>NW_020456076.1:48515-117965 GCF_003342845.1 Nothoprocta perdicaria | reverse complement strand
ACTTAAGGAAGCATTTCTTCACTGTGAGGGTGACAAAGCACTGGAACAGGCTGCCCAGAGAGGTTGTGGAGTCTCCTTCTTTGGAGATCTTTAAAACCCGCTTGGATGCAGCCCTGTGCCATGTGCTCTAGGTGACCCTGCGTGAGCAGGGCGGTTGGACTCGATGACCTCTGAGGTCCCTTCCAACCTTTGGCATTCTATGATTCTATGATTCTATGATTCTATGATTAATATAGGAGAGATATTCTGTTCTATCAGTAGCAGAGGATGGGAATAATAGGCATCTATAAAAATATTCCCATGAGAAGGTGGACAGCAACCTTAAAGTAAAATATTTCTGGATTTTAATAAAGTGTCATTTGAGGCTGAGAGAGCTGGACCTGTTCAGCCTGAAGAGATGATCTGATCAGTGTCTATAAATACCTCAAGGGAGGGAGTGAGGAGGATCAGGCCAGCCTCTATTCAGTGGTGGCCACTGACAGAACTGGAGAAAACAGCCACAAACTGAAGTACCAAAAGTTCCGCAGGAACTTAAGGAAGAAATTCTTGACAGTGATGGTGACAGAGCCCTAGAACAGGCTGTCAAGAGAGGTTGTGGAGTCTCCTTCTCTGGAGATCTTCAAACCCGCTTGGATGCAGCCCTGTGCCACGTGCTCTAGGTGACCCTGTGTGTGCAGGAGGGTTGGACCAGATGACCTCTAGAGGTCCCTTGCAACCTTAATGATTCTGTGATTCTATGATTCTATGATCATCTTTTCTTCCTTCACACACTCCTGTTTGAAACCACTCTAGACATTTTGGTGGCTGGAATATACCAGTCCACAACTTCCATCCATTTCTGCATGCCATCCCATTCCTTATTTAGGAATGTAGTAGCAAGAGTTAAGACACTGCTCAATAGCAGAATTGGAAATTAGCATCAAATTGTTGCTAATATCTAGAGTTGGAAAGCAGCTCATGGCTATAAACACTGCTTCACTTGATCTGGGGAGAACCTATAATTTGGTTTGGGAATCTAGAAAAACAAGTTCTTAAGGAGCCCTACTCAGGGCTTACTTTTATAGTGCTGTGTTTACTACCTCAGCCGTGGCTGCTCAGTGCTGCACCACAAGCCTATTCTCCTCTTCACCCTGAAATGTGACAATAAAAGTTTCTCACACAGGCACTAACAAAGAAATCTTTAGTTTTGTCTTTAAGCCACAAGGATTCACAGATTCACAGATTCACAGAATGGTTGAGGGTGGAAGGGACTTTTGGAGAAGTAGTCTAAAGTTTAGTAGTCTAAAACCCCTACTAGTTTAGTGGTCTAAATCCCCCACTAATTTAGTAGTCTAAATCCCTTGCACAAGCAGGATGACCTAGCCGAAGTCATCCAGGACCCTTCCAGGACAGTTTTAGGCAAACCGTGCTCTGTCACCTCCATAGTAGAGAAGCTTTCGTCAAATTCAGGCAGAACTTCCTGTTTCAGTTTGTTGCTTCTTGTCCTATTGATGGCCCATCTTCTTGACAACCTCACTCAAGATATTTGTACACACTGCGAAGGTGCCCTCTTCTCTGGGCTGAACAGGCCCAGCTCTCCCAGGCTTTTCTCATATGACAGATGCTGCAGTCCCTTAAGCTGTCAATAGTAACTTATGACAACTAAGGACCAGACCTCTCTATTTACATACTCAGCTAGGCCAAAGAGATCTTCAGCAATATTAGCTATAAATTCTTTTTCTTTCGCTTTCTGCATTTTTCACAGCATGTTTTGCAATATGATGATTAAACTTGCCCCTTCCTGTACATGTTGCTGTTCTGAGTAGTATCCACTGTTCTATCAAAAAAAACAAAAAGGAAAAAAATCTCATTCTACCAAGACAATTATTTCAAACCTCTTGCTAAAAGATTTCTGGTTAAACTAAGGTGATGAACTATTGAACACTCAGTTCATTACCTGTCTTCCAGCTTGACATCTCCATCTTTCAAGTAGTACTGCAGAAAATCAAAGATTCACAGGAGTGCACTTCAAAATCTGCAAGGTAGCCATGCTATGTTAAAGAAAAAGCGCCATGAAAGCTGTTGCTAATACAGTGTGGAAGGTTATAGTTACCATGTAAGTTCATAAAAATCATTGGAGAATGATTCCTTCACATTCCCCTAGAAAGGTAGTTCCAAAGGAACCAACATGAAAAAGCAGAAACAGAATAAGAAGAAATCTCTGTTTTTTCTTCCTGTGGCAACTTTGCAAATCCTCATATTCAGATACAAAGTTACAACATGCAGAAATCATGAAGCTAAAAGCCTATTTATTAACTAAATATTTTTTACAGCAAGACTCTCTTTTTTTTTCCTTCACTCGATAACATATTCAAGTCTCTAGATAAGACTAGTACAATATTTATGAGTATATTAAAAAATATATTAAAAAAAAAAGAAGAATATATTCCAAATGCTTAGATTCTTCCTACCTATCTTAGCCTGTAAGCCGCCTGGTATTTCAATCACCTTCTGCAAAGGCTTATCGAATAGATTCCTAGCTTAGGTATACTCTTTAAAAAATGATGACAGGTGGCTGACTAGTTTTATCATTTACTTCTGTTCTTATATTTGAACAAACTACAAAAAAAAGGATTTTTTTTCATTGTCTATTACTACTCCATTCTCTTCTTTCTTTTTTTATTTTTTCATCTGTAATTCTATTTTTTATCCATAGATTTTAAATAATTTTTTTTTTTAGGAAAATAATAAAATAATTATTTTATTCTTTATGTATTTAGAAAACACAAAATCTTCCCTAAAGGTTTAATTTCGCTACATTTTTTCTTGTTTTCTAAAAGAAACACTAAAAAGAAGAAAAACAGGTACATAAGAATTTATACCCACTTTCCTAAGTGCTAAATCTATATATTGCTTTGAGTCATTCTGTCTGCCTCAGTTCTTTTGAAGTCCAATTGCCATTGATATGTGACATGACAGGGATGACACGGGTATCAATTTATTGGAAAAAAGAACTTATGATGACTGTGAAGGCCTCGCAAAATCAGAAACTCTCCTTGTGTCTACTGCTTACAGTGATTAGCACCCACTGAGGGGAACTCCTCACCATAGCCTTTATTCTACTTTAAATTGAATTCCACAGCTTCGTGAGAAGATAATCCCCATAGCAAGCCTGTACTCTGCCATCTTCTGAAACCTGTGCTGTCCTTGAGAAGAAAAATGTTCTGGGTTAAAGATCATTTTTATAATTAGTTAAGGCTAAAACTTTATTTAGGAGAGGAATACTTGATTAAAATTAAGAAAAGCATTTTAAAAACTGTGTTTATAAAATGCATTCTCAAGATTTCATAATCACCTGACTTAGTTGTACTCCTACTTCACACTCCTCCCAGTTATGGACTCATTTTCATTTTTTCACCATCCTGAAGTTCTACTTCACATAATTAATCTCTTTTGCTGATTATTGATGACCTGAATGTCTTATCCAAGAAGCTGAACCTGCCCTATTCAGCCCCGGTCTGCTCAAAACACACACCTCTCTGAGAAAAGCTTGTTTTGTGAAAAATAGTCCCCTCCTCCTGTCTTTCAAAAACTGTTAGTTTAATCAGTAGGACTGTCTGTCTATAGAAAAAAAAATAGCTGCATAGGACAACTCTTGCTGGAATTTTATCTGTCTAAATTAAGTACCTAACCGCTATCGTCAGCTTATACAAATGAATCCTTCTACAATTAGTGTCTAAGCTACCTATATTTTCTCAGCAGAACAGGTTGTTTTATTTCAGAATCTCAGGAGTACGAATTGCTGCTGTAAGTTTAGGTATCTAAGCTTTATTCACGGAATTTTCAAAAGCAAATGCATTCTTCATTAACAGAATAAATAACTTTGACATTTATTGAAAGAATACTGATTTGTTAGGCAGTTAATATCTGGAAATAATTATATTGCATATATTAAGTGGATATTGTGAAAATTTCTATTAGGATCTCCCTTTAAGAATGGATCATTATAAAAATGCAGATTCAATAAACACTATAAGGTTCTCTCTTGAACTTTGTATCAGGTTTCTCTTCCCTACCTTTCCAGAAACAACTTTGAATTTACCTATCCACCAGGTCAGAATATATTTCCCGTTCACGCTTCTTTGCAAGAAGCATCATTCTCAGTTCTGGGGAAAAACATGTAAGTCAAGGAACATGGCTGTTGTTAGGTTCACACATTCCAATTCACCATGAGATCTTTAAAGGGTATGCACACAAAATGCTAACAAAACAAATGACAGATTCTTAACACGCTAGTTTTTGTGTTTTGTTTTTTCTCAAAGCTTGTGAACACTCTAGGTCATGGGTACAGAGCTGATAAGGATCTTTCGTATTCTAAAGTAATTTGCTCTCTAATATCGTAATTGTTGGTGGACCTATGATCTAAAACATTATGGTAGGGATGACAGGTCAGTGATTTTCTCTAGGAGTAAGTGGTACCATTACCTTATGGAAGCTTAATTTTTTTCCCAGGATTTAGAGGATACATTCATCTAATTCCAAGAATATCAATCAGATAAAGATCAATACGGATCAATAAGAATCTTTAAAGATTTTTGCATTCCTACGAAGATCTCTTTATTTAGATCTCTTTATACTAAGATAATCATAAGGAGTTCTTTCATTTCAATAGGTGGTGCACAAAACAAGCACAAAAGAGGCTAACAGCTTCTGCAGCACTGTTGATTTTTGTCCTTGTAGAAGTGAGCAGAAAAGGACAGAAAATGACTGCAAAATTATTGTGGTGTGCTCTCAGATTGCCAAAACCTTAAAGCTGAAACTGCCTGTGTTCTTTGTTTTAAAGTGATCAGACTAAAGACATTAAAATGGCTTTCAACTTCTATATGAAGATTTATTAAAACTCACATTACAAGAATTTACTTTTACATGTCCAGATAAGGGTAATAGGTGAGGCAGATAAGTGAGGCAATAAAAAAAAAGGGGTTGTAAACAATTTTTTTCTTAACTGTGCCTTGAAGGGCAAGTTCTTCCTGTCTTGTTTTCTAGTTCAGTAATTTTTAGCAGCTTCTTGGACTCTAACAAATTCTCCACAGTCTGGTCAGGATCACCAGTGAAATCCTCTCTTCTGCAGGAAGGGTCTCTGCAATCCCCTGCAGGATTTATGCCAGCTCCCTTTTCTTCTCAGCTTTGCAACGGCAGGATCCTTCTTCCTGGCTTTTACCACTTCAGCTCCATCCTGCCTCACATGCCAGAATTGTCTTCTACATGACCATACTAATTTGCCCCCAAGAAAGAGCTTTTTCCCTTCTCTCCCACTGGTACCATGGTACCAATGTTCAGTAAGCTGAACTGTGTAAACAGGTGGCCATCCTGTCTGCCTGCTGCTCACATATTATTTTTTTAGCAGTCAGTGGAAGCAAACATGCAACAAAGTGCTAAACAAAAGGTATAACAGGTGTCACTTACCACAGTTATATTCAATGACTAATGCAACCTGTGTACTCCAGTACAAGTTGAATGACAAGCTACCACAGCTAATATTTTGAAAATGGATTTATCATCGATTTCTTTAGGGAGTGGAGAAAGATGGAGAGCTACATTAAGACTAACTGTAGGAACTCAGTCCTAGCAGCAGTCTTGTGCAAAGAGCTGTCACCTGTTCCCATTAAATTTCCAAAAGGTTGGAAGTCCCTGTTTTCATGAGCAACACATCTTCGTTCAACTGATTTGCTCAACGTTTTCCTGCCACAAGAGAGTGATTTTGAGGCAACCTCAGAGTGGGAAACCAGTAGGAACGAATTCCCATTTTTGCTTCTGCACGAATCTAATTTACCTTTGGACATGAGAATCTATTTTACTTTTGTGAGAACTGAAGTGCCTTGTTCTACAACAACCAGAAAATGGTCTCTCATGAAAAGACAAGATGCAATCAGTCAGTGGTATCTTCACTCTGAAAGGACCAGGGCTTCAATGGACTCAATGCTCTGGAAGCGCAGAAGTTTAGACTAGCTGTAGTTTTTGTTTACCCAAAGTAGCAAAAAGAAAGAAACAAAGATCATGACCTACCATATCTTTCCTTCTTCTTGAACTGCACCAGGGCAACACAAGAACATGTCCTTTACTGCAGGCTATCTTACAAACTAATGAGCAAGACAACTGTACTGCTACAATGTGCTAAGCTGATACAACAAATTAGCAGTATTTATTTTCCTCTTGGACCAATTTATATTTTGCTCTGAAGGTTATTTTGCTGGATATTATTTTAAGGAGCCCATGGGTTTTTTAAATGGCTTTGAATTTAAATATTTTTTTTATGATGAGAACTTTTATTATTAAAAATAGCTCTATTTATTTTTTTTATCCCAGCTTCATTTTTTCCTCTTAAACTGTTGGCTCTTTGCTGTTTCTATATGGTTGTAAAAATGATTATGTTATTATTTTGGGAAAGGTTGCTTTTTATATTCTTTATTACTAAGCTTAGTCTCTTAATCTTTTGGGGAGATGTTTGGGTGTTCTTTTCATTTGCAGGTTATTTATTTTTTTCTTGTACAGTATGTTCTGTACTTCCAGATCTGCTGGATACAAATTTTACTTAATTATCTCACCTTAAAAGTTCCCTCCTTTAAAAATAGCCCTCCTTAAAGATTGTTAATATATGCTTCAAAAATCAGAGTTTCTCACAAAATACATCAAAAATATTCATTACAATCTCTTTATCTCTCTTGTAATAAAACTATCCTAAAAAGGCATAAATAACTGCTAATATTTCATTTATAAATGAAAGGGAATAAAGGACATTTTATTCCTAATAGAGATAACATATTTCTTATTAAGTGGTAATAATGCAAAAATGCGCATTATTTTATATTACAAATGGAATTACAAATCTCACTTATGTATCAGTTGCTAGATTAACTAGGCAATTTAAGTAAAAAAAAATGTAAAATGGTAACATGGAGAGTATTTTTCATTTTTAGTGAATATTTGTGTGAGAAGACTACGAAGAATACCATAACATGAAATTAAGTTTTATGTTTGTAGGCCAGAAATTTTCTATGTAATCATAATAAGTGACATGCAAGGAAGTGCAGTTATCCGATATAAAGGCACCCACATATTTTATCTATTTATCTCCTAAATTTCCATGAAAGAAAACAAACCTCTTATAAAGGTACCAAGGCCAAAGTATCATTTTAACTGTATGCTGCAGCATACAGTTCCAGCAGCAAATGAGGGATCCTCTTCATGTCTACATTAAGCAGTCATATTTCAGTGAGAGGAATAGAAATGAGACAGAAGAGGTCACAATATCTAGACCTGTCCTGTTCCTCACATTGATCAGCTCCTGGCAAGGAGAAAATTTGTTAATATTCCCAGTTATTTTTTTTCTATGTAGATTGATTAATTAATGATGTCCAATGGGATCCATTGGAAATGCATTCCCCCTCAGAAAACTGAGACTGTACAATGCTCCTTCAGAATTTATTTTTTGATAGATTTTCGAGGTATTTTTTTCTCTTCATAAGTCATAAGACATGCCTGTCATCTAGGTAGAATGTTTCTACTCATCTGAGGCACATATTTAGTGATTTCTTTTTTCTTTGGACCATTAAGACAATGTTCATGTACATTTTGAGTAACTCAGAGGCCTATGTATTTAAAGACTACCTGAACTTAGTAAGTCTAAAGTTGGCATGCTGAACTCCTTAATATTCCATGAAGAATTAAGGATATTAAAAAATACAGATTTTTTTTTCACAATTAACATTATTGCTAGCAACTTTTAAAACAGAACATGAACCTGAAATGAACCATGAACTTTCCAAATGCCAAATTTCATAGTGTGTATTCTAGAGACATTACACTTTATTTCTTTAAGTATAACATATCTCAGGTCAAAAGACTTCCTATCAGTAATATTTGGTTCAATCTGAAATTGAAATTATCGATTACATTCATGAAGCACAGTTTTAAATTACCTTCTCTTTTTTTTTTTTTTTTTTTTTTTTTTCAGATCTTAGTCCTCAAGACAAACCAGCTATAAAAAACTCCATAGAAGGCTTCATTTTGTGTCTATTTTTGCACATAAATACTGTTTTTGTATTTATTTCAGATACAAATGGTGCCACCTGCTCCTCTTAGTACCCTGACATTTGGTACTAATTAGATGGACTTGCGTTATCAACAGCAAAGTAATACAATGTTATACCCAGGCGTGGTTACCATGGATTCTAATGCACTCAGCATTCCGCAGGAAATTTAGCAGAGCATAAGAAATAAATCTATTCCTATGTGAACCTGTACCAGTTCTGCCACAATATTAAGCTTCATTCTCAAAATGTGATATATCCAGGTCTAAATACCATTATTGTACCGAAATGTTTATTAATGCATTTACCTTTGAGTCATCAGGCAAGTGAAACAAAATTGCAAGTCAATTTTAAACACCCTGACAGAGCTAATGGAAAAGAGTCATGCATCCAAGCTGCAAAGGAGAATGAGTATCAACTGGGGATCAGTTTCAATAAGAAAGACTACTGACATCTGCAAGTGAGAAGAGTCAAACCATTCAGACTTGGAAACTGTCACTTAGAATAGTGTCAGTGAAAACTCCTGTAATATGTTTCTATTCAAGACTACCAAAACGTACCTAATTATTACATTCAAATATCTAAAAAATATGGGCTAATCCAAAAGTCACTTTTACAGAATGATTTGACATGGTTCAATAAACTCTATAGTTCAAATTAAATGAGGAGGAGGAGGAATAGATTATAGAGAAAGCAGAAAGTGAAGGCAGGGGACTAGTAAAAGAAATAAAAACACCAGATAATAGGAAAATATTCTAATAAAGTTACTTCCTTTCTTCTTCTTCCTTCCTTCCTTCCAGTGAAATGCATATGAACTTGAAATTCCTCCCATCTTTTCTAAAGTAAAATCACTTCATTTTTAAAATTTGAGATGAGTGGGTGCTTTTTGTCTCAGGCTTAAGCCTCAGCTGTTGCTCATAATTCCTCCATCCTTATTTCCATCCTCTACAAATCTTCAAACATCAGAAGAACCAGAATTCTGTGAGATTTAAAGTTCTTTAAGCATTATATCCTGCCACTTATATCTCATAGAAAATTAACTCAGTATCTGAGTTACAGGTTGAAAAATCCTGTATTATCTTACAAACTACCAAATGCGAGTTTGTAAAACTACCCATTGGCCTTTACCAGTGGACTAGAAGAACTCAATGCAGTATAGAGAAACACCCTGAAAACAAGAGAAAATAAAGAAAGGACCACAAAGATGAAAGCATCATAGAGCAATATCAGGAAGTCTGAAGTACAATACACACTTCAAGAACCCTGACCAGGCAGAGATTGCTAGATCTGCTTCCTCACAATTGAATTCTAATTTAACCTTTAAAAGATAAATCTCATTTGAGAATCACTTCATTAAGCCCTGTTTATGTAAGCAGCATAGCCCAAGGGAAGTGGAAGACAGGTCAGACAACAGTGAGATATGTGAAAAGCCTTTTAGCTAGTAGTAGAAATGTAGTGGTCAGCTATTGTCTATCAATATACTTATATACTGCTGCATTTGATGGAAAAGTAATCAAATAGGAAGTCAACAGGAAGAACATGAATGATCTAGGGCAAGAGAGACATATCTTCTTTCAAAGTAATAATTCTTCTCCCCATCCTCTCCCCTTCCTTTTTTTTTTCTCTTTATTTTTGTGAGTAAGAAGGGATGATAGCCTGTATACTATATAGCACATATCAATTCACAGTTGATCACATTAGTAATAAAAATAATCTAAAATATTACAATTCTGTCTATATTTGAAATATCAATTAATATTAGCTGTCACTTTATAGTTGTGGAGAATATTCTATGTCTTTCTTAACAATAATCAAAGTTGCAATGAAACTGAAATGTCTGAATATAATTCATGACATGAAAGGAAAACTCAAGGTCCCTCAAACTGAGGTAAATTACCTCAGACACAATAGAAATCCATTGATTTGACTGGAGACTTCACTTTGCTAAGAGCTCTGAAGGCTGCTCTACCTTCTCAATTACAAGATACATTCCCTCCACCAAAGTCCACCATCACGTTTCACAACTGGAATGAAAATTCTGTCCGTGTGCATTCTTACTGTGGGCTGCTCGTGAATAACTGAGAATTTGTCTATTGTAAAGCCTAAATATTGAGGAGGAAAGAGACATGATCTAATGCCTGGTATATCAATCAGTAAGATATCCTTATGACTTATGTGCAATAGTTTTCTATAGTTTTTATCTCATTCTTTTCAGCATTTCATTGAACCAGGACAAGAGATGAGACATGAAAGCATTCATTTTTGCACACATTTAAGGCATTTGCTCTCTAAAACAGTTGTATAAAATACCAGATCTGTGCTCTCCAGTGAGCTTCCTCCTCTTTTAGTTACTTATATCTCTGGATCTCAAGAAATGTAAATATGTCAATGTGTGAGCATATCCAATGTCCACATGACATGATGCTACTGTTCACTCTCACATATTAAATTCAGAGCAATAGATTAAAAAATTAAGTATTTGCTTATGAAAAACAGTCCAATAAAAAGATAAATCCACTGCCTGGAGACATTCAGAATTACTACACATCAATGTCAACATTTTTCCTGTGTGATTCATCATAATCAGCATATCTTTTACGCACATTGTCATTACTGTTGCTATCACCAGCTATGTGCTAGATAAACATTTTCTCAGATAACCAATTCACATGTGTACTGTACCAAGTCAATTATTATACATGTTCAAATAAAAGTTATTTTTCTCAATGCCAAGTCATGCATTCTTTCTCATTCTCTCTCTTTAAAGTTTAGACTTATCAGGAAAGTTTTACAGAGCTACCTTCCACAAGAGAGCTTCCATTAAAATTAGAAAAAAAATTTAAAAGTTTCCTAAAAAACATATTCATCAATATTTAATTTACTCACGAAAATCAAAACCATGCTGAAAGTGCTGTTTTGATATTCTAGAACTGAGTAATTTTGGAACTTTTACTTACATATATTTAAATTTCATATTAGATAATATATCACA
The DNA here is from genome assembly GCF_003342845.1 of Nothoprocta perdicaria. Classification (NCBI taxonomy): domain Eukaryota; kingdom Metazoa; phylum Chordata; class Aves; order Tinamiformes; family Tinamidae; genus Nothoprocta; species Nothoprocta perdicaria. Next base: position 106,904 of record NW_020456076.1, on the reverse strand, counting down.
GGATTGCATTTTAAGTAATGTAAAATAAGTTTTATTTTCCTTTTACAGAGAATCCAGTTTAATTTCAATTCAAAATGTCAGAATCCTTTTTGAAATGGAAGATTGATCTTCTTTGCAGTTCTGCTTCTCTAGAGGATTTCCTGAATAATAAATTAAGAATAAAGGTTTTGACCCTTATTGTAGTTTTTTGCACTTTTTGAAATAGGTCCTGAATCTATAATAGCTGTAATTGGAAATACTTCACTATCTCCAGCAATTCCAATATATCATCTGAGACTAGGAATCGCAAAAAGGGTATCTGGCAAAGATTCCCAATGGCCTGCCAAGGCCTCTCAATGCCAAAAGACTCAACCCAAGTCCCAGCTTAAGCTTTCCTTTCTCCAGACAGCCTGCCTGAACTCTTAATTACTCTCTCAGATATTCAACAGCCTATCATAGAGTTCTTGTGCTAAATCAAAGACCAATAGCATAAAGATGAGGCCAGGTGAGGGGAAGGAGAGGGCAAAATACTTTGTTCAGAAAACATTCCCTGCAGCCTTACACTAACAGAGAGATGACAGTGAATTTAAGACAGAGGGAAGGGAGATTTTACCTACTAGGAATACACGCATCATCATCCTATTGATAGCAGAATACATCACAATCTTTCTTTCTGAAGACCAGAAAGTTTGACCAGTCAGTGAAAAACAGCAATAATGATTTTTTTTCAATAGCCACCTACTTCCTGGAGCAATATCACCAGTATAGGCATGTAAAATTATCCTTTCTTCGTGAAATTGGACACGGAATACTTTTGCATAAGCAGAAGATACATTTAAATCATGTTGCATGTTCTCATAATCATTCTTAAGTGCTTGCATCTGTGTGATACTACTGATTTCACTGCAGTTCTGCACAGGTGCATAGGAAGGGGCATATGACCCAGCTTGCAGGATTAGAGATACATTTCTGAAAATTGCACAGCAAATTGGTTCAAGGCATAATTACAGCCAAAATGCTTGTCCACAACATAATTACTAGCTGAAGAACTAACTTTATATATGAAAGAACACATTGGGCAATGTGTTAAAATTTAACTGTAACAATAAGTGTCACAGAATTGATCTGCTTGATTAATCAGAGAGTATGAGAGGACTACACTGTCAGACACACAACTATAATGACAGTGGGAGACCTGAAATACTACCAAAAACCTAGAAACTGAAGAAGTAGGAAATATGATAATTTGAAGTTTCAGGTATCCACATTTCAAATGAGTAAATAATCAGAATTAAGCATTTATAGTAATAACAGATCAACAGAGCAACACAACTGTGAACATCAAGAAAAGAAATGTCTTTCAGTTTTGTCTGGAAGAGTGCACCAGGACACATTCCCAGTGAGACTACAAGTGAGCTCTTTTGTAAAATGACTAAAATATGATCAGATACAATATCTTGCTAGAAGCCAGTAACTAGGACCAGTCAAAAGATCTAAAGTAACAAGGACCAGTCAAGGATCTAAAAGCATACCTTTTTTGATGTCACATATTTAACTAAAAGAAAAAAACTTAACATGATGCACCATCGGAAGGAAGGCAGAAGAAAGGGAAGGCAGGGAGGGAGGGAGGGAGGGAGGGAGGAAGGAAGGAAGGAAGGAAGGAAGGAAGGAAGGAAGGAAGGAAGGAAATCTAAGAGTAAGAAATCTAAGAGTAAAAATTAAAGAAAAAAATAGGGATGAGAGTTACACTAAAATGAGTAAGCCAAAAAAAGGGATAAATTGTAGAAAATAGAATCACATTATAGCACACCAAAAAGGATTTTGATGAGCAATATGCATGGCAATTCCCTCACAAATACAGTTTTATTTTCATCAAAATAGAGTTTTTTATAATTCAGTGCCACTAAAATCAAATTCTTAGTTGGCTATCATTTTACAGGATTTTTAAATGTCTTGTATCTCCTTCAAAACTCTGTATAAACCTTTCTTTTCCTAAAAATCGGTTTGTCTTTATCTTACTTTAAAGATCTAAAACTCTGTGTTCTGAAGAAAAAAACAACATAACTTCCTTTCTGATCATTTTTTTAAAGTTTTTCTTTTCCTAGTTAGGCTTTGATTGCTGACCTCTGTGATTTCTACAAAAAGAAATCCGGTTATTACTCTTATTTGGAGGGCCATATCCTTTCATATCTCATGATTCTTCTTTTCAGTAAACTATCACTCTTGTATAGCATTGAAGATGGCCATTATACATCCTTTCTATTTTATCCTTTCTATTTTAAGTTGCAATATCTTTGCTCTAGAGTCCCAAACCCTGTTTCCTTTATTACGATCATAAGTTAAATAGAATAAAAAAGAGAGAGTAAATGCATAAATCCAGTTCAGATAACATGGAAAGTAACGTTAACATGAAGCTGAAATTCAACCCAAATCTTCTGTGCACATGAAAGTCTCATGCCTCAGTTTTAAAACTTTATGAGTCAATTAGAGGCAGTGCAAAGGTGCAATATTTATCCCAAAGCTCAAGGAAAGGTCTATCAAGAAGGCTGATATCCTGGCCGTAAGTACTTCTGCAGAAAATGTCCATAAGCTACAGTAAAATATGTAGATTTATTTTCCCATTTTCCTGAAGGTTGTTGGGTGGGTACCCAACACCTGTACATTCTGCACTATCTGCACACAAAAATTGCAAATGTAAAAGATCTTGGCATATTCATTTCCAGTTCACATGAGACAGCTAATCTATAGTTACAAATTCCTTGTAAAAAACAATCGAAATGTATCAAAAGTTCGGGAGCAACATATTTCATATCAAATTTCCATGCTTGAACTCTAATTTTTTCAGAAAAGTTAGAAACAGATATATATTCAATCTAATTAATAAGTGAAACAGATCACGAGTTCCACAGTGAAATCCATGGTTGCCTGTTGTTTGACTATCAGTAAATGATGAACAAATTTTGCTAAATTGGCTGTCTGTTTTCTTTCTAAATATGTGAGAGACATTTGTAATCTCATAAGTATTATATATTTGGAATTACTATTTATGTAGCCTCTGACTAATCTGTAGTCCATACATTGTACTTCATGGGTAGCTATAGCTAAAATTTCAGGGATTATATATATTCCTCAGAGATGCAGAGTATCCCTAATGATGTAGAACACATCACCGTTTTGTCTCACAGTCAGATAACCCTATATTGCTTTTCAGCTTTGAAAACTGCTGTAGCCTTTTGGAAAGTACTACCACTTCTGCCCCAAAAATTAAAAAAAAAAAAAAAAGCTATCAATGTATACACATGGAGTCTTTTGTTACATTCTCAGATTTTATATGTAATACATCTTGCAAAACTGTTCAGTGCATTGTAGAGCTTACTCTATCACTTTCCTTATGATGTTTCTGAAACTACCACTTTTAGAGTTTCAGGCTCTGTGTCAAAATATAAAAAGAATAAAATGAATTTGTTTCTTGCTTCATGTAGTTCCAAAATTTAGAGGAAAAGAAATTTAGAATGCTACCTTGAGGTGTTTCTAGTATCGGAGATGATTTGTTCATTTCAAGATGAGATAAAAAAGGTGTTGATCTATAAAAGATACTCCGAAAAATAGTTCTTTCAGGAATACAGCTCAGGAAAAAGTCTACCAAAAGAACTGCATAGTGACAATGAAGAAAAGTCCTTATTTCCTAAGCCAAACAATGCTTATTTGGCACTTATATTTCACTGGACTCCTCTGAACAGGTTTATGATGTGTGCAAATGCTAACTCAGTATTATTTTTTTGCTTGAAAGAATAAAACAGTAATATACTGTGAAAAAGAATGAAAAAAAAATGTAGTCTCTATCCTGAAGACTTTACACTTGAGCACAAGGAAAAAATAAAGAACAGACAGGAAGCAATGGAAATTTGAGTAGCATGATAGACAGTGGCACACCACCTGCCCCATGACTGCACAAGTTTTGCAGGTATTTAATTTTGCAGGCTCAGGTAGAATGTATGTTGCGCCGAGACCTATCTCTTCAGAATCATGAATTATAACTAGGAAAATAACAAATCGACCAAGATCTTCCTTGGTTGCCAAGATTTCAATAAATGTAGAAGATACAGTAGCAGAATGCCACGGCATTAATCATCTGCTGTTTACTGATGCAACTGAACATACCACTAATGGAAGCAGATCTCATCCTACAGTTTCACTTTAATAGACTGAAATTAACTTCTTTTTCACTGGGTATGTAGCATATGAGATCAGAGCACCAGCTGCTTTTGTCTCAGTGACAGATCATGTACATTACACAGACTCATCAAAGATTTTAAAGGCTTAATTTGTCTATCTCCTGGGATTATATCATCTCATGATAAAAAGATCTAGGCTGAAAATATCAAATATTTCATTTGCAAACAAAGCTTAAATATAAATCTAAAATATAAACCTTTGTCAACAAGTCCCTATTAAACATCTTAGGTTATTCGACAATATATTGCATCCTGAAAATCCGTGATACAATCTAATGTTCATTAGACAAATCATCATATATTCATATATTCATACTCTCAACAAGGGCAAGTGCAGGGTCCTGCACCTGGGAAGGAATAACCTCAGGCCTCAGTAAAGATTAGGGGTTGACCTGCTGGAAAGCAGCTCCACAGAGAGGGATCTGGGAGTCCTGGTTTGTAGCTAACAGTCTACCTGGCACCAAGGTAAACAAGGGCCAAGAACATTTTTCCCTAGGAACTGCCCACAGTGAGAATTCAGTATTCTTATTACCCAGTAGGACCAATATCATAAGCAGCTGACTTCCCTTGTCATACAAGCTTGGAAGGCACAATAAGGGAAGCTTTTCCTCTCTTTAGCCCTACTTGCTCAATTCCTTTTAACAGGTTATGTCCTCGAGCACCATCTGTGAGCATGGAAGAGCATTTGCAGCCAAATTAATGTGTGTGCTGCTGATCTAGCTGATGTAGTTTCACCTCCAAGATTTTCATCCAAATCATTTCACAGAACAATATAGGAGTACTCAGACTGTTTGGTCAGAAGAACTGTGGGGTGGATAACCTCCTTTAAATATAAGCAATGAGATCAGCCCCTCTGACCACATCTAAGAACACTGAAAATCACGCAGTTAATGATCATTTTTTAATATATAAACTATATATCTTCTATTATAATACTTAATCCTTATTCTAATGAAGTAACCTCTCAGTGCTAGTAGCACCACACATACGTGCTTCTAAATGTTTTGTATAAACACTGTAACCTGAAATGCTTGAATAACAGCACACATGCATACGCGTGCTTGTTTTGCAGACCTCTGACAAAGTTTACCAAAATTTCTTCATATGTTTCCTCAGAAGGTAAAACACCAGATAGCTCTTCTATCTGAAGAGATATATTTAGATCTCAGGTTTACAGAGTATCTGTTTTATCTTCCCTTTCACAGCAAATGTCTGTGTAAGAGGAGGAGAACAAACAGATGAAGATGAAGCATGTAAGACATTGAATCAAGTTTTTCCTCTTATTAGTATATGCCCAAAAGATGGGTAATGACTGAATATTATACTGCTGGCTTCCAAGAACAAACAGTGAAAAGAGATGACATTCCAAGATGAGCTACATCTAAGACACCCTCAAATAAAATTAGATGCAAATTTTCTGAGACTGTATTTGAGGAAGTGCATTTACAGAGTTCTCAAATACTGATACTTAAAGTCAGAACTTATTCATTAAACGGGCCAGTCTTGCAGAAGCCCTGAGCTGGATAAGCATTTCTAGATTCATCAGGTACTAGCCTAACATGGGCATGTAGGCTACATGTATGTACATATATGCATATTAAAAGTACTCCAACTTGGCAATAAGTGTATCAAATTTAAAATGGCAAGACACTCTATTTAAATGATTATCCAGTGGAATATAACTCATAACTTGTAAAACATAATAAATATAAAATGAATAAATGGCCTCTTTTCAGTGGTGGGCAGGGATGGGACTAGAGGAAATGGCTTCAAACTGAAGCATCGGAAGTTCCACAGGAACTTAAGGAAGCATTTCTTCACTGTGAGAGTGACAAAGCACTGGAACAGGCTGCCCAGAGAGGCTGTGGAGTCTCCTTCTTTGGAGATCTTTAAAACCCGCTTGGATGCAGCCCTGTGCCACGTGCTCTAGGTGACCCTGCGTGAGCAGGGGGGTTGGACTCGATGACCTCTGAGGTCCCTTCCAACTTTCGGCATTCTATGATTCTATAATTCTATGATTCTAAATTTTCTGACAGAAAACAAGACTTGAATTCCTATTTATAACTCAAATTATAGAGAAACACGATATCTAGAGAGTATATCAAGAGTAATTATTTGTTACATTAGAATAAGAAGCTTTCTGAAAGTGTATCATTTGTAACTAAATCTAAGTTTGACAAGTAGATTGAAATGTGACTATCTACTGGATTGAGAGATTTACAAAATATTAACAACTGCTGAAATGCCAAAATGGAGAACAGCAGTAAGTGAAACAAAGAAATCAAGTCAGGAAATGGTCAGAATATGTAAGATTATCTGTTTTGACAGATCTCAGACATATTGAGCAGTGCTGAGATTAAGTACTATTCAACCTTTTTTACTATATGGAAAAAGGGTTGGAACTGCCTTTTTGTAAGAAAGAGGATTAAATATGTATATTCTGACCATATGTGCCTCAAACTATAGCCTTCCGTAGTTTTTCAGTCTATCAGACAGACATGGATAGAAGAGAGATGATAAAAGTCTGTGCCTGACAGTTCTCTACTACGAGAAAAGAATTTGATATAAACAAGTATTATGACTTGAAGTACAGCACAAGAAAGTCCATATTTCAATCCTGTTTATTTTGACAGAATGTCACATCCTTAAATGTCAATGACCATTTTGAGACATCAACTTTTTCTTTAGAATCGAGTACCCAGACTTTGAAATTGGGAAACTGTCAAAACCTGCAAACGTGGTGAATTTGTGGCCTATAGTATAACACAATAAAGAGATTAAACTTTATTTAGGTTATTGGAAGAGGTCTTGATGCCACCTGAGACATGATCTATTGTACTAAAAACAAAAGTAAGTGCTCTCCAGCCCCATATATTATTGAATGATACACAATGTAGTTTGATTTAATGCTGCATCACAGACAGCATAGGACTTTTGCAGTGCAGTTGCCCAGAATTTTTAAATTCTGAGATAATGTCCAAAGGAGAATAAGAAAAAGATAAATATAACAAACAGGACTCAAAGTATTTTGTGTCAAAGTGATGAGATGTTTAGCAAAGATAACTGGTCAACTTTGCTCCTGCCTACTATGTCACAAATCTGACTACTAAAGTTTTTATTTTTATAAATACATATAAAAATATTTAGCCACTAGCCACTCTTCTGCAAAGCAATTATAGGCTAAGTTTCAAATGTCACTCATGAAAATGGCAAAGGCAGCAGAGGAAGAGGACTAAAATAATTACCCTTTCTACCTTTGAGGCCCCAATCTGTAATCAGAGGAAGGAAGTCATGTAAAGTGGGCACCCTGCTAGCCTACAGTGCACTTGAGAATAAAGTCCCTCTGGAGTCTTAGTGCCATTTGGGAAATTTGGTACACTTAAAAATATTAACTACTAAGTTTTAAAAAAATGTGCCTACTGTGTGTATGCTGATTTTTTAAATTTCATTCAGTTCTCGTATTGCAAAAGAAAAAGCATTTTTCAGGACAGATTCTATGGGAATGGACCTATTACCCAAGTTAAATAGCTAGCAGTTTCCCTTGACTTTGGAAGATGCACATTCTGCTTGCAAGCTTTTCAATTTGTTCTGTACATTTCTCAGAATATATCTGAATACACCAATGAGTAAATCTGCTTCTTGCGGATAATATTTAATATTTTAGATTCAATTGTATTTTCAAAGAGGTTAGATAAAACATTTAAGTACTGTATTTGTAAAATTCATAGATATGTGATATCTATTATACTACACTATGATTTTTTTTCACTGAAGTAAATAATCCAATTTGATAGAGCAAATTGAAATTTGTCTAATTTACACAGGTCTCTATATACTTTTGCAAATTCTTTTCCCATCTCTATTTTTAGCAGTGCAGTTAGTCATTACAGGCAGTTAAGGGCTGATTAGGTTTGCAGAGTAGTTAAACAAAATCCTAGCCTTAAAAAAACAGAGGGAGCTACTACTTCTCTTACTGCAAAAGGATATGTATGAAAGAGCTTTCTCAATTAACATTTTTCCTGAGCTTTTATTAAAGGTCCACATTTTATTAATCAAGGATTGAAAATACAATAATAATTATATGTCTCAAAGGAATGCTAAGAGGGAAATTTAGATAAAATCTCAGCACAAAAATATTTAAAGATGACTTCTGCAGCACTTTAAGTTAGGAATCAAATGTTAATAGGAGCAAATCTGAGTACATTTCATTTAACCTTGCTCTCTTAACTTTTATTCTATAACCATTAAAATTGCATTTTTTTCTCTGTAACCATGTTTTGCATCTTCTCAAAGAGCGATGCAGTCAGTTGCACCACAATTCCAACAATTCAAAGAAACTTTTCAAATAATACTCTGGGATATTTTGGATTAAGATTTTTCTATTCATACTTCTGTATATTTCTTAAGATATGGTATAGAAAATCAAACAGAGACTGTCAACTAATAACTCTACATCCCTGAGCTGGAGTTAGTAACAAAATACCAGGAATAAAGTTTGTCGAGCTGGTCAGTTAATTAGGCTTCAACACAACTACAGGCTATTGAATATCACTGAAAGATTCATGTCTAACTAATGATATTTTTATAGGGTAGAGAAAGGGACCTCGAATAAGTATGTAAAATGAGGTTTCCTGTGACTTTGATGCAGGAGTTAATCACACGCTTGGGGTATTTTTGTTATTCCAAATCTTTAAGTATAAATTAGACAAGCATAGGGATCATTCTAAATCACTCGCTCATTTCAAGACTGCTGAAGAACAAGCATCTTTTCCATTCTGCTTCAGTGAGCTAACTTTAAGTGGCATTAACCAATGTTACTATCACTCACATATCTATTTTCTTGAGCAGAATTCATAGCTTTTTCCATGCGGGTGATAATACATGGGCAATCTTCAAACTTCTTGTCCATTTCTTAATTTCTTTCCCATTTCTTAATCTTAATTTCTTGCCCATCTCGTTATTTGGCTCACTTTCTGGATTAGAAGATATGATTTCTTCCTATTTTCTGGTACAGAGAATATAACATACTTTTAATTCAAAATATATACACCTGCCAGTTTCCAACCACAGAGAACTTTGAACCTATCAAGATACAGCCTACACATTTCAGATATTAACTTTTATTTTTGGCATTTCAAATTGACAGATATGATGAGCTGAGGCAAGTCAGAACTATCTCTAGTAGCATTTAGGGAACCCCAAACTATGGCATGTATGCTAACTGAAGGTTTTTAATTAAAAAAATCCATTTTTTTCTTAAAATATTAAAAAGAAAATAATCCTTTTCCAAGCACAGGTAACAAGCTACCAATCATGACTTACTATTCTATAAATCAACACTGAGGACTACTAGATTAGAGTGATAAACTATGATTTAGGCCACTGAGGCACTGAATTTCATCCTTATTGGGGAAGTATAGTATATGGTAAAAAGTAGAAGACCTTAAAACGCAGAAGAAAGGGTTGTTGTCTGATTTGGGAAAGGAGAGAATGTGTATATTGTTCCTGTATTTCGGTAAGAGATATGTGTGCTCTGTGAAGCACAGTGCAATAAGTCTTTGAATCAATGGCACTTTACGTGTACAATAAATCTTCTGCTTCAGGAAGTAGAGGACTTCTGGTATATGTTGCTTGGAGACTGAATGATATACTTGTCTCACATTCCTGGAAAAACTGGGATGTAGCTTGCACAGCTTGTTTCTTCGAAAAGTTTGGAAAGGCATCCGTGTAGCACAAAATGCCTGCATGCTATCATAACCAGACAGTCTGAAGACATTGTGAAATAGGGTTACAGAAATTTTCATATTTTAGGTGGAGTATATCATTTGAGGAAAGAAAACATCACAAGGAAAATGAAGGTATATGGGCATGTTTTTAGAGTAGAAAAATAGTTATTGTTTGCTGTCACCCATCAAGCAATAATGGTATATATAAAGTACTGCTCGTAGTGGCAGCAGTAATTAAATAAATGTTTAAATGTTGTTGTTGTTGTCCAAACTTTATAGAGTCTTTCAGTTTTATAATACAATGTACAAACCTGTTCTTTTTACACAAGGATAGAAAATGAGGACGTACTCATTTGCTTTCCCCTCCAGCCTTAAACATAGATCTTAAATTAAATGAGGAGTTCATGACTTGACCTAACATCAAGACCTCAATAACAGAAATTTAGCTTATGGTTTATGTATTTCAGAGATAAGAAAAATAATGTCATGTGTCCTTCATTAAAAAATATATATAGACCACTTCATGGGGTGAGAGACAAGGCCACTGAAACAGGAAGGAAATTGAACCACACGCTACGTCTGTACCTATGCCATTGTTGGATGTGTACACATCAACTACTAATTTTCTCATATAATACTTATGAGATTTTTCCCTCAGGTTTGAGGGAAATGTTACACTTTTATTACTACAATATAATTTATATCGGATGATTGAGAGAGAGGAAAAGGAGTATTGAAGGGAGTTAGAAAAATGATTAACAGAAATCATTTTATTTCCTGCATTCCGACAAATAATTTGAATTAATGTTTTATTTTCTGAATTACCTGTGCATTTCTTGATATTGCTGTTTCTTTTTCCATGTGATCCTAACTTGCAGCCAAAGTTCTCTTCCCAAAATTCTGCAAACCATACATTTCTTCGATTGTTAGCAAGTGTTCTGCTCCGAAAATATCTATCAAATCCTACATTAAAAAGAAATGAGGGGAAAAAAAAAGTCTTGGTATAAGTTACAGCATATACAGTATAAGGATTGTAATTTAAAATCAATTGTAGATTCTGCAGAGATTTCATAATAAGAAAAAAGTCTTAAGTATAAACTATTTTAAACATTTTAATTGCATATAGTAATTAAGGATTAATAATTTATTATTATTATATTTTATAATTTATCAATTTATAGTAAATTGGTAAAAAATTGTAATAATTTTTTAAATAGCTACAGCAATTAAAAGAGTCTAAAGCTTGAAGAGAAATCTGTAATGAAGAAAAGGTAATGCAGACAAATAGAAATATGTTGAAACATCTTAATTTTTAACACAACTAGATCCAAAACACTAGATCCAAATTAAGATCTCATCTACAAAAACTAGACAAATTTAACCATGACTTAGTCAAAGATTGTGATCCAAATAAATTTCATTTTATGGACACCTTAAAGTCACTAAGTACCTCTCTATTGGATCTGAGGCTTCCAAGACACTTGAAATCCCGCTTCTGTTTATACCCTTAATGACACCAATTGAGAAACTAACGGTTCCTGTTAAAACCTAATCAGAAGTTTCCTTCTAAAACTTAATCAGATCCTAAGAATCAGGAGTTGCACCTCCTTTATTGCTACAGATCACTGATAATAATCAAACTGTGTCCAACACATTCCATTGGGATTAAGCACTTCGCAAAATGTCTTTAGGGGGCAGCTTCTCCAAGTAACATCAAAAATGCTCAGTATTTGTAATGGTTTAACAGTTTAGAGCACTTACAGAGATAGCAGGAAGAGTTACTATGTACACTCTTGTGAATGAGATGGTTTAATCCAAGTTCCACTTGCTAGAAGAGTGTCTTATATGTCAAGTATTAGTATGTTAATACAGTGGCTTCTTAAAGTAAGATATATTAACAGTTTAGGGAGCCGAAAGCAGAACCTAGATGTAGCTATTCCCAGAAGAATTAGCTAACTCATACCATATCTAATGTCATTCCTTTTTGTCCCAGAAGACCACCAGGCTGGGACGTAAGAAACTCTTAGTCACCTCTTTCATACATGCTCTAATTATTAGATAACTAGAAGATTGTCTTATTGCAAGTTCATCATTTCTTTATCTTGGATGAACATTAAGAAGGAAAAAAAAAAAAAAAAACAGTAAAACAAGGCGACTTCCCCGCTACTTTAATGAAATAATTGCTTTTCCTTTTCAGAGAAACCTCCAAGCTCCTGAATGAATGGAAACATCCACACACACTTCAGAGCTCTGAAGATGTCCAAAGGAGAGACAGATTGCAGACACTGTCTTAGGTTCAGTTTATTATTTCATTAGATGTTTCTTCTTTACCATTCAGAAGTTATCACCATCTAGAGAGATTTGACTCTAACCCTACCCTGAAAACAAAGCTAGAAGTCTAACTCAGATGTTTGAATTCTGCTGTAAGGGCAAAATAGCAAAAAGTTAAAAGGCAAACAATAAAAAACTTAAAACTTAATTGGATTAAGCTCCAGATCCAAAGAAATCCAAGCCTACAAATAATGATCATCTCCCAAGAACACGTGCACTGAACTCAAGGGCCTAATCCTATTCTGAAGAGATACAAATGGAGACATTAAATGAATCTTGGATTGAGCCACATGCCTCAAGTTCTTAGATACATAGATTTCTCTAAACTCACATTTGTTTTTTTTTCTTTCTATTTTTCTTAAAAGGTCTAGAATCTCTGAACATTAATCAGAAACCCAGTCTTTTGTGCCATGTGCATTCCTACCATCAATTGAGGCTCTTTTGGGTAGAATGGTTACAGCTCCTTCTGCAATCTCTTCCTGCTGCTGCACCGGTGAAATTTTTGACCCCCAACTATCTGATCCAATCCAAAGGAAGTGTCCAGATTGATTAGCTTTTTTGGCCGCCTCTAGTATCCGTCTGTAAAAAAAAAAAATAATAAAAAAAAAAAGCTGATTAAATAAACTGCATTTACAAAGAATTTTCTGAATAGAATCCATCTGAAGTAATACTGAAGTAATTGTTCTAGATTAGATACATATAAATATGATTAATCAACTGGCCAATAGTTTCTACAGTGTACAGTATATTCAACAATAGGTATAGAGAATTCAAGCTCCAGTATTATAAATGTTAATTTGATTCCTAATTAGCCATATTTGTCTATCATTCTTATTGGTTTCTTTCTTTTCAGTCACTGAATAGAAATCTACTTGAGCTTCATTCTTAGGAACTAAAAAGTCATCAGATCTTCTAGAAGCAAATAACAGCAGCATGTAGTTGCAACTGAATTTCATACTGAGAACTCATAGTTTGAATAGAGTCTGAAACTTTCTGTGTAGAGCATTGTTCACTGTCGAATTCTGCATCTCTATGAAGAACGAACATCTCTGACATACAGAATTAAGAGAAAAGCACCTAATATCATCTTCATTTGCAAACATGATCACTGCTCGAGCATTTGGAGTTTCCAATAGGCGCTTGATGATCTTGTCAAATTCTCCTGGTCTTGGTTCCCGAGGGATTTTGAGTGACTGAGCAATGCAAACACCTCCTGAGGAAAAAAAAAAAGAAATTTCAACAGTTTAAATATTCACACCTTAAGTAATCCATAGCTAAGCAGTCAGTCAAAGAAGTAAGATTTAATCTGAGAAAAGGCAGCTTAGACAGAAGTTATCTTATTTACGCATTTTGAAATATGTACTATACAAGCTTATGCACATAATAGTGTATTAAAGATTAAAACATAGTTATTTATTATTTTTATTTTATAAAAATAAAAACACCATCCTAAGCCAGATTCTTGGGCACGATATATTGGTTCAGCTGGACACAGTTCCACAGGCTTACATCAACTTATGGCAGCAGAGAACCCAAGTATGTCACAGGATTATATTTAACGTTGGAGCTGCAGTTTAACATTTATCTTGTGTTCATAATATGGCTCTTTGGGTCAAGTATTAACATACACCTCTGCTTTTTCCCCAGAGAGCAGATGGATAACAATAAATGTTGTGCTTACAGAACTTAAGTGAAGAAATTAAAATTTTCTTTTATGAACAAATACATACAGATCTCCTCAAATTGTTATTTTGACATTCTTAATTAAGGTGCTTTAATCATTTAAGAGATTTGGGGCTGTCATTGAAAATTTTAAATTACTAATCAATAAATGAACATAAACTCAAAGATGATATTTACACCGCTTCCTGCAGTAGGAGGAAGGAACTAATTAAAATCTTCACATTTTTACCTGCCCTGCAAAAGGGCACAGGTTTCTACAGCAGCTCAATATTTTCCAATCGTATTTATACAGCAGTGCAGAAGAAACTCCTGATAGCCCAGAGTTCTGTGAATATGTATGAGCAGATGTGGAAAGACATCCACAGAGAGCCTGGTTCATGAAACACTTAGTCCAGACTGACACCAACTTCCATTCCATACTCAGTCTTTCAGAGTTTATGTTTGGGGATTCATTTATTTTAGTGATTTTTCCCTTAAAAAATCTGCCCATATTATCTGTAGCTTATCTGATTCCCACCAGTATTTGCTGTTGTCTGTTGTTATTCACAAACTAAACAAAAAATATATATATTTTAAATTTATTTTACTCAAATGTAACATTTTATAAAATACCTGGATTCATTATCACAATCTGTTCTGCCTTTGCAGAATCTCATCCACCTCAACAGTTCTTTGCACAGGCAGATTACAATCGAATCAAGTCTAAACATGGCATAAATGAAGACTGGAATTATCAGCAGTCACTTTCAAAATAATAACTTTCAATTGAAATTTGCCAGTTTTAGTCAAACACAAAAATATCAAATTTTTGATTATTTTATCAGATTGAGAAACAGAAACTACCATATCCATATATCCTGTTGGGTTTTCTTACTTTCACATGAAGGTAAAACATATGAGAATACCCACCTTTTTACAAAAATTGTATTCATTTATTTATGAATAGAATTGTGATAAAAAAAATCTTTATTCTTATCTGCTTTAAATTGGATCATTGTTCCTTTTTCTGACACTTCCTCATTTTAATGAACAGTCGGTCTCCCCATGAGGGAGAGCTAATTTACCAATAACAGACCAGATGAGACTGTATATCATGTGACTTCATACTCATCATGTGTTTTGGACGATACATTAATGAAAGACAGACGTGGTATTATAAAAAGTTTTAGTATACATATTTTCTAAATGGATACTTAAATCTTTTAATGCTATCTATTTCTATGGTATCAGGGCTGAACACCTTGCAATGAAATGTAAGAAAAATATTCAGCAGACTTAAACTATAAGTTTAAGTAATTGCACTTCACTGTTAAGAAAAAATCTGAAAAATAACACAAGTACTTGACAGTCCCCAAACTCACTCAGGCACAAGTAGTAAAACAATTCCTAAAAAAAAATACATAAGGGAATAATCTGTTTCCTCATAATTTTTGAAAGCACATTTTTCAATGATTTCTATTCATGGAATGGCCCTCAGGAAAAAATGTTCTCTCCACATGAAATGTAAATATTACAAAAAGTATGTATATAATATACAATATACTGCCATCTACAATTTTTCTGGGGTGAATTTCAACAGTGAAAAACTGCAGTATCCAAAAACTATTTTCAGTCAAAATGGTGTAGAAGAAACACCATTCTATCATTGCAGCAGCAAGTTTAATCATGACTGGGCTGCACATCCTAGGATCTCTACACTGAAGAATGTGTTAAGTACTAACAGGAAGAAAATAAAATACACTTCAACCTTACAAATGACAGGTTATCAATTTCCAGGTAATGATGAAATGCTAGATCCACAAAGATGCTCATAACATTACAGTGTCTAACCTCTAGCATCTTGCCGCCTTTGAAATCCACAGACCTGTCCAGATGCTCAGACAGGGAGGGAAAGGAGTACATAGGAATAGCATTTGTAGGAGTCAGAAAACTGCGAAAAGAGTGGCTTTCCTCCAAAATAGTTGAGAAATACAAATGCACAAATACAAATAATGTTGCATCAGTGATGATAAGAATCTGTCTTCTTAGCTGTTATCAAGTATGATATCCCTGGATACCACAGGACTCAGGTGATGGACTATGAAGAGAAGGAGAGGGGAGAAGAAAGCTGGAAACTAGACTCAAAGCAGGCACTGCTCTGTTCCTAAAACTATGTCTCTTTCCCCCCACTCTTCAGGTGCTCTGTATAAAACGGTTTATGGGAAACACATTATCACTGAGGAGGCATATTTGTGAAAAAAAGGTAGATTTCAAAGGTATTGTCAGTATGTTGGATCAATAGGGTTTTTCCTTTCATTTGTGCTTCTATAGCAATGGTTCTACTAGTGAAAAAAAATCAAACAACAAGAAAGTGTGCTACCCGCATCATTTTGCTGGTTAAACTCATGGTGATTTTAAAATTATAAATATTCATTTTACTTCTCATGGGTTCTGAATTCGCTAGATGGCATGCTAATTGTAAACCATTAAATACTCAAGTATGCGGAGGTGGGTGTCAGTAGAAATGATGCTGAATGTGTACTTGGAAAATAGCAAGCAGGCTTTGTCAAAAAAAATGCACTAATAAATGTCTTTCACAAATGAAGGACGGAAATATTAAGCAGACAGTAAGCATCGAGGCCTTAATCTGTCCTGTCACCACCACAACCCATCATTGTGAATACTGGGCCAATTAAGTGAGATTCACAGGAAAGAGTATTTTTACCAAAAAAGATGAAGGAAGAATTTTCAGTTCAAGTCTGCTCAGTGAACACAACAAAATAACTCAGAACTAGTTTTTCCTATATTTTCTTCCCATTTATATGCTTAACCCTAGCATTCTGCATGAGGAAGGGATCAAGGTATACACTTGGTTTGACAATCTCATTTCTTGGGATAGAGGCACATATCATCTCAAGCAATATATGCCACTGCAATGCAATTATGTTATAGCAGCTTCATCACAAATCACATTGTTCCTTAAAAAAGCTCAAGGAAAACAGCAAGAGCATTTCTGAGACCCAATCCTGCCTGACAGGACTTTCTCAGCTGCCTTCAAGTGTATGTTTTCTTTCTTAAGATGAGTTATGTGTTACTGGTCACTAGGCCAAGGAAAAAAAAAATTAATACAAGCCTGTGGAAAGTTTCCAAATGACATAACAGAAATATGTGGGGAACAAAGTAGAAGAACAGTTGCCAGAGACTCAGAAGCATAAGTCAAAAATTCTCTGAGGCAAACAGGCTACCTCCACAGCCTCTGTCTCAGGTGAAGGCTCTGCATTCACCATGCAATGTAAGACCGCTGGGGAAAATCAGATAATTAGATTTCTTCTTCTCTTCCAGTTTCCCTAAAGCCAAGCTTGTTCATACGGAAGACTTGGTTCAATGGTGAAGATTACTGGAGAAATTAATAATGATGCTCCACTCCTAAGTTCTATTGACAATAATCAACTGGCTTTAGGGAATCCATCATAACTTTTTTTTTAAGCAGTCAGTTCATTTCTCAACCCAAATCTGTCTACTAAAGAAAAACAATGCAAATAACTACTCTGAGTTGCACTTACTTTCATTGATAATCAGGATATTTTAGGAATTTTATATCCCTAGATGCTTCTAACAATAATTTTTTAGAGTATGAATCAACAGAAAGGGTCACCTAGAAAGAAAAAAAATATATAAGTTCAAGAAAAAATATCACAAAGAATAGTTCCTCAAGTTGTAAATATTTTCCTTGATGGAAAAAAAAAAAAAGAGAGAAAAAAACTAAGAAGAGTCCATACTGCAACAGGGATGCCTGAATGTAACCATGCACAGGTTCAGAGCTTTCTTCACTTAACTCTCAAAAAAACATATGATCAGTGAAGTAGGTATACGGACCTCAGGATATGTTAGCTTCATGAATATGAATCCAAGACCTCTGTAGGATCTGCTGCTCCCATTGAAGTATAAGCCATAGTGTCTTTATTGCTACTCATGTCCAAATTTAGTTAAACACAAGTTCATTCAAACATACCTCCTTGGCTCCAGTCACCAAATGACTGCAGCAAGGAAGTAACCTAATCTCTTCTGGCTTTTCATTTCCTCAGAAGCTCACCAAATATTTCAACAAAAAATTCAGTTATTTCTGTGAAGATAGCTGAATCTTCAGTCAATTGTGGCAATATTTTTTGAAGTCAGATAATAGAAAGAAAAACAATAAAACAAAATATCATAGTTTTATTTGAATGTACAATGTGGCACTGGATCCATACACTAACACATAACAATGGATGAAAGATTTTATTATATAATCTTTTAACAGCCAAATACAGAATGCATTTTAAACCCCTAGGTAGTCTTTTTCTATTTAGTTAAGTAAAAATGCTTCTCTCAAAAACCTTTACTGATTGTGATAAAGCCGTTTTTGATGATCAAGCACCAAAAGGAGCACAATGGAGCTTTGTTCACTAGCATATCAACTGTATTCATTAACTTTTTTACTCAAAACTAGCAGCCTTTAATAGCACATAGGGCAAATTACTTAGCATTTCAGCAAAGAACTTTCAGTGATAGATTTTTTTTATCATATATTGAAAATAATGGAACTTTAAAACGTGTTCATAGAAGTCAAAAATGAAAAAAAGCAAAAAGTCAGATAACTATAACATACCAAGTCCTTTTTAAACTCCATCTTACATTTCTACACATATTTATAGGAACATAGCCATGCATATTTCTCAGAAAAAAAAATGCACTCACATAGATACTTATATCATGGGAAAAAAAGAAGTTAATCTAAAATAGAAAAAGGAGAAAGAAATAAAAAAAAAAATCCATATGGAACACAGATTCCATAAGAGACCATGGTTATTGGCTTCAGTGAGCAGCGTCTCTCTTCAAGGTAGCAAGAAGCAGTATAGGTATATTGTTTTATACTTTCACTCTGAATAGCATTTTTTCTTCTCCTGAAGGAACACTATTTAGAGCACCCCTAGAACTTTCATTAACACCAGTATCTGAAGAAAAATAAATGCAAGGGATGTTCTCACCATCATCAAACCTAATTAAAAAAAAAAAAAGAAAAAAAAAACCTTCATTCTTATTTTCACTTTTTTCTTGTTATTTGTGTAAATGGAAGTCAGCTTTCACAGTTCTGAAAGTGAGAAGCTGAAAGCAGAATTCATTTGTAGTGCAGATACTTATGAATGGGTAAAAAACACATACCCAGCAAAAAAGCCTAAATAAATGAGTTTTGGAAGGTTGTGAGAAAGGAATTTCTTCCAAACAATGAATCTCTGTATAACTAATTCATAGAGGACATAGTCAGCCAACCTCCAAAACAATACATAACCAAAAGAATCTGCCTGTAATTGGTCTCCACTTACATATTCCAATCAGTTGTTGCAATGCCTTTTTTGGCTATATCTTTTGTTGTTATCACAGTGGAAACGAATATCTCCTCCCGGGAAAAAGTGGTTCATACTGCTTATAGATTTCCAACTTGAAAAGCATAATATGAAAGCAAAAATATGATTTTCCATTTTCTTGCTAGGGCATCCTTAAGGAGGAAGGAAGACTTTCTTTTTGTTGATTTCTTAAGGGCTAAGAAAACAGGGGGTAAGTTTTTGACTAACCCCTAAATTCTTAAAAATTTTTAAATTATTTTGTTAAATCAACACCACCTCTGATTTATAACAAGAATAGCCGTGTGAATTTGAAATCTAGTCTATGGTCAGCTATCATATATTTTCCTCTGAAAGTAAGTTTGCTTGAATTTGGCCTTTATTTGTACCCCTTTTTCTCTAAGATTATCAGTACAATGGGGCTTCGTTAAACAGAAAAGATTTGGATTCAATGTTTTAGGGAGTTTCTGCTTCAATTAATTCTAGTTTTCTCAGTTGCCCCATACATATGCTCTTTGTCAACATCAGTGTCTAAGGTCTCACATTCTCGTGCCAAACAGCAGTGGAGACCCTGAACTGAATGCAACCAGCCAAAACCACAATTTACAAAGTAGATACCAGATGTGCCTGTTCTGCATCATAGGTAGTATAAAGGCTTCTGGTATTCTTTAGAATTATGTTCGGGCAGGAAAAGAAATCCCACCATGAAAAAAGCTGGATTTTGCACAGAAAGTTTATTTTAAAGAAATATAACATTTCTTCTTCAAGTGTAAATTATCCCTCACAGGCATCTTTTGTTTATTTTTAATTCCATTTCCTGCCTGCTTATTTTAAATATTTTATCAGTTATATAATAGATTCTGTTTAGTCAAAATTTCGTGGCCTGTCTCAGTTTAGTGGCAGGCTGGTGACCTATTTTTCCCGTGTATGCATCTTTCTGTTACTGTGTTGTTTTGAGACTGGCTTCAGTCATATCCCTTCCACTTATATATAATACACAGGCTGGTAACCTGACTTTTAATCATGCCTTCTATGAAAAATAGTGGCAATCTTTTCATTCTGAGCCTCTTTGGTCTGCTTTAATAAATAGTGATTTCTTTGGGATAGTAATGATGCAAACTACTAAGCATTCATCTTCCTTCATCATACTCAAAACAGAGGATTGGTGCATAAATGGTGCACCGTCAAGACTCCAGTGAAAGTGCCCATCATCTGGTGGTTGTGGCATACATTATCTTCTGATAATTCCTGTACATTTCAGGTACATTAGGCCTTCTGTTTGTGTTTGGTTAAAAATTGCTCACTGATAAATTTTACTCAGAAAACATCCACAGATTTCTTGTCTTAACTGGAATTCTAAAAAAAAAAAAACCTGTCTCCCAGCAGGATGTTGGTGGCAGAAGCAAGCATTTTTGTCTGTCTTTATGCATTCCTTCTTTATCCAGGCAATTTAGTTTCAGGGAAATACTCTTAAAATTAGGCAGATGTTATTTAGCTTAATTTACCTCCACTTGTAAAATATTTATTTTCTCATTATTTAGTTATCCAGATAGTTTGCATATAAAGATTTACTAAAGAACACTAAAGTATTTTGAGATCTAGACATTTAGGTAACAAACACTATTGTCGGTATCTAAAAATATCTATGAGTGGGTTATAAAATGGTGGGTTATAAAAGATGAAGAGAATAAAGGTAAATCAGGTTTCCATATTTCTAAATATCAGTTAAATATATAGTTATATTAAGAAACTTAGCAATACTTCATTTATAATACAATAATAAAATAAAGCCATAATTTACCCAAGCAGATGTCCCTGCTTGAGCACGGGGGTTGTACGTACTAGATGATCTCTAAAATTCCGTTCCAACCTTAACAATTCTGTGATTCTGTGATTCTGTGATTTACTGAGTAAACAAAGGAATCATTCAGTAGTCTTCCATACAAATAATAATCATACTTAAGCCAACATTACTTTAGAAATGTAACTGAATAGGAGTTGGTTACACAGCCACTGTAGCTTTAACAAAGTGCATAGCCTTATATCACAGAATTCAATCAGAGAACTAAGCTGGAGAGAGAAGTTTGGTACCTCTACATATTTAACACCAAGTGTGAAAACATCCCTTGAGAAGTTTAGGAGTGAATAGATCTACTAATTAGTCTTCTCTTGGAGCATAGTGGGGTGAACAACTTGCTTAATTCATAAAGTCCTAGGAGAAAAGGTAGCAGGTGATGAACCGAGACATACTTCAGTCTACAACAGTCCTGAGGACTTAAGAGACAAAGGAAGAAGTAGAAAAGTGCTGAGAAAGTCTATGAATGCAGTAGAAGAGAACCACCAAATCAGACATGCATGGTAGTCTACTTTAAGGTATGTAGTACCTACAGGAAGAAACAGGAAAGAACTCCTCTTTCTTTTAAAGTGCATAGCTAATGGAAAATCACATGTAGTTAGAGGAATCCAGGCTCAGATGTTTCTATATGTGTAATAGCCACACCATAGGCAACCACTACTCACTGAAAAAGAAACAGGAAACAGGTTGCTTTATGATAGATTAGGAATTAAGAAGCAACTAAAAAAAAATAGGTCTAGTGACTGGCAAGAGATATCTGCAACTCACTCCCTTCTAATAAAGTGCTTATCGTATTTTGTAGACAATAAAGCAAAAAAGAAACAAATTAAAAAATCTACAATGAATAAGTATAAAATTACTTCTAGTATAGACTCTGAACATGATATAGTAGTGAATACGATTATGTTGTTAATATAGGCTAAAATAAAAGCCTATTTTATTGTGATTCTAGCCCCCCACATAGAACTTCTATCAATGAACTATCTCCTTAAGGGCCTGATGCATTTTTCAATGGCCATGATAGTCATATGATCACATGGTTTCAATGACTTGACATGATCATTCTTTTACATATAAAATTTTTAAGCATCCTTCATTATGTTTTTTTTTTTCCCCAAAGGCTATCAAAAAATATACCAGATAAAAATCTATTATCCAAGCAGCATTTATATCTCACTCATTATCAAAGAAAAATGCAGATATACATTTTTTCAAAATTAATTAATTATGAAATGTACTTCCCATCAAATCTGTTAAGGATGTAACAGAATTAAAACAAAGGTACTTCAATTTATCTTGAATTATAATTTGAATAATGATAGATGATTAAATCCATGGACTCCACCTTGCACTAAATCCACTAAATCCATCCCATACTACTAGACAAAAGTAAGAAGATGGAAGAGACAATGAAGATAATATACAAAACAAAAAGATCACAAAGCAAGTTAGGACCAGAGAGCTGTGCTGCATTCATTGTTCTGTATGATGCAGAAATAAAAGTACTGATCCTAAAACAAAATCTTCTGCAAATGCTTAGTACTAAAATAATAACACACCTCTCTTTGCAATACTTCACAATTAATGCCTGTGAAGATTTGAAGTGGAAAAATAGGCACTGGGAATGAGTCCATTATATTCTTGGTTTCCAAAGGATTTCTACTACAGAATATTTGTATTTCTACAAAAGGAAAGAAGAGAGGAACAAGAAAGGGACATAGATGTTCCTAAACTCTTGACAGTAAAGCTACATTCAGGCTTCTCACTGAAATATTCAAGTCAGACATTGTTTTCAAAACTCAGAAGAATTCAGGAAAAGTTACTAATCCTGTAATTTTAACTCCTACTTTATCCTACTTATCCTACTTTAATCCTGTAATTTTAACTTTTTCAAATTTACAATTCTAAAGGCAGACAAAATAACACAATTTCAAGCCAATTTTTCTACATCAGAATAAGCAGGTGTGCAAAGTTACGCTGAATTTAATATTTGAAAAGATTTTCTCATTAGGGATGTTTTTGTAGCTATTTAGAAAATGTTTCCAGTACATTAGAAGAAGGAAATCCTTTTCCACAGCCAAAAAACAAGAAACGGCCCTGAAGATCAGAAAATACTTGTACTCTCTTTTTTTTTTCTGTGAAGATGGATTGATTTACTCTACAAAGAAAAAAAAATGAAAACCAGAGGAATATAGAAGAGTGAAAAAGAGAGAGATGAAACACAGAACAGCACTAGCAATATCATTAGTAACATTTTATCCTGACAGAAAAACATAGCATAATATATAGAGATAAAAACATTTTAAGACACCCAGGATCCTATGCACAATACGTTTCTGTACATTAAAAGAGGACAAGTCAGGCACAGTGAGTTTCCTACTTTACGCTCACTGCACACTGAGTCTGCTACATCCTACATCACACACTTGCATATTGGCTGTGAGACCCACTCCAATCTCAGGCTTAGGCCCCCTGGGTCAGCACTTAAAGATGTCAATGTCCACATATAACTCATGTGAGTTTTTGTAAAATCATGAACTGGTTAGTAGTAGTAGTAAGCCTTTTTACAAAAAGAAAAAAAAAAGACTTTTTAAAATAAATAAATTAATTACAAATTTTACTTATGAAGTACATCATGCAGGGAGATGTGACCAGGCCATTCTTCATTCACACTTGCAAATTTTTTCCTCTTATGAAAACTCTACTCACATTAAGATTCATTTATGTATTCTTTTTCTCTGTGCAAAAGCTATGAAACATGAACCATGAAACATCATGAAACATGAAACATGAAACATGAAATATGAAACATGAAACATGACATGGAGAAGAGGAGCAGTACAGGGAGGCTAAGGGGATTCAGATTCTGCTGCCCTGTCATCTTCAGCTGCCTTCTCCACTGCAACATACACATCCTAACAAAGTGTTATTCTCTGGAAACACACTTCATGTTCAGAAACTCAGAAAGAGCTGTCAAAGGTGCACGGAGCTATGTCTTCTTCTCATACCACGCCTCCTCCATGTGCCATTGAGACATAGTTATGTATGTATATGGCCTTATACAAATACAGAACAGGCTGAAGGAAGGCTCAATCTCCTTACCATCGCCACAGCTGTCGTCAAGCTCAAAAACATTTTGTGAAGCAAGTATGATCCGCCGCACTGCCAAAGAGTAGTTTCAAAACTGCAAACTATGAGAAAGACATTTGACCATTGATCAGCTTTACTGGGGCTGTCTATTTATTGGTAAACAAAACACCAATCACCTTTAATCATCTCTGTTCCTGCTAAATTTTCCAGAAGCTGAAGGGCAATGCTTTCTGAGATAGAAGTCCAGAAGCAATTCCACAGGGGAAATCCTAAATTGAATTGTTGCTATCACAGTGTTGTTATACTTTTTTCCAAGTTGTATGTCTCATCTTGGCAAGTCAGGCCTGATTTGGGCATAGTGACAGTCTTATTTAAATAAAAGTCAACATATTATGTCCATTTTTGAACACAGCATGGTGAAATGCTTCTTACAGGAGAACATCTAGTCGGCCTAGATCCCTCAAAGAGAAGCAGTGAAATGAAGGGGCAAGGATCTAACGAAAACAAGCACAGTGCCGCAGCATCTAAACAGTTACCCAGCAGAGATGCATATTCTAAGAAAAAGCCCATGTCTTATCCTAAAAGTTAACACAGCAGTTATTGTTGCAGCTAATCACAGTGACATCCAGTTTCATCTGGGCCAACTTTAGCTAACAGGCTAAATCTTTTGATTAGGTAGAAGATAAGATTATAGTTAATTTACATCAAAGTTCTCTGCAGCCACCGAGCAAATTCTCACTCTTTTCAGAATATCTGTCAAAAATTCCCTCCAAGTCCAAAACTTCTGTTTACAAAGCCAGGATCATCCTTTCAGAAAAGTACTGAATTAGTAGAAAAGGACTCAAATGACCCTTTCTTATTTAAGAGACTCAGATGAGACTCTCATGATTCAAATACAGTTTTCTCAGAGAGGATATGAAGAAATGTTGCTCTATTGTAAGCTTGGGTTTTCAGTGAGGGGCTTGTCACCCCTTGATGAAAGATGGATAGTCTACTCTCTGAAAAAGGTAAACTGTTTGTCACTGGAAAGGGCATGTATTTGGAGAGTTATAATGGAGTTCGAACATAAATTCCTCCCATTTTTCCCTAGGTTATTTCACAGAAACTCTGTACAGAGATGAGAACTATTACTGCCATTTCTCAGATCAAGTATGAGCAGCAGTTAGCACCTATTTGTTGAAAATAAATGAAGATTAAAGAGATAATTTTAAATAATACATTATTTGTTGCATGTTAGTCCTGAAAGGAGTAGGAAATAGGCTTAGGATTATAGTGATTGAAGTCCTAAATGGACAAAATGCTTTTATATATATGACAGGAAAGGACAAGGAAGTTCTATTCCTCTTCTACAATGAAGAGCACAAAGTTAACTACAGAGTTTGCCTACCTCTTCTTTGAGATACAACATCAGCATAACATTTTTTTTACTGCATCTCATCAGAAGGATTTTGTTCCATGTTTTTGTTTAGAATAGACTTTTTTCCATCCATATTTGTGGCCAAAAGCTCCCTGCCAGCTGTCAGTTTAATTAAATCTTTCTAACAGAGCCCACTGGATATCCAATTGTGAGGGAAGCACTACAGAACAGCTGTTATGGGTCTGACCAGAGGTTCATCTAGCCTGATAGTCCCTTTTCTGGCTATGACTCATTATAGAAGAGTGCAAATACAGAGTAAACATATGTGTTGGCACATCGTCCCAGCCTTCAGTTATCTTCATCTCCATGTTTTTTTAAAATATCTTTATGCTCATTAAAATTCTTTGATAGATTTTTTTTTTTAAGTATAAATACCTCTATTCACTTATGAACATGGATAAAGGATAGATTAGATGTTACAAGAGTTCTCTCAGTATCATTGAGTTGAAACTTCTCAGTACGTAAAGGTTAATTTTCCTTTGACTTTCTCCATTATTAGAATTTTAAGCTCCAGAATCATATCTTGATTCCGCTAGTTCCATGATAAGATCTCTCAGTTTTGCATCTATTTTTCAGCTTTCTCTTCTGGCTAAACCAGCAGATCCATGAATCATTTGTACACATCACTTTTTTCCTCATTTTATGAACAGATTTGTAAGGTATATTTAGATACATTTTTATGGAACTCCTTAGAATATTGAAGCACCTCTAAAACTGTAAGCGTATTTTTATATCCCCATATGTGCGTCTGCAGAGCTTTTTTTCATGGACCCCAGAAAATTGGCCAAGAAAAGCAGTATGTGCAAAAATCTGAATCTACAGGCATAAATTCCTTAAAGGATCTTTAAAGGCTACACGGAAGTCTTTTTTAAGTGAGAGTTTCTGCAGTTTCTAGCACAACTTAAATCAAGACATAAGATATATCTGACAAGTAATTTGGTGTTCTCAAATAGAGAGTCATTCTTGTTTTTATGTATGATTCAAAATACTAATTACAGAATAATCCCATATATCCTTTCTTTTCATCTTATTAAAAATGACCTGAGTTGATTCTGTACTTACATATTGAAGTTTCATATAATATATTCACATATGGTGATTTCCTACATCTACTTCTGCTTATAAATATCCAATAATTGTGCCGCTTTAATATAGATATTGAAGAAAATATTTTCCATGCTTTCTGGAATAATTGTGTTTACAGCAGTCAGCTGAAGAAGACACTGGTTACTGATCTGAGTTCAAGAATTACCAAAATTATTAAGTTTGTTACTAGAAGTTCTATTTCACACTATATATAGCTCCTTATGAAGTCACTGGATGGGCTTCATTTTTCATAGTTTTAAATTTTCATTAGATATTCATATGAAAAATTAGAACAAACAATGCTACACTACAAAGAGCAAAAACAATTTCATAGAGCAATAAACTCTCTTACTCCAGGGCATAACCCAACCAGTAATTTATAGGGTTACACAGAAGTTTTGCTTACTGTGAAGTTATTTCAAATGGAACACAATTAAATCTTAAATATCTTCAATTGGAAACAGGCTACTGGATTCCATCCAGCATCACAGTTTCTTTGTCTTTATCTTCAACATCCTCTGAAGCTGCCTCCTTGCTGATCATCCTTGCTGCAACTGCCTGACCTATAGCTCCCTCAGTCCAGACTGCTATCAGTATTGTTTATATCCTCAAACATCAATTGGATGATGAAACATCAAATGGATGATAAATAATCACACTCTGTACGATTTAAACAACATTTTTGAACAGCTTTACTTTTCCTGTTACTTTATTTCCTACTTTATTTCTTTTTCTATTTCCTTTTTGAATAGAAATTAAATTATCATTTTCTCAAGCAAGCAAGGCAAATTCTCCCTGTATTACACACTACAGATAACCATCCTTAAATATATCTACACTGGAAATCATAAATTATCCTCAACCCTCATTGTACATGCACACTTTTAATTTTATCTTGTATTCAAAACACAGATATGTGTTGTCTAAAGCTGTATTGATCAAGTTTACACATATTTTGCATTAGATGAAGATAAGGGAAATTCTTTTTATATGTTGAAAGGTTAAACATATAAAACATGTGCAATTGTCTAGCTTGTTCTTAATACACTTTAGAAAAAATGTATAGGAAGATGCAAAACCTTTTATCCACTGCAGCCACAGATCAAATGGCCTTTACAGAATGCAGGAATAAATATTTCAAAATTATTCATAAATCCAATGAGTATCCTTTCAATTCACAGGTGTTTCTCACTTGCTTCAGTGTAATTCACAGTACATACACCTTACCGTTTAACATCATTAGATCTTTGTACCAAGTAATCAGTGAATTTGTATATCAACATGTCCCACTGCACAAACAGTTGGATGAGTTAAAACACAGAGTTTTGCTTCAGCAGTTTGGTGAGCTGTTCCTCCTCCCAAGATAAAATAATCACAGGGCCAGATTTGACCTTCTGGATTTCAACCGAAATGCATATCAAATAAGAACAAACATTTTTCTTCACAAAGCTATATTTTGAAGAAAAGAAATTCAAAACAAATTATTTTAATACCCTTTCTTACATTCACCATAGTTTAGAACAGCTAATGATATTACAAAAAAAAAAAAAAAAAGGAGC
Organism: Nothoprocta perdicaria; assembly: GCF_003342845.1. NCBI lineage: Eukaryota > Metazoa > Chordata > Aves > Tinamiformes > Tinamidae > Nothoprocta > Nothoprocta perdicaria. The sequence goes on along the minus strand of NW_020456076.1, from coordinate 78,583 downwards.
AGCTCATGAAAATATGAAAATTATTCCGGTACAATGAGAAATTATAAATGAAAGAGAAGTTATTTGGTGAGGTTTTTGTTTTCTGCATTTTTTTTTTAATTCAAAATCTAATATTGGCCTGCTAGTGCTAGGTGAAAAGGAAGCGTGAGAATATATTTAGACATCGCTTATTTCTGAACGCATCTCTGGGATAACTCACATTTTCTGTGTCTCTTTTACATTTACTTACTGCATGATAACTATATCTATCCAAAGAACTATATAAACAGTAGGATCTTATTTTATCTAAGATCAGGCGCCTTGTCTTGTTATGTAGGTGGAAAGGGAGATAAGTTTCTCCTCTTCATCTTGAGATGAGTAGGTGTGTGGAAAAATGCCATGTGAATCAAACTTATCTTTGATTCACCATTATAGCATTCATATCATACAAACTCTTAGTTTAGAGTTTAGAAACTCCTTTTTTTTTCTTTACTATTCCTAGGAATATATTGTGTACAGGGTGAAAGACCAGACTCAGAGAGTCCAATGACTGAAAAGACAATTTATCAGTGTTTGCTTCACAACAAATTATTATTGTGGGGATATACAAAACAACATTAATTAAGACTTAAATTAAGTTTGATCTTGTCATATTGATAAGATGAAACTTCAGTATAGTAGTTGTATTTCTAAAAACACTGAAAGAATGGTTAAAGTTGGAAGGGACTTCTAGAGATCATCTAGTCCAACCCCCCTGCTCCAGCAGGGACACCCAGAACACGTGGCACAGGGCAGCATCCAGGCAAGTTTTGAAGACCTCCAGATAAGGAGACTCCACAGCCTCTCTGGGCAGCCTGTTCCAGGGCTCCGTCACCCTCACAGCAAAGAAGCTTGTACTCACACGGACATGGAACTCCCTGTGTTTCGACTTATATCCATTACCCCCGCCCTATCACTGGCCACCACAGAGAAGAGTTTTTCCCCCTTCCTCCCTATATTCACCCTTCAGATATTCATACATATGAATCAGATCCCCTCTCAACCTTCTCTTTTCCAGGCTAAACAGGCCCACCTCACTTAGTCTTTCCTCGTAGGAGAGATGCTCCAGTCCGTTAATCATTTTTGTTGCCCTCTGCTGGACCCTCTCTAGAAGCTCCACATCCCTCTGGTCTTGGGGAGCCCAGAACTGCTCCCTATATTCCATGTGCAACCTCACCAGAGCTGAAGAGAGGGGCAGAATTGACCTGCTGGCAACACTCCTCCCGATGCAGCCAGGATCCCACTGGCCTTCTCGACCATGAGGGCACACTGCTTCCTCATGGTTAACTTGGTGTCAACCAGGACTCCCAGCAGCTCTGCAGAGCTGCTTTCCAGCAAGTCAACCCCTAATTGGTACTGATGCCTTGAGTTATTCCTCCCCAGACTAGGATAAAGTAGGTGATACTCTGCACACTTAAAAGAGTTTTCATAGTAATTCACTTGTGCATCATTCTTTTACTAATACATAGTCAGCAAGTTCTTATAGTAGCCTAATCTCTTGACAAATATCTGTTCAAAACACTTTGAATCCTTTCCTTTGAATTACTTGTGGTAAATTATACAGCAACCAGCTGAGTTCATTTCTACTGTGAATTTTCTTTTTAATTTACCTCTGTTTTCTACTTTTCCCCACACATTTTGCAGGTAAGTTAAAGTTTTATTTATACAAAGTATAAGTATTTCTTACAGTATACAGAATACAAAGTATTTCTTGTAGAACATCCAAGTTTGCTATAGGAACACACTGCATTATTCCTTTGGAGGTCCACAGTGGTATTGTCATAAATCTCAAATTTGCTTCCTTACTCTATATTTTCGAAAGACAAGTGAGCAGGCATTAGAAGCATCAATGGGATTCTGTACGTATTTAAAACAATATCTGCATGTTCCATGTTGAATGGGCCTTTTATTTGCTGCCTTTTTTTATTCTGACCATTATCTCAAATTGAGTTGAAGTATAAGAGAATTTCTGCAGTGGCTTTATCAAGTCCAATTCTGCAGGGTCTGATATACAAAAAATGCTACTTCCTATTTAATCATATGCAAAATATATCTGCTAATAATACTGTATTTCAGTCTCTTGACATGCAAATCATATGGGTTAGTGATCTTTGAGGAAAAAAAAAAGATTTTACAGTCTCATCCCACTCAAGAGATTGAAGATGTTTTCCTAGCTTTGGCCTATGTTACTATAGAAAATCATAGCCTCTCTCTGTTCCATCTCTATAAAGGAGGAATATTTCTTATTTCACACATAGACCATGGAGGCTAGGATTTTGCTGTTTCCTGATGTGTCTGTAGTGAAAATCAGGGAAAAAATAGAGAGAAAAAAATTTTAAAAGGCACGTGCAAAAATTACCGTATTTGGAAAAGAAAATTGTTCTATTGTTTTCTAAGTCTTATTTCATTTTACTCTATCCTTCCATGTAAACCACAGTGCTCAGAGTCACCACTATGCTCAAGTTGCTTGGAATTACTAAATAAATGGGCTAACAGAACAGAATTGAGGATGGCTTTGCTTCACCTGAGCACTGCAAAGCAGCTGGAATATATTAGTGAACTGGGCTTGATTTTAGAGGATTTGTGCTTCTTTATTCATATAACAAATTTAGCCAAGCCTATTATTAGTTCTCTTTAGTTCTCTTTCTGGGCCTTTCTGCTTCCTCACTCCACACCAGTACTTAAAGGTGTGAATGCTTTTTCTGCACACTTCTGCTATGCGAAATAAATCATTTGCCTCATTAACATGCTATTTATTTTCAGATTTCATTTTCCCTATAGCTAGCATAGCTTATTTTACTTTTTCAGCTTTTTTAGCTTCTTTCTTTTTTGTTACTGTGTGATATGTTTCCAAGTGTAGTTTATATGAAAGATGCTGGACAAAAGCCTAAGCATAACCTGATTTCCTTTCACTGAAGAAAGAGAGTTCTCTAGGCAAAAGTTACATCCATTATTGTACATAAGTACAGGGGGCTGGATGATGAAAACATCAGAATAGCCAGTGAGGCTGCATTTTGTATTATTGCTGTTCTGGAAAGGCAGAGGGAATACAATAGAAAACACTGTTTTGTTTGCACAGTTATTAATTTTTGTGTTGCAGAAAAAACACTAAGCAGATGCATCTATCTTTTTTTCTAAACTGAAGTGTTTTCTCTTTCTAATTAATAGGAGACCTATTCAAAACTAGCTCAGCAATATGAAATTGACCTTTGAAGATCAAAGCGATAAACCATATGGGGCTAAATACTGCTCCCCTTATGCATGCAAAACTCTCACATTCTCAGATGAGTTCTGTTTCAGGATTTAGAATGAGAGCATATCTTTTCCAAGTGATACACCATGAAAAACAGCCTCTGGGACATTCATTAGTACACACAGATCTTTCATATTTCACTTTATTTTCTTTTCTCTCTTCCCCTATCTTTTTTTGTGGTTTCTTTTGGAAATTTTGCCCCCACCCACCTCTTCCTCAGTCATCCCACTCCACTTTAGCACAGTTGGCAAGGTTCTTGTAACACTCACAAAACCCTAGGTGAGAGAACACTAACATTGCATAATTTAAGAGCCTCCTTATTACATTGCCTCTTCATTTCAATTGTTTGAAATTCTTTTGCACCTTAAGGCATGTGCAGAAACCAAAACAGGATCTGTGTGCTTACGTTATATTACTATTTATTGAATGTTCAGTTTAACCCTCTATACTTATTTATTTATTGTATTTATTTATTGAATGTTTAGTTTAACACTCTGGATACCAATATTAATAAATCAGAATGAAACTAACAATTTTCTTTAGGAAAATACCTTGTATATTAAACTGAATACTATACATTAACAAATTACACAATTTTCTATTGAATACTATAGGTTATATGAAAAACAACCTTCACTACAATAAATAATACCTCTGCTTCTGTCAGGAACAATTTATCTTTTCCTTTTTTTTTTCCCAGAAATACTTCCTAACTTTAAACAAACCTAAATGGTATCAAGAGGAAAAAATTATAAGACCTCAATACCATTAACAATAACCAAAAGAATATTAGAGATTTCTGTGTTCTAAGAGTTAGGTTTTTCACTACCACATTTGCATTTTATGGTGGTTAACTATTTTAGACACTAGAAAAATCTATTCTAGTCATTAAAATGAAGTTTATAAAAATCTAGTGCTTTCACATTGGCATAAGAGCCAAATGACACAGATGCAAAATGTTTGTAGACTCTTATACTCTCTTTAAAGTTAGTGATTACCACAGGTCAGCTGTGGTTCTACTCAGTGGAGCAATGCTTGACAACACTGCTGTGAGTACAGTGAAACATCAGTGCAACATTTAATATTTTTAGCCTAATTTCTGACGGAAATCAGAGTAATACAATCTTACTGTATGTTAGCCATCTCATAACTGGTTAACAGACTAAAAAGAATTCAATGAAATTGAATTGCTTAGACCAGAGAAGAGAAGGCTCAGGGCATGTTATCAATGTGTATAAATATGTGAAGGGAGGGTGTAAAGCAGGCCAATCTGCACTTTTTTTACAGGGGTGCCTTGTGACAGGATTAGGGGCAATGAACACAAAGTAAATAATAGGAAGTTCCATCTGTGATTCTGTGAAATTTATCAAGAGATTTTAAAAATAGGAGGTTAAGAGGGGAAAGCATCCGTAATTCCTCCATTAAAAAAAAAAAAAAAAAAAAAAAAAAAAATCTAGAGAATTTCCATTAGTGGATAAGGAGGAAAGTGAAAGTCCTTTCCAACGTTCTGCAAGAAAAGCTTTGATAAGATTTCATGCCACCATTGATGCAAAAAGTAATTAATATCAAGATCCACTTTCACGCAAAAACAGACTTCATTTTGTTCCACTGTTCATGGAACTGTATGTTGTAGCCATGCAGTGATTTGTACTGAACAAAACTTCTTAAATCTCTAATGCTATTAGGTTCTTATTATTGTAATAATCCCGGTCTTAGCATTTTAAAAGTCATTGCTGGATGTTGTCAGTTGTGGCACCTAAATACTACTTCTCAAACTCTTGGTCACTGACTCTAAAGATCTTCCAAACACTGTCAGTAGCATTATGGTAACAGACATAAAAACAGATAGCAACCTATGTTCAAACTTTGTAGCCTCTCATGTTTTCAATAAATAAATAAATAAAATATTAAATAACTTTAAAGTCAGATAAAGGTAGCCTCTCAACAATGAGAGATACCAGTGCTGCGACTGCCTGCATTTTGTAAGGTGGTAAACATACTTACTGACAAAAGAGTAGAGTTCTGAGGATCTCCTAATTAATGCTTGTGAAATAGCTCAGATATCTCTGTCTACAAATTCTGCACAACAGTTCTACAGAAATGATTAGGGTTAAATATGGCACTGAATAAAATCCCCCAAATCTACTCCCACTATGGTAAACTCTCAGCACCAAGAAGAAAAACAGTGTGCGAAAAAAGGGCTGTTTAAATCAGAACATTAACACAAGAATAAATGAGTAGACACAGGCTATAAAAAATGCTTAAAATGGAATCAAAAGATTCCTAATTTATGATGAAATAGTCAATGTAGTTTAAGTAGGTGCAGAAAGAGCAATAAAGCCTTTCAAGAAAGAGCTGAGTATGATTCTATGATTCCAGAGGAAGAGGATAAGCAACCCACATATTAAATACCATTATATATATTATAAAGATATATATAAAGATTATTATGTATGATTGTTATATATTTATATGCAAATATATAGAAAGATCTTTATATATATATACACACATATACACATATATGTGTGTAATACATATAATATATATACATATATACATGTATATCATGGTATTTTATGTGTGTGTGTGTGTATATATATATATATATATATAAAGCATATAAATACATGGCAACTGGCAACAAAGGAGGGCCACAGAAAATTCAAGAAAACAGACTGAATTCATAAATATGCTTTCCCAGCAGGCTGGTGGATGGTAGACAACACTGAAGAAAAAATAGCTTAGCAGCAGATCACTAATTGGGCTAATAACAGTTTACATTTATATCTGGCTGGAATCCTAATATCCCCATATGGAAATCAGGGCTAACTCAAATAATCAAAAAATCAACACAGGATTTGGATTCTAAGCCCAAACCTATCTAAACGTGAAGAGAGTGGAAGGGCTCTGCTCTAGCTGAGTTTTTCATTTACATCCACATCTTCTGCATGCATGTAATTACAGAAAAGGAAGGAAACACATTTTACCAAAAGCAGTTTGGTGGATTATTTTCCTTTGAAATATGTCCTTCTTTAGAACTTGTTGGAGTACCTCTTGCCACAGGACCGCATTTCTTCTGTGAATATAAAGCTCCAATCTGTTGCTATATAATGCTATATAATCCCAGCATACTAGTATTGTAGAATCCTTCACATTCATTTATTAGAGTTGAAAGAATGCACCATGATGCAGGATTTGTTACTCTGGGGTCTTATACCTAGTGGAGTTTTCATGTTGTTTATTGTTTTACTTTGGGTTTGCATTTTTCTTTTCCTGTTAAGGTTTTTTTGTGTGTTTTTTTTTTTCTTTTTCTTTTTTTTCTCTAATCACTTGGGCTCCATCAACATTTTTATTTTTCTTAAGTAAGCAATTTCTTTGTGATACAGAATTCTGTCTAAATTCTTTAATCAGCTTTTGCTCTGAAGCTGTTTATTTCCATCTGCATTACAAATGCAGGATTTAAACAATCTATCAACACAGCATAACGCAGCAAGTGATCTTGTCAGTTTGTCCTTTCCTCTCAGGGATGCAACTGTATTCTGTACTTCTGAAGAAGTGAAATAATAGGATTAGAAAAACATTGAGGATGAGAGGATGTCAAACAAAAGAAAAGGATGCTACAGTTCTAAAGCATTCCCATCTAGGATTGGGAATTGTAATCCATTTGTGTTAAAGACTTTGCCTCTGCTCATTATACCAAAAAAACATAAAAGACTGATCTACTTTGATACTGTAGTTTGGCCTACAGGGAACCACAATTAAAACACATTTGAGTAAATATAATTTTAGTCATTATTATATGACCTAAAGCACAGTCAGCCACACAAACATGGAATTATCTAGGATTACAATGTGTGAAACAGCTAACAATATAATAACCTTAATAGGTCCAGTGTTTACTTAGCATAACAACTAATATACAATGCCCATCTATTGTAGAAAAGTGATTCTATATATCTGTTGAAGAAAGAAAGAAATTTGGGCCAGGACGAATAACTAGTTTCTCTGGGCAGCTGCAACTATTGTAGCAATGTTCATTATTCAGATAAATGAACTTCATGATACAGCACAGAACTCAGAGCAAACCCTCTAAATACAAATATCTAAAGTTTTCCTATGTATCACCAGAGGACAACATTATTTAAAAAACAAACAAAAATCTTTTAAAATATCATAGCAAGTCAGACCCTATATTCTATTTCCTTGCTCTTTGGAGACATGTATCAGTTCTGTTTCCGTGGTCATCTTTGGTCTTGTCACAACTTCAGGCACTAGAGATCCCTGAACTCTTAGCTTTGCTGAAGCAGAATGGCATTCTGAAGGGTGAACTTTCTCTGCATATCAAATTTTACGAAAGAAAGATGTAAAAAAAAAAAAGAAAAAAGTATGATCTTGTAGAAGGTTATGTTTTCCATTTAAATTGGACAGCAATCAAGCACAAATCATCCTTAAGGGTATTAGATGTGTGTGCTTCCCACACTCAAGTCTTTAACTGAGTGACTGCTTTTTGATTATTGGTCAGGGAACCATATAAAAAGGAAAACAAAAATGTACTTCTCATAATCTGTCAATTCTAAAGCAATTTGGAAACCCTAAATGTTAAGGTTTAGGATTTTTTTGCTATCAAGACCAAACAAAAAATAGTAAACACTGAAACAAATAAAGAAAAACACTTTTTCCATCACAGTGTATTTCTTCTATCTACAGGAACCGAGCTGAAGGTCCTATAGGAGATTATTCCAAAAGGATTTTCAATACATACAAAAAGTAAGCGAGACCAGTAAGATTCAGTCATAAGACTCTTAGATCTAAGTAATCAGAAGAGAATCCATTGCTTCAGAGATGATCCAAACCCAATGCAAAATATGAACTATTTGACTTTGTTGCCTCAGTTAGCAAAGCCAGATGAAGTTTACAGAGGTTTCTACTTACTATTCAATCAGTACATACTCATGCTCAATGTGTGTATGGAAATATTGTATGGAATAACAATACAAAATAATAATATCAAATTTTAATGCTTATTCAAATAGAGCATGTACAATTTTCATAGTTATATATACATTTCTATGTATCAAATAGAGTGGAAACTGAGAGAACTGAGATCCTCTCTCGTGGGTGAATTGCTGAGGTGGAAATCACCTCCTCTTCCCATGGAAATCAGTTATTCAATAGGAGATATAGGATCTTCGTCCTTTTAGAAATTAGTACTCGAGCAGGGCTTGGCTCTCAGGGAGTACTTTTGAAAATGCTATTGGAAAACACAGTGAATGTCCATCTGCTCTCTGCAGCAAGCAGACTGTGGAGATGTGGAGACAACATAAATGCTCGCAGGAAAATGCAAGTTGAATCTTTCTGACCCACTTGGCTGCTAGCATTTCTATAAGCTGAAACACTAAAAGCAATCATAAAAACAGGGCTGCCTACCAAGTGCAGTAGGATTTACAGTTTCAAAATATTATATTACTACAATCAAGCCAGAGAGAAATCTATCAATTGTACAATGTTCAGCTGTCCCCATCATCATAAGATCATTGGATGCCACCAGCTCTATTACAGGATTTCTTAGTATGGAAAACACATTGTGCCCTTCCTCATTCCTACATATCATGACTAGAATCATTAACAGCCTGTAAAGCTCTTCTTTTTGGAGCCATTCGAGTATGTTGCAGCTGCAGCCCAACTGACCACCATGGGTGCTGAGCTGATGGCTCTCTGCTTGTTGAGAAAGTCTGGATTTTTTCTAGGATCTGTCAGCATTTTCCTGAATACTATCTCCTGTACTCTACCTGCATGTCGCCCCTGCTACAGCTTTCAGATTAGCCCCTGATTTCATGAATTGTTTCTCTCCCCCAAACTAGACAGGATAGCTCCAAGAGTCAGGAAAGCTATGCCTTAGGCTAACCATGTCACAGTGCAAGTATTTAATACTCAAAGTAAAATAAGTTTTTAATAAACATTAAAAATACATAGTCTTAAACATAAATTAGCCTTGCAAACACACTAATGCCCCTGTCTGACATCTGTTTAAGCTGTAGCTTGAGTGTTTTTGCAGTGCTTCTGTGCATCCTGTGCTTCTGAATCCTGGAGTCTTCTCAGCCAAGATCACCTTGATGAGACCATCAGCTAAACTAAGCAAAAGTTTCTCACTAGAAAAACTCTGCCAATTAGTTCCTCCCTCTTTTTACCTGCTGTATTTCATCCCAGTTTTTTCAGGTAATTCTGGAAGTCTATTTATATATCAAAAACTCTGGCCACTGTCTTAGTAATTTTCCATTTTCATCTTGCAGATGAATGAAGGAAATCTTAAGTATATTCATTCCTGATCAAAGCACAGCCATTAAACTATAAGTATTGTCTCCAGCCTGGAAGATAAATGTTAGAAACCCTGTCAGTAAAGGCAAATATATGTTTACCAGGAAGGATTCATAGGACAACAATTTTTGTAATAGCTACATAAAAAGTGTCTGATAGGGGTTGGAATCTGTGTATGATATGCAAGTTCGCCTGATCATCACATGTACCTACTGATGCCTCTTCAAGTTGCTGCAAGGACAGGCAGCATCTGCAGTTGTTGCAAAATGTGCATTTATATAACAATATAAATGTATCTATTCTAATTTTAGCTTCTGCCAGCAGGGGAAAGTGTTTTCAGCTAAAATACAAAGTTTGAAATCTTTCTAAACAGTTTCTTTGTACTTACTGCACCCAACAACTATTATGACACATGAATATAACCCAGAGGATTTTTTCTGTTAATTTGTTCAGTATATATTTAGAATATCAAATATGTTCAGTTGCTGCTTAACCAATTTTCTACATTTCTTCTGAACCTTCTGCCACTGCCCTTTAAATGATAATCTCTCTCCTGCAGCATTGACTGTATCTTTTCACTATTAATAATCCCATTGAGAAATATCAAGCTGCACAGTAAGACTAAGTGTAGGAGCGTAGGTAAGAGCTTAAGCTCTGTCATTTTTCTAACTTACCAAAATTGAGTATTGCCCCAGATACACCAAAGAAAAAATGTATATATATATATCTACATCTATATATATATAATTGTTCTTGTAAACTCAAAAATACTTGCATGCTACCTGATTTACTACATAGTGGCAGAATAACATGGCAGAGGAATATGGAGTATCCCTAAGATGGACAATGAACTCCTTGATTTTTTTTATTACTTCAGTTTATTTATGTTTGTTTGCTTTTTTTTTGTTTGTTTTTCTTGTTTCAACTGTCATGTGAACTGGCAATAGAGAGTACATTCTCCATATCTGTTAATGTTTTCCCATTTTAAGAAAAGACAGGCCATTTTTAATGTTTTTATTTCTGAGAGCAGATTGCATTCCAGACTAGTCCGCACATAAAAGAAGAAATCAAAGTATCACAGGCAAATCAGCAAAACAGCAAGTTCCATCAAGCAGATCAGCCAATATGATTTAATTCAGGAGCAGTAATACTGTTTTTATTTCCCTGAACACATAATCATCACAAACAAGACTAATAGCTAACAATGGAATAGCTCTTGAATATTAGCTAGTGAGTTTTTATCCAGACTTTCTAAGAACTGAGCATTTATGAATGAAATGCTGTGTATTTAGTATTCAACCTCTGTACTATCCACAACATCTTTAAAATCAAGAATAAAGTAAAAAGCATAGGGGTGTTAAAGCCTCTGTGATAGAGAAAGAGGAAGGAAGAAAGRAAATTTTGCCTACAAGAAAACATTTAGATTTAATGCCAAAATGAAGATTGCTAAGATTGTTAAGAACTCCAAACTCTTCCAAACATATGTTGAGACTAATCCTTTCTAGAAAAGCTGCATTCAACTCTAAAGTGTATCTGGAGAAGAGTACTTAGCTGGAGACAAGTCACAGACTCTTGTGCTCAATTTCTAAGGGGAGGAAATGGAAGAACAAGAGGGAAATGAAAAGCTATATTAAGAAGTTAAATTGCTGAAGCCCTTTGGCTGCTATTACAAACTGAAGGGGATCTTGAATACTGAAAACCTGCCATTAATCTCTTATTTACATGAAAAGCACATGTTTCTTTTTATCTAAAATACTTAAAGTAATGACAGAAGCTGCAACTAGACAAATAAACACAATATGTCTGGTAATCAAGAAATTTAGATTTCTTATCTAAATTTGGGGTTGAAGCTGAAATTTGCCTATTGTGCGCAGATCATGCATCTGCTTGGTGAAATTAATCTTCCCATCATTTTTACTGTTAACAGCAATAGTGAAATAACATTTTGCCTGGGCCCAGTTTTCAGAAAGAGGTCCTCCTTCCTAAGAGTGGGATAATACTACACTTTTCCTCCCCTCTCCATTCCCAAATCACATATTCTAAAGTCTGAAACCAGTTGATGATGATGAAGACCAGCATAAGGTCAGGAACAGACCTGTCTAATGCACTAAACTCACTTTGTTCTAAAAGAGATTTTCTAAAAGAGATTAGAGAGATTTGAGCTAAACAGCAACCATTTTGTAATACAACCATTCTCAGAAAATTTGCAGGAAGGACTGTGTATCATGGCATTTCTAATCGTATTTTAGAAGTTCAGTTGTTTAATATATCTGCTTGCTTTTATGCATGTCTGATCTGAAAATGAATGACTGAGAGAGCCCATATATACCCATCAGCTTAGGTTTATTTTTTAAGACTTTTGGAAGCACATGTGATTTGTAATAGAAAATCCTTGTGTTCTCCTCTGAACATCTGTGCTGTGCAGGGAAAAACAGCAAAGTTTTTGTCTTGCTTAATAGGCTAGGCCAAACTGCAACTGTTGAACAAAGTCTGGGAAAGCAGAAGGCCGTGACACTATTCATGCAAGGAAGATATAAAGCCACCTCTGCTTTTGTTCTCAGGGTATTTCATCAGGCAATTTATAGGCCTCATTATAGGCTAACATACCCAACACACGCTTATTTCTGCTGCCATCATCACATTAATTCTGGTGATTGGCCTGAAGTGTCCATATGGACTCTCATGCAGACAAGCCAGCAATCCAATATAGCACTTGCAAAAGCCAATATGGAAAGAATAAAAATGTGGTAAATCAAGCTTAACTTCATCATTCATTAAAAACCTACTTTTTTTCTCGCTCTGCTACGTGTCCACCTTGCTCATTCTTTTATTTACATAAAACTCCCACTGATTACACAGATGATGGTAATTAAACGAAATCATTCTATGGGAGAGCTGCCAAAGACAGACAAACCCAGGTCTTACTGTACATATGTCATATAATGGGGAGATCAATTAAAGTGCCAGATACTGAGCACAGAGATCTTATTTTAATATATGTACATGCCCTTAAGTTTCTGAATCATAAGGCCACAGCTTATGTACTGATCTGCAAGAAATTGATAGATTCTTTGCTGACGAATAATCTTAATTAAGGCTTCTAGAAAAGAGTCTATACATGTCTCATGTTTTTATTCATCTGCTCTTTTAGTAACACTGCTCGTACATGAACAAAGATTTCGGCAATGTCAATACCACCTTTGTCATTCCTTAAAAGGCTATATTCTTAATACATTAACAAATCATATTGATTCCTAAAATAATTAGAGCTTTCATCCTTATTTTATGAAAAGTTTTCATGAACAGTTAAATGCTACGAGGCCTGTGAATGTGCGAATCGGGAATGAGAAGAGGACTGAGTGACTATTACACCTTCTACTCTGAATGCAAATCTATCCTGCCAGCTGCTCATGTCATTAGGGTAACATTGTGCCTCAGAAACTATCTGGTTTAAAATTTAATGGTACCCTGTTGAATGGCTCCCTACCTCACATTCGCTGAATCAACACTATCGCAAAACAGTAATGCCCACCAGACATGGTGGTGTTTCAATACGTGCTGATTCATCGTGACAGGACACTGAAAGCCCTGTGGCATGTGCAGAAGAGCTTTAAATAGTACAAAGTTGCTAACTTATTTTAATTAAAACAGCAAATGCACAAGAGAGAAGAAAACAATCTTTCTCTATCACGTCACTTTTATTTGCTCCACTTGCCAGCACAGGAATGTTTGTGTTCCACTAACAAATTCTATTTTGAAAAAATGCTTTCTTCCCTACTTTCATATTTTCCTTTCTTTTCTGCATAGCAAATCTAAAGGCAAACATCTACCGGCTGCAAATACTACAGAGAATCACTAAATATAGGACAGCATGAAAATATGTTGAATACATTTGTCAGCACTGTATTAAGAGACGCATAGCAGAAAGACTCCCACATTGCTAGTAGATACTGGCTTTATCACCTTTCCCAAGGTGAAAGCACCCACATAGGCATCATAATCAACGAGGTTTTCACAAATTGGTTCAGGATATTTTATTTATTCTTTCCTCTGTAAAATTTATGCTGAAAATGTGCTAATGCACCATTTTTAACAGTATATTATAAGCAGAAATTTATTATTTCATTTGAAACTAAAGAGGTCTGAATCTCCCTTGTTTGAAGTGTTGCCAGTCCAGCTGCAGAGAGCATCTCAAATTAATGGGAGCCATGACAAACAGAATGAGTTACCTCAGTGCAAACTTTCCATCAAACATGCACAGCAGGTAAACAATTGCAATCTTTCATATTTTCTATATACTGTTAAGTCACTGCAGATGTCATTATGTTTTTGTGTAACAAGGCACATGAAAGCAGTATATCATATCAGCAGAAAATCCAGAAATAGCACAAAAAATATCTACACAGACTATTTTCAGACTTTCCTAGGGAAAATACAGAGCAACTGCACTTAGGGCTAAAAAATTACAGTTCTTTACAGATTTACTAATCCATGTTATAGAAATGGACCAACATTCTTTAATGAATAAGCATTTCAACTTTACAACACTTCTGCAGAGCAGAAAAATGGCTACAGAAATCCTCAAAAAAAGGAACTTTGCTAGTGATACAACTTGAACATTAATATTTTTTCTTTATACGTATCTCAGAATTTCATGGTGCTAGTTAGAATCATAGAATCATAGAATGCCGAAGGTTGGAAGGGACCTCAGAGGTCATCTAGTGCAACCCACCTGCTCACGCAGGGTCACCTAGAGCACGTGGCACAGGGCTGCATCCAAGCGGGTTTTAAAGATCTCCAAAGAAGGAGACTCCAAAACCTCTCTTGACAGCCTATTCCAGGGCTCTGTCACCCTCACTGTCAAGAAGTGAGGATCCTGTAGAACTTTTGGTATCTCAGCTTGTGGCCATTTCCTCTAGTCCTGTCGCTGGCCACCACTGAAAAGAGGCCGCCCCCTCCTCCTCACTGCCTCACTTGAGGTATTTATAGACAATGATCAGGTCCCCCCTCAGCCTTCTCTTCTCCAGGCTGAACAGGCCCAGCTCTCTCAGCCTTTGCTCATAGGGCAGATGTTCCAGGCCCCTGATTATTCTCATAGCCCTGTGCTGGACTCTCTCCAGCACATCCCTCTTGTACTGGGGAGCCCAGAACTGGACACAGTACTCCAGATGTGGCCTCACCAGGGCTGTGTAGAGGGGGATGATCACCTCTCTCAACCTGCTGGAGACGCTCTTCTTAATGCACCCCAGGATCCTGTTGGCCTTCTTGGCCACTAGGGCACACTGCTGTCTCATGGTCATCTTGTCATCCACCATGACACCCAGGTCCCTCTCTGCGGGGCTGCTCTCCAGCAGGTCCACCCCTAATCTGTACTGGTGTCTGGGGTTACTCCTCCCCAAGTGCAGGACCCTGCACTTGCCCTTGTTGAACTTAGTTGATAATCTATATTATACCCAGACCAAAAGAGACAAAAACCATCCATTCCTAGGCTTTAAAATCAGCTAGATGCTTATATTCTTTACAAGCAACAAAAGCTACATTGAGCATCTCAAGTTGCAAAGGGAGAAAGGATCAAGGTGTACTTCAGCACAGTGAATACAAGTAGAGATAGAACTTCGGATACCGATTTGATCTGTTCTGTGCTACCATTACTGCTTCTTTAAATCCCCTTCCAGACACTGTCAGAGCTTAAGTGGTTGCTTCAGGAATATTCTTCAGCCCATGAACAACTGAGGAGCAATGCAGGGAAATCCTGTTTCTGTTACTTTTCAGACCAGTATCACAGAAGTTAAGTCTATCGTGATCTTTTTCTTGGTACATCACTGCAGGAAGTTCATATAGTATTGCCCATCACTAGTGGCACAAATCTAGCCATGCTCACTTCAGAAACAGCAAATTTTTCATGTTAATTTTGGTAGAAAAGATATTCGCTATTGCGTAAATATAATGAAAGAGAATTTGAGTGGTATAACAATTTAAGTGGTATTAGAACGGTCTATCTTTTGAACATCATCTCAACAACAATAGAATCTTTTGACTAGGAAAACATTTCACACAAAAGAAGACCTGTATTTAAAAATGTCTAAATCTTCTCTAACATCAGTTGAAGATTGCATAAAATAATTTACAAGAAATTATAAAACATCCAGAATGTTAAATCAGGAAGGCATAACCGTCTATTAACAAGTTTGTAAATCTCAGCTATTTTTTTTTAATTTTTTTTTTTCAGGATCACATTTTCTCAGCAAATTTGAGTCCAGTTTAAGATAATCTTAACAGTATCATGCAGCCTTCTGGAAGACAGTGGTAGTGTCTTAGGTTTGTAATGGCATTATTTATCACTAAATATCCATACGGTCTTCCAGTTTTAGCAGATACCTTGTCCACTGTTCTGTTTTCTCACATTTAAGTCAATAATTTTCAAACAAAATCAGTCATATTTAAAAACCTTACACCTATCTGCTAATTAACAAAAATAAGCGACATGGGTAATTCAATATTATACTAAATATCTAGCACAGAAGACATGGATGTGTTCTCTATATTCATGGTATCTAAGACACAAAGTAATGAGATTAAAATGCAGAAAAAGATTTGATTTAGAAACAAGAAAAATATCCTTAGAATTAGGATAGCTAAAGCACCCAGAGTGTTTTTTTTTCTTTTAATCTGTGAAACATTGGTCATTGATGGTATCCAAACATGAAAACAAATATTTGACAAAAGTGGGGTAACTCTTGTCACTCTCATCCTGAATGAGATTGCCTAAAACCTACCTATAATGTTTTCTATCCAAATCATTCTGGGATGCACAGGAGATTTGGAAAATGCAAAGCTGGACTAAAAATGCTTATACTACCATGTAAAATAGTACCTGAAGTCATCTCTAGAGTTTATTTCCTTCTCTGGACACAAGTTAACAGAAAGCACATCCCCACAGAAATGATATTGCTAAAACAGAAGATAAAAGAAGGAAGAAGAGAACGATAATACTAAATAAAAGCAACATTGCAAATGACAACAAATTCATCTTCTGCCTCTATTTCCTTTACATGACTGATGTAAAATGAAGGGAGTGTAAAAAAAAAGTTCCACCAGAAATGCTACATAACACAACATTCTGCAATGCTATTGTCATTCGTAAAAACAAGATCTCATTAAAATATTGGAGACAGCACTGAAATGTATCTAAGTGACATAAGCATGTCTCTTCTATCCACTGCTTTGATTTCTCTGATGATTATCTCCATACCCTACATATTTTGATGTCAAAAACATTTCAAATGCAGTGAGATGACGAACTTCAAAGCATGTGCATAAGCAAGAGGTGGATATGCAGCTTGGAGGAGCTTTATGCTTCAAGAAGCCAGGAGCACCATAACACCAGGGCAGCAACCACATGGTCTCCTCTAACTCCAGCTGATCGATTTGAGGAGATCACTATCCCATATGCACTCCTCATGGATTTGCTGCTTTTTCTGATCTGCGAGCTCTTTTGTTTGTGCAGACGTTTCCTAATATACTTCGAACACGTGATCTGAGTAATGAAAGCTTTTGTAGTAGTAATTAAGGTCATCGGAAACAATTTACAATATCTGAGCTAGCCTGTCCATTCTGAGTTCAATAAAATTAGGACATAACACTATGAGCTCCAGTTAACCTGAAGGAGTGATCCAAGTATCAAGAGGATTATAGTCATCCTAACTGGCTCAGCTGAAAGAGATATTTGTTCAGGTCTTTAACTAGCAAGGAAACATCTTTTATCCTTTTATCCTTATAGGAATATAAGGGAAATGCTTACATGAAATGAAACTTAGTTTGACACTTTTGAGTGTTTAACAATCTTTCTGTCTTAAAATATTTTTCTCACGCAAATGAAAACAGCTGTCCATCTGCAAAGAAATTATCATCTTCTTCCCACAATCCTCTTCCTTTATTCTTTCATTACTTTTGAATACTTCATTCTAAAGTTCTTTTGGAAAGAATACTTTAATTTCTTCTAGTCACTCCTAACCTCTGCCATCTAAAACATTGTCATTATTGAATTCTAGCTCTATTTTCAGGCAACAAAGCAGT
The DNA here is from genome assembly GCF_003342845.1 of Nothoprocta perdicaria. Classification (NCBI taxonomy): domain Eukaryota; kingdom Metazoa; phylum Chordata; class Aves; order Tinamiformes; family Tinamidae; genus Nothoprocta; species Nothoprocta perdicaria. Next base: position 60,918 of record NW_020456076.1, on the reverse strand, counting down.
CTTTGAAATTATAAAATTAAGAAAAGAAAGCTAATTTTTGTGCATAAAGAAAATTCATGGACAAATTGCCTGCTTTATGGAGACAAGGAAGTTAATAAAAGTTCTCTGATGACAGTTATAAAAGAAGCAAGATTTCTATTCTTCGAAGCTGCATGGAAAAGATCAGTCAAATGCTCTGGTATTTAATACCTTAATGTAAGCTGCTATAATTAAATGTTAGATTTCCTATTACAGAAATGATCAAATTAAACGTGAGTTGATCAAAGATTTAAATTTAATTTGGCTGCTTTAGATACTCTAATAAAGATGTTCGGTTGATTCTCAAACCAATGTCACTTAATATAAGAGCATTCCAAGGAATGCTTCATCACATTGTGAACTTCAATATGTTCTTTTGGACTGAGAACAAAATTTTGTTCTTCCAAAGGAAAAACAAAATAGCTGCAAGCTAAAAAAGCAATAAAATCTATACTATCTTTTGAATTTTCTAAATCTAATTGCTCAGTACAATCCTAGACCTATGTTTCCAGAAGATAATATCAACATTTAACCCACACCTATTTAACTGTACCTTTTTATTTATTCAACAGAGGATTAACAATGCAGGTTTCACTCTAATTCTCACCATATGAGCTATGTGATCCACTGGTATGTATTTTATATAAGCACAATGAGGAAGTTCTCTTTTTATGTCAGCTAACTCCTTGGAGGACATATTGAGCTTCTTTATTATACCCAGTAAAAGACAAAACTAAGGCAAATAACTAAAATACAAGAGCTTTCCTGTCTTGTTTTAGTGATACAATAGGGCCATATTCAAGCTACCTATAAAGGAATAAAAGATATCCACAGCAAGATAATTTTGGTCCATAAGGAGTAAAATGTGTTCAGCTTAACTAATTGGTAGGCATGAAATTTGACAGTTAAAGAGCAGAATGAGCAATTAGTCTATATACCAGAAATTCAAATATCACATAGAAATTCTTAGCTCAAGTGCATAACTATCATAACTCTGAAAAATGATTTCCCATTACACTTACGGCATATTTCACCAAATCTCGGGCAATTTGTTTTCTCACGTTCTCAAGCTAATAAAACATGTAAATCTTTGCTGTCAGATATCCTTTTAATTCAGTTTTGATTTCTTCTCACTCTTTTGAACTGATATAAAATAAACTCTCGTTTATTTACTTAGGCTGAAATGTATTCTGTCTAACACACATAACTAAGTCGGTGTCTACATTAAGAACCTTATCATTCTTATCTCTTTTCTGTCAGTACAAAAATGATAAGAATCTGGGCCTTAAGTGCAAGTGTAATCAGTAAGTATTAAATATGTCTACTTTTCTGGTAAGTAGCACTGAATCTGATCTTTGGCAGATTTCAGAATCTAACTCTTTCATTTACAAACCCTGAACCTGATCCAAAATAAAAACTTGAACCCAAATCTTAGACCGGATGTTGCAGCTGAATCATCTTTAAAAGACTGAATTCGCAGTTTGGGTTCTGAGTCATTGTCTTTAAACAACAACAACAAAATAAACATTCAGGTGAAGGTAAATAATAAATCCTCTGTCTCTTCTAACGATCAGGATGGTGTGAAGATGTTATTTCTATTTAAAAACAAAGAGGAGGAGCTATAGGTATAATGTTGAGTGGTCCAACACAGTTCTAGAAATAATGGTTTAAATGAGGGAAGATTACATAAATTAAGAATGTTATAAAATATATAAAAATCTCATAAGGATAGAAGCAGCATGATTTAGTAATCTCATGTTAGGCACAAAAACATCTTGTACTGGCAGACAAATATACCTCGTAATTTTATAAGACAAGCATCTCCTCAGCTACACTGAAGTATGCACAATTATTTGCTCTCATATATATGTGAGAAGAATGGCAAAGAATGCAACATGTTTTTGTCTCAAGCTGCATATGCAGTTATGAAGACAAAGTCTGACAATTTTCATGCACAGATTATTGCTTCTTCTTGAACAATAATCTTTCTAACCATCTGAACACAGGGTGAGAAATGGTTTGGCACAATAAGTGACATAATGGCTGAAAATACACATGATTTTTAAAAATCATAATTTCTCAACATTCTTTCTTGGTTAGCAAGATGAGGACTCTAGAAGCTAATTATGCTTCATCAGTTTGTGAAATGATAACACTTGAACACTCGAAGGCCAGAATGTTTGATATTTCAAGGGACAGTTCTTGAAATCAACCCATAAATCCACATAGGAGATATGAACTGTAATTTTCCTATGAGAAGATTAAATGTAAACTAACCTATGAGAAGGATAAACTGGATGACAAAATGGTAAAAATTGAAAGTGTCACTATGCACTAATTGTTACTAATATATTATTAATGCGTTTTTCTGCATTGACATTACATATCACGGAATAAAGGTATTCTTCCCCTCTCCACTATCTCATCTCATACTTCCTTTCACAGCTAGTATTAAATACATTACTATTTTAAAACGTCTTTCTTATATTGTTAAGTAACACTGTGAAAAGTTTCAGAAACCCATTAAAAAAGTCAACTTTACAGTAAAATGAAAATCTGAGATATCTAGATATGCTCCCTAAAAACAGAAAAGTTAGACAAGGAAAAATACAGTCTAGGTTGAAGAATTCTAAAATTTTCTGAATTAGTAGGAAGAATTCAGTAGTACATGTGCCATGAAGAAGAACATACATCTCTGAAATTCTAAAGAAAGAGATGGCCAGGAAGTCCATCCAGGTTCACTAAGGGAATTGTCATTCCATCAACTTCTGCAACCAGTAAACAGCTCTAGCAGAACATAGGTGGTTTCATTTATAAGTATGCAATTTACAATTAGGAGAAAAGTCCTTGATGCTCATAAGAAATATGCTCAATGTTGGGACTTTTTTTTTCATATCTGCATCTCATCATTCAATCTATTGTAAAAAAGTTATCAAACAATATCTTCTACACTTACATATTACATTAATCCTTCTTCATATCTTTTTTTTCCTCATTTTTCATAACCACTCAATCTTTAAATTCTTTTTTTTTTTCCCTCCTCATTTCACTACATTTTCTTTATGTACTCTTTGGCAGTTATTGAAATTGTTTCTGAAACTGTGAAAAGACTTCCTCCTTGCCCTTCCTACATCTTCAGCTTGAGCTTTGGGTGGATCTATTAAGAATTTCTCCTTATAATAAAGCCATCAAAAAATCATAAGTCTCGGAGTTTGAAAAGCTAGCATCTCCCAAATCTAAGGCAATTAACTTTGTAAATAGAGAAATTTCAAAGCCACCAGGTTAAACACTACAACAATATATTTTTAAGCATCTCTCCCCAAGACCAGTGCATCCTCAGAGACAGGTCTGCAAGGCCAGGTTGGATCTCAGCCAACACATCATCTCAGAAAGGTTCAGGCCCCACTCATTCCTAGGAAGCCTCTCTCTGTACATTCGAGCCCCAGTACTGCCCCTCTCACCTAATCTGTGGTTCCTGGCACCTTGCCTGGACCCTCCAGCTGTCATCCAGACATCTCTCTCCCCAGTGCAGGCCTACCTGTGCACAAGTTTACAGTGACAGTCAGTTGCTAAACCCAGGGGAAATTGCAAGACATAGACATCTCCATATATTTTTCTCCAAATGGACACTACTTTTTAATAAAATTTTATTTTGCAATTCTCTAAGTATATGAACATGAGACTTTGCTACCTTAGACAATCAAAGTATTAGTCATTTCTTAACTTGTAGCAGATACAATCCATTTGTCCCACAAATCTTGATTCACCAATTTTTGGCAATTGAGTTGGCTAAAACTCAGGTACTGATCTAACTTGTAATTTGTCTCTCAAATTTGGAAGCTTCTCTATAAAGTTCTGCGAATGAAATAAACCCAATGAAATTATTGGAACATTTTCTGAGACCAAATTCCTTATATAGGATTTTTTTTCCTGTGCTCAGTGGTCCATAATAAATAGAGCAAATTTTGAGATTCCTGATCAGTGAAAATATGGAAATATCCTGTCATCCAGTCAGTGACCTGTTACAATATCTATTATTAGATGGACTATTTAATTAGGGTGCACTCAGGAGAAATGCTTAATCAGGATGTCTCCCAGTGAACACATTTAAGTCCAGCAATACTCATTGACAATGACTTTCATAATGGGGACATAACTTTGCTTAATTGGGACACCTTAGGGTGAGTTAGTGTGTTAACCTCGGCCTTGCAGTACTTTGGTCTTCTCCTCTGACAATACCATTCAGATTTTCTCAAGCGATGACAAAAAACGCATGAAATATGTAGGTACTGCTTCCTTCTAGCTCCAGCTGTGTGATAATATCAGAAATAAAGTTAATGAATGTGAGGTGAATCCATCTTTTGTCAAGGGAAAAAAAGTATATTTTTTAGTGACTGCTCTAAATACTGGACCATATTATCAGAGAAAAATCTCATTGAAATTAATAAGCCAACATCATAGCAAAGATTTCATACAGATCTCAGAATTTCTGAGAGAAAAAATAACCTCCCTAGTTGCATTGTGAAGATTTCTGTCAGCATAGCATGTGTTATTTCATGTGTACTATAATTTGAAATATCAGCTACAGGTTTTGGACTGACACTAAGGTTTATTAACAAAGGGAATAGCATTGGAACATCAGAAATAAATAAAAGCAATGCAGATGAAAACATCCTGTCTGAACAGGTTCCTAAACAAGACAAGCAAAGAAAGATTGGGGAAAAAAAAAAAAAAAAAAAAAAAAAGATAGGGGGAAAATAATTATTCCAATTGTTTAGCTGCAGAAGATACAAACAGACCTGGTAAAAATATACCTATATGATCCTATGATCCACTGTTGCTTTCTGAGTCTTAAAAGGAAAGCAGATGCCTTACCAATGGACATTTGCGATCCTCGCAGAGACACAGTTAGTGTCCTTGTAGAAACTGGTGCATTGCATCCAAGGCTTGGATAAACTGTTTATGCATGGCTGAACCTTTTGTCCAGTAATATCAAAAAGGTTACAAAGAGAAAACTGTTAATGTGAACAGTATTTGAGCTAATTGCACTCTGCACCTGAAGATTAGAGAGACCTCACATGAGTTAATAAGAGCTCTTTGGTAACAGCCAATATTAGAATTTCAACTTCAATCACTAAGACCCCCATCCTACAGGAGACTGATCACGCTCACCTACCAAAGAATAAAAAAGTACTGAGGGACTCAGAGAAATTACTAAACATCCTACCAATTTGGCCCATGTTTGGCAAAAACACACACTTCTTTTCTAATACAAATAATTATTTTTGTAAACAAAAGACTAGCTGCTTGGGAGACACCCTTGCAAAATAGCTGGATCATGTGAATAGGGTCCCTTACTTATAAAGATTTACTGTAGGTTTGCTTTTGGCAAAATTCATTATTTCTTATACAATATTTATAAATATTGCAGAGAGGAGACTAGAAGATTGCCATTTGTCAATTTGCTTTACTAGCTCTGTCTCAAATGCAAATTTGAGATAATTCAAATCAGAAATTATGAACTCAGAACACTTCTAGTTTCCTTACTCAGCGACAATCTTCTTGCAAAGTATGAAATACTAATTTGAAATTGGTAGTGACCTTTCTTTCAAGCTTTGCCTCTGCTACTTACAACTCTCATTATGCAAAACCTTTGGATACCTGGAAATGCACATTGTTTGGATTTCTAGAAAGATCTCAGTTTTGATGGCATTTTGTTACATTCACTTGCCTAAAACCATTTTTGCCACTTTAAACTGTGTACTATCAACAGTTTTACATGCATACAAAAACAATCTAGGAATTCCATTTGCTATATTAAAAAAAAAAAAGGATATATCTAATGCTGGCATCTCAACGCAATACACAGTACATTTCTATCTATCAGGGCACTCACACTAATTGTGATCAAATGGGGTGGGGGTTACTGTGCTGTTATTGAGTTTTCTTGCCCTCTGCAATGAAATCTGCAGTCTAGTTCATAGTGGAAATCTATGAAATTCCAAGAACATATCGTTTGCATTCTCATCCTTACTACACAGAAAGAAAAAGTATCTTAATAAATAACACCTCAGAATACCTATTCCATTTTAGAAGAATAAAAAACACTGAGTGTGACCAATTATCTAATTTTACTGCAGAAATTTTTCTTCCATATGATTATCATAATTGATAAGGCTAAATATACACTTTGTCCCACCAGCCAATTTTGCCTGACTACTCTAGGATTACTGGTTTGCCTGCCCATGGTGTAATTCTTCACAGCTCCATTCCAATTCCATTTAAATCTTATTAAATGATTTGACTAAGTTTTAATAGAAATGAGTATCATCAGTTATTCAAAGATAAATCATTTTAAAATATTTTTACACTAAATTTACTATAAATCAGGTTCACTAAATATTCACTTTCATTATGAGCTTAGATTAAGAACAATTTTCCAATTTCAGATAAAGCCTTCACCATTCAAAAATGTTTCTCTGATCTTAGCCCTTATTGTTCTCTCTAAAATAAATGGCATAAATCTTCTTAATTCTCTTCATTTATACACCTGGCCTAACCTTTCACCATCCTATTTACCCTTCCGTGACACTCAGAAAGTAATGGATGGTAATGAATACCATCTATTTTAATATAGTTATGCTATTTAAGCTTAGTTCTTGCTTACAGCAAAACATAAATGCATTTTTTAGTCTATTTAGACTATTTTTACAATACCAAACCAAAAAAACTTTCGTCTATGTGCACAGCAGCTCACAGTATAATTGAGGAGTATGACAGAAGTTTTCAGAGAAATTGTTCTGGTTCTGAAGGAACTATTAAAAAATGATTACCTGGTGAGTTCATCCTCCTCACTTTGCTCCCTGCAAGTTCTGCATTTCTTCAAGTGTGGAGATTGGTCAGGCCCTACCAGGAAGCTACTTAGCTTGAAGAATATGACATTCACCAAAACATAAATGACTAAAGTAAGAAATGCTATTTGCTGATCATTATACCGTTATACACTATAGCGTTTCATTCATATCAGCCACCTTTATTTAATTTCAGCTAAAACTCATTAAGCTGTTCACTCTGCCCCACAGATTCCTTCCTTGAAAAGCGGTAAATAATCTCATTTATGCCAATTTCTAAATTGTTCCTTGCCATTCTTGAGATTCAGCCGGCTACCGTGTACAATATATCTGTCCCAATATGACTGTGGCTCATATTTTGTACCTTGTTGGCCCTTGTTACTGCAGCTGAAGCCAGGTAAGCTGAGCAAGCACAGCATCTGATACAGCTTATTTCTTTTTCAGCCTTGGTTAGCCCCCAGTCAAGTATCCCACGCTTCTGCAACACAGTACTCTTGCTGCTCTTGCCCAACACTCTCTCCTGTCAAGAAAGGAGGTCAAGTTATAAAAACTCGAGTTTTCATTGCTGTGCTCCTAGGCTATTCCATTTACCTTTGTGGATAATTATGTAGATTAGATTGCAAATTCACTCATATGTTGTACTGTTATTTGATTGCCTAATTGCTTCTCTCTTTTAGTCCCTTTAAAAACCCTCATTTTCCATTTTGGCAACCTCTTTAAGGTGATCACAAAGAACAGTCATGACAACTCTGGCTGATCAATAGAGACCCAAGACTGGAAGACATCAATTCTCAAGGGAGGTCAGAGTTCAGAGCTGGATGTAAAACACTCCTCTGTATACACACAGTAGAGAAGTGTGTTATGTGCCTCCACTAAAGTGTCTATTTATCACCAATGCTATTGGCCTCTCACTTTCTGAAACATTACAAACACACAAATTTTAAAAAGAGAGAGAAACAAAATCTGCTCTGTATATTGTGCCATCTCCAAGAAGAACATTTATGGAAATAATTTAAGCTAAAAATATGCTACTCATCGACATTCCAAGATAACCAAGAGTTTATTGATCTGCCTCCTTCTTCTCCTCCAGTATGTTAATGAATGATAAAGAGCTGTTGTTGAGATAAAAATGCACCATACTTAAACTGAGTACAATCCATAGAAATAAAAAGTTTTGTGTTAGCTGGGAGATATTGTCAGAATAATATCAGTGGATGATGTTTTTGCAGACCTACTTTTGTCCCATAAATTCTACAAAAGATGGAAAGAAAGATAATATCAAATACATACACCCTGGGAATACAAAGCTGCACAAAATCCTGTGTGATTTCACAATTTTATGCTTAAGTAGTCACTTAAGTAGTATCACTTGATCACTCGAGTTCTGAGGTTGCTGAATATAAGCCACGCCCAGTACAAAAACCAGAGCTCCATTTTAGGAGATAGGATAGGGACTCCACAGGGCATGCATAATGAGTTGAGTCTCTTCACTAACGTTCAAATTCATTGAAGGAATAATGTCACAAAAGACCAGTTATACCAATGGACACAGATATTAAGTGCAATGAGAATCTTGGCTTGATTGCTTTTGCAAAGTAAATTCATTCACCCTGTTCTGCCGCTTAACATTTTCCTTTCCAGCTTCTGATTTTTGAGTGTTTTGTTTGTTTGTTTGCTTGCTTGCTTGTTTGTTTTGACTTTTCATTTTAATACAAGCAAGCCAAATTCTGATGACAAAATATGTGGTCAAATGCCCACATTTTGCTATTTGAATAGTTAACACTTGAAAAATATTAAAGCAACATTTCATTGTTCTAGAAGATAAATTGCTAGAAAGTGGTTTATTGTAATCTTTTTGTCAAGCCACATTGAAGTTTTATGTAATTTCAATGTGTTATGGCCTTACCGTTTAGGATACTGAGCACTTACTGGATAGAAACAGCAGTTGGAGTTCTGACTGGTATCTGAGGGAGTGAATTTGATCAGCATATTCCAGGAAGAAATCAGCAGCCTGGGAGATCAAGTAGCTAATTCCCTAAAAGACTATGTTTATTTTCATAGATACTTGATCAATAAAGTCCAGACAAATGACAGAATGAATAAGATGGCTTATTTTTGACAGCAATTGGTGTAAAACCATGTGAAAATACAAAAGGAAGCCCTGAATCTTAATATCTTCATCTCTATGATATTTTCTCTGTGATTCCCACATGAATGAGACACTGATTTTGTGAATGACTGGACAAACATATGCTGCGACACCTAAAAAGTAAAACACATACTCCTTACTCTTAAATGTTGGTCAAACCATATTGCTCAAAATATGGCTCTTCCAGGACTTCCTGTGAATTATCTGATTTCAAAACTGATACTAAATTTCATACATTGTGAAAGACAGACACCAGTCAGGTCATCTGATGAATCTTATTCCCACTTTAATTCTCTGTTTCTGGTAATCTGATAATCACAGAATATGGTTGTTATAACCATAATCACAGAATAGCTGGGGTTAGAAGGAACTTCTAGAGATCACCTGGCCCAACCTCCTCTATTTAGATACAGTCAGGAAAGCATGTTGTTCAATACCATGTCCAGCTAGTTTATGACTATGTCCAGAGATGGAGACTCTACACACTCTATGGGCAACCTGTTCCAAGGTTCAACCACCTCGCAATTATGAAGCATTTTCTTGTGTTCAAGTGGAACTTATATTTCAGTTTGTGTACCTTGCCTCTCACCTTGTCACTGGTTGAACTATAAGGGCATTCCCAAGCCTTTATCAGAGTAAGCCTGTCCATAAAATGGAGTTACAGAATTATATTTCAAAGGTGACATGGTTGGGGAAATATCGCACCAATTTTTATATAAAATGTGCAACAAGTGAGACATTGAAATTCCATTGAAGCTTCTCCCCAATGAGACTGCAATATTTCTGTCCGACCACGAGCGCTCAAGACAGTTTTCTAGCCTTGTGAAGAGGAAAGTATCTTTCTTGGCTTGTGAAGAGGAAAGTATCTTCCCCTCCTGCTAGCTTTTCAAGAACAGCTCACCACTTCTCTACTGAAAAGAATGAAATATTCAGCAAGTAAGAACAAAAAAAAATTATCTCCAATAAATGTCTACAAAAGAAGTATTTTCACCACTAGTCAAGAATAACAAAACCTAAGCAGTGAAGAGGAACTCCTCTTTTTCAGTTTCTGGAAGCTGCAGAAAGAAGCCAGCCTCCTTTTTTCCTTTTGCTAGGTATGCAGTGATCCCAGCTCAAGAGATTATGAAAGAGCTCTGGAACCAATAATCCACTTGCTACAGCAGGGACAATATCAGATGTTTTGAAAAATGCAAAGGTATACATATATATATATATATGCATATTTCACTTGTATTCTGAGCTATAATTCATAAATTAAGAAGATGGGGGCTTATTATTAACACTTGGTATTATCTACACAATATATCTTGCACAACCTCATCCAGAAATTTAATTCAAGCCAATACCTTTCGGCTGAACTGGTGAATTCTATTTTCTCTTTTCTGCTTAGTCTTTGAATTCCAAGATGTAGACACCATCTTTTTCCACAGCAATACTGCTTTTAAGCATTCAGCAATGAAAATATCTTATATCATTTACTGAACTTTTCAGATTTTTGATAATGCTACCAGTAAAAAAAGTCTTTGTCCAGCACCAGTTTCAGCTACTTAATATTGCAGTACCTTTGATATATAAAGAACATCTTCTCTTTGAGAGTAACATGTAGAAGAATCTAAGTTGCTCTTGATCTTCTCTTCAGTAAGCTCCTTAAATCTCCCATCATAAGATTTACTTTCCTTAAACCTTTCATTTATTTGAACCCTCTATCTGTTTAATACAGAAGAAAAAGAAATGAATACCGTTTCAGTATTACTCTCACTAACTAGAGATATTATATATCTCCATGCCAGAGATATCTCTATATCTTCAGCCCACTTAGCCAAAACACAATGTTCTGCTCGTCCTGTTTCTTCATAAATGATCTTTTACTTAGGTGTTTTCAAATTCATGTTTCTTGAGTATAGCTATGTTTGCCATATGATAAAGACTGTTTATAGGTTTAACTTATTCTTAAGATTTTATCATTTGTTTACAACTTTATTATCCTTTTTATTACCCACACACTTGATCAGTTAGCACTCAAAAAGCCTGAAAATATCTATCTCATTTTTTTTACTCCTTCATACGGAAAAATACTTTATTTATGGCAAAAATTTGAATGTGGCTTTTTAACAATAAGATTTCACCATATGACTCACTGAATGAGGGAAGATGATAATAGTCATTACTATATTATAATAATGAATTATAATATATAAATATAATTTATAATGAATATTATAATTTATAATAGATATAATTTTATATACAATATACATTTATATGTTATATGATATATATTGTATAATATATAGCAATTTATAATATTTATATATTTATGTAGTTTGTAATATATAATTTTATAAAAGATACTTACATAAATTAACAATACTTATAAACTATATTATAGTAACAACTTATAATAATGACTATATTATAGAGAGGGTCCAGCAGAGAGCAACAAAGATAATGAAGGGACTGGAGTGTATATTGTACGAGGAGAGACTGAGTGAGTTGGGATTTTTTAGCCTGGAAAAGAGAATGTTGAAAGGGGATGTGATTAATATGTATAAATACCTGAGAAGCGAATGTAGGGAGGAAGGGGCCGAACTCTTCTCAGTGGTGGTCAGTGATATGACAAGGAATAACAAGTAAAAGTTGAAATACAAGAAGTTCCATCTGCATGTAAGGAAGAACTTCACTGTGAGGATGACAGAGCCCTGGAACAGGCTCCCAGGGAGGTTGTGGAGTCTCCTTCTCTGGAGATCGTCAAAACCCTCCTGGATGCCACCCTGTGCCAAGTGCTCTAGGTGTCCCTGCTGGAGCAGGTAGCTTGGACAAGAAGACTACAGACTACCTCTACAGACTAGACCTCTAGTCTGTAGAGGTCCCTTCCAACCTTAGCCATTCTATATAAGTTTCTCATAATGTGTGAGCTTATATTCCAAAGTAAGGCTTATGTTGAGGACACTAGACTTTCCATATTGAATCCACCTTCCACAAGAGACAAAATTTTCCTAAATTTTATAGGCTATAAAATTTTAAAATCATATAGATTAGCCTTTAACCTTCCAACTCAGGTAAGAAAGGTGTTAACAGACTGTAAGATTCTCATTTTTCCTAGGTTCATATGTACTATCTTTTTCAGATAGCAAAACATCTGTACAGTGATATCAAGTTCTCTGGCAAAGTCTTTGCTCTCTTGTTTCTGCAGAGCTAGCTGAGAAAGCAATTTAGCAGTACCTCAGCATGAGTCACCTGCAAGTGAATCATGCTGAGGTATGAAGAACAGCCCATAAACGACTGGAGCCCTAACTTGGCTCACAGCTAATTGTCTCACCAGATTGTCCCAGTACTTTACATAAATGGAAAAAAAAAATTTAAAAAAAAGGCAAAAAAAAAAAAA
>NW_020456076.1:0-47605 GCF_003342845.1 Nothoprocta perdicaria | reverse complement strand
TTTTTTTTTTTTTTTTTTTTTTTTGGCTATTAAGTCCCTTTTTTTTCCTTGCATTAATATCATTTAATGGAGCAAAATCTGTTAAGATTACTTTCATCATCTTTTATGACCCCCATGACAAGATATATTCGGCCAGAAGAACATCATGCTGTTAAAGATACTGCTCATTTAAAGTATACACTTCAGATTGATACTATTTGGGCAACAAAGTCTTCCTAAATATTTTGTGCTGATGCTTTAAAGAAGATTAGAGTTTGTATCTTACCAATTTTTATTTAGTATTTTTACTTTAGGCATTTAAAAGTGGCAGTCTTCACTCTAAATAATAGAACATTTAAATATACACTCATACAGAGAATTTAAATGTATGTTTGATATATACATAGAAAATGAGAGAGCAATTTGCTTCTCAGTGATCAAGAATCCATCCAGAATCTAACTCAATTTCTTTATTTCTATCCTTTATTTATTTATTGACTGGATGATTGGATCTACGCAAACTTCATAGGATTTTCTTTTTCTACTGGTAGATCCCAGTCTGCTTTCTTCTTGCTTTGTTGGCAGACTTAACATAGATCTGTCTCCAGTAAAGATTTCTTCTTATGTTAAACTGTGTGCAAAGCCTAAATGCCAATACTAGTATGTTTGCACTTTAGACCTAACTACATGATTTCAACATGAATTCTAAAGATTCTAAGAAAAAGTCTTGTATGCCTTACAGTATAACAACCTTCAAATCAGTTATAAAAAGAAATATTCCACTTGCTGTAACTTTTTTTTTCATCTAGCACTGCAGATTTCATATACTATGCTTAATTCAAATGACTGCATTTAGATTCTATATTCTGCTAACACATACAGATTAGCAGTCTGCTATAAGAGGCTAGACCACCTTGAAAGCTCCCCTATCAGTCATCTAGGTCTTCCTTGTTCATTTTCTTAGACATTCAAACTAACCTCCTTTGATCCTATATTTTATTCTTTCCCTTTCCTACTCTGCATGTCTTTTATTTGATTTGGTGGATTTATAACAGAAATAGAGACAATTTATGTCGCTTTTCTGCTCTCAATTTCTGCTCTTTAGAGAGAAAGAGGAGTTTGTTTGTTTGTTTGTTTGCTATTTTTCATAAGAAGAGAAATTAAGAAAAAAACAGGAAGGCATTGAAATTACTTAAAAAAACAAATTAAAAGAAAGCAGGTGGAATTTAGTGACTTTAAACATGGAGAGACGGTGACATCTTAGGTGGCTTACAGCCCTTTAGACATCTTGCAGTAACTTAGGTATCAAGGCAGATGTTGTGCAGCAGCTATGGGAGACCCATGCCTTTCTGAAGCTGTATCTGGAGGCCAAGTGGCCTCCATTAAGGTACCTCTATGGAGCTATCATCATCATTGCAGAAAATCATTTGAACCTTGACTTTCAGTTTCAGTCTTCCCTTTTTTTCTAATATAAAAACTGTACAAAAATAATATATTAATATAAAAGATACACAATATCATGTACCAATGTAACTTACGTTTATGTAAAAATACTATATATATATTTCTAAGCAGAAATAAATTAAAAATTTGGGATAGAGAAAACAAAAGAGAAGCAGAGGAAGAAACTATAAAAAGCACTCCATCCTGATTTTTAAAAAAATGTCATATTTAGAAAATGTTCAATATCAATTGAACTATACTTTCCAAGACGAAAAAAAAAAACCAAATTGCTCTAAGCAGAAATTATTTTAACCATGTGTTCTTTCTTTTCAAGTTCTAGTTTTTCACCACATAGCTGCTCTCCATGATACTCCTGAATTTTTAGCATCTTTCTAGTACTGGGATGCGCATCAATACTGTTCCTGCTTGTACTGTCAGTAGCTTTCAGATAGGGGCATTATCATCTGTTCTAGCTGTGATGCCTCTAAATATGCCTTAATTCTAAACTTCTTTGACTTTTTGCTGCCATGTTTCAGAACAAACCTGTATGTAATTGTCTACTACTGCCTATCAGTTTGCTTTTCAACATTATTGATTTCCATCAATCTTCTTCCTGTTCAATATGTTTGTGATTATTTTTCCCCAGACATAATCCTGTCCATTCTTCAGATTTTATGTAGGATCTGCCAGTACACTTCTGTGAAGCACAGTCTCTATGGTTTTACTTGAAAAGGCCCAAGTTGTAAGTGCATAATTACTACTTTTTCATTCTTTCCAGGAAAACTAACAATGAGTTGCTCCTATAACGGTGGGAGGATTGTTATTCATAGAATCATAGAATCATAGAATGCCGAAGGTTGGAAGGGACCTCAGAGGTCATCGAGTCCAACCCCCCTGCTCACGCAGGGTCACCTAGAGCACGTGGCACAGGGCTGCATCCAAGCGGATTTTAAAGATCTCCAAAGAAGGAGACTCCACAACCTCTCTGGGCAGCCTGTTCCAGTGCTTTGTCACCCTCACAGTGAAGAAATGCTTCCTTAAGTTCCTGTGGAACTTCCGATGCTTCAGTTTGAAGCCATTTCCTCTAGTCCTATCCCTGCCCACCACTGAAAAGAGGCCGCCCCCCTCCTCCTCACTGCCTCCCTTGAGGTATTTATACACGCTGATCAGGTCCCCCCTCAGCCTCCTCTTCTCCAGCCTGAACAGGCCCAGCTCTCTCAGCCTTTGTTCATAGGGGCAGATGTTCCAGGCCCCTGATCATCCTGGTAGCCCTGCGCTGGACTCTCTCCAGCAGCTCCACATCCCTCTTGTACTGGGGAGCCCAGAACTGGACGCAGTACTCCAGATGTGGCCTCACCAGGGCTGAGTAGAGGGGGATGATCACTTCCCTCGACCTGCTGGAGATGCTTTTCTTAATGCACCCCAGAATCCCGTTGGCCTTCTTGGCCACCAGGGCACACTGCTGCCTCATGGTCAACTTGTCGTCCACCATGACACCCAGGTCCCTCTCTGCGGGACTGCTCTCCAGCAGGTCCACCCCTAATCTGTACTGGTGTCCAGGGTTATTCCTCCCCAAGTGCAGGACCCTGCACTTGCCCTTGTTGAACCTCATGAGGTTTCTCGCCGCCCAGTCCTCCAGCCTGTCCAGGTCCCTCTGGATGGCAGCACAGCCCTCAGGGCTATCAGCTACTCCACCCAGTTTGGTATCGTCGGCAAACTTGCTGAGGGAGCACTCCAGCCCTTCATCCAGGTCGTTAATGAATAAGTTGAACAGGACCAGACCGAGAACTGACCCCTGGGGGACACCACTAAGTACAGGCCTCCAGCTGGACTCCGCACCATTGACAACCACTCTCTGCACCCTGCCATCGAGCCAATTCCTAATCCACCTCCCCGTCCACACATCTATCGCACACCTTTGGAGCTTGCCCAGGAGGATGCTGTAAGGGACAGTGTCAAAAGCCTTGCTCAAGTCCAGATAGACCACATCCACCGCTCTGCCCTCATCTATCCAGCTAGATATTCCTTCGTAGAAGGTGATCAGGTTAGTCAAGCAGGATTCAGAGGGGCAGGGCAGGGTTACAAAGTCACTTGCAGCCAAGTAACTTTATGATTTTCAACAAAAACTTGGGATTGCTCGAGTAACAAACCCACCAAGATGAATTCAATATCTCTGCAAATGGAGTCATTGAAAACTCACACTGTGTGCAATATGGTCATGCCAGGAGCAGCACTGAGGCATCTGCAAGAAGTTAAGAAAATCACACTAGAATTCCACAAATTCCTAGAGTAACAGCAAGGATTTGGGGACTAGCAGTTAAGGACTAACAATGTTTCATCATTTGTATCCCCAGAAATTCAGAAAAGCTACGAGAATCCTGTTCAACATCAATATATAAAAAACATTTTGGCCTTTGGGTTCTTAGTGTTTCCATGGAGACCTAATATAACAACAATGTTAAATCAGAGTCACTATATATTGTCATAAAATAGTTTTTGTGCCTTTTTTATAATATATTAGATATTAATATATTTTAATATATTAAAATCTCACATTTTGAAGTTGTATATTATTCTTACAAATTTACAATATTATACTTACAAATTTACAATATTATACTTACAAATTTAAAAAAGGGAAAAAAAAACAAAAAAAGAACAAAAAAACCCAAGATCAATGTAGTCCAAGAAACAGATTTTCTAATGAATTTTTAAAACGTGCCTATTTATGGGTATTGTATTAACCAAGGCAATACCTTGATGAAGCCCTGTTGTACACCAATTTCACCTTACTTAAAATCTACTTTTGCAACTAATGCAACTTCTGTAAATAGGTTAGTTCTTTTTCTTTTTTTTGATTTTCTTTGTCATGCGTGATGCCAGGAAAAATCAAATATGTCTAAAATTTTGCCTTAGATGCAACCTAAAATCTATCTGAACTAGAGTTTTTGTATAGAATTCCATTGCAAGATCTATGTTGAAGCTATCCTGAAGGTTTAATAATAAGTTCTAAGCCTACCACAATTTTTCCCATTCAGGTTCTAATCAAGATAAAGCAGTCTGTATCTTCTGAAAATATAGTATGGAATTATTTTTAACAAGTATCTCAAATGCAGCAAGATATTTAAACTCTTCCATTCTTTTTCAAAAGGCTCCTCTGTGGAGAAATGTTAAATAGGGAACAATGCAAAGCATTATTTTTTTTCTTCTCCAGAAGTCAAGATACTACCTCTGAATTATCCACTGGATTTTCTCGCTTTCCTTTGTAGGACTGTCTCAATATAGATGTTTGCCACAACCTATGTAATATGATCTCTTGATTAACTGTGCCCAAGCTGCTCAGTAAAAAGAACTATCTGGCTATGTATTTATTAACTAATAAGAAACAACTGGGATACACACAGGGCAATTTATATTCCTCAGCTTTCATTATCACTGTTTGCTTTACTCCAGCCTAGCTATCATTTGTAATAATTCATATTCTGCTTCCATACAAGACTGTGAAGTCTTGGGGCAGGGACTATCTCTGCATATAAATATTGTGAGTAATATGTCAAAATACAAATTTGATTGAGACCTTTGGGCATTATTAACAATAAAAGAGAACTAAAGCTATCTCATGGAGTTAAGATTCAAAACAACAAGATTGCACTCTTATCAAGCAGCCCAAGAAAAGAGGTCGTTTTGATTGACTAATGAAGAGCATAGACACACATACCTCCTTTCTCGCTCATTTGGAAGACTGGGAGAACAAAACTGGCAAGTTATGATGCAGTTCCCTTCCCTGATGATATTATGCCTATCTCCTCTCTCTTCTTTACAAATAGTTCATTTCATAATCTTGCTAACTTTATTAATGTGAAATGTGAGATCCCTGAGTACACTTGCAAGCCTAACACATGAACAATGCAACCAAATGTGCTTCCCAAATAACTTCCAAATCTTTCAGAATAGCAGCAATACTGGTTGCCATTCTTACTTTTGATGCCTATTTCATACGGTTTTAAGATTCTCTCTGTTCCATGGTCTATGTTCCCTAATTTTCTTGTAGAGATTATGATATGCATTCACAACACCCAGGCCATCAGTGCTCCCTAGGAGAGAGCAGCGGGGATCGTGACTGCTTCCCACTCAAGATGACAGCTGCATCAGGCCAACGTAAGAATGAGGATCAAGCTTTCCCAACATTGACATTAAGGGACCTAGAGGAGTGTGAAATTATGGTTGGATATGGTGATCTTGAAGGCCCTTGCCATCCATAATTATTCTATGATTCCATGAAAGAATCGATACACAATAAATGTTCAGGTTGGACATTTCATTTGCTTATCTTAGGAAAAGGCACACAAAGAAAATACAAACAAATAAGCAGTTACATGAAAGTAAAGCATATTTGTCACTGTTTTGAAATAAATATGCACATACCTGTTCCAGAGACAAGTTATATCACAATTGGGATAGCAGTGTGTGTACAGGTAGCTGCTGTATTATTATAAATATACATCAAATTTATGTTCCTCTTATAATTTGTGCATGGGCCTTTACTTAAAGTGACATCTACTAAAATGAAGAAGAGATATAAATGGAGACAGCTGGTAGAGACGCTACAATTCTCCCAGAGGAATATCTTCATACAAGTCTTGTGAAGCAAGATTAAGAAACATGAACAGATCTGAAAACAGAGATGGGAAATTACACATTTTTGGCAATAAACTGAAGGAAAGTTTTGCCATATATTCTTGGTTTCCAAGAACAACTGAGAAATAATGGCCACCATTCTGTGGGAATACTCATACACATCTCAGATTTAAAGAATTGATTATTGATAATACAGAGCCCTTGCTGTCAGAAAAGATAAAATGTCCAGTTATAGCAGATCTTTGAGGAAGAAATTCCAAAGGAAGATTAAAAAATTAAAATTAATAATTTGCCTTCAGTCTAACTACTCTCACAATCTTAAATTCAAAATTCAGGTGTTCAGTGCAATCATTCTTGTAAACTACATTCAACGATCCCAAACTAGTCTGCATATTTTATGACTGTATTTGCAAATGGTATAAAGTACAATCTTTCTCATTACTGAAAGTGCAGCCTTTTTTTTTTTTTTTTTCCATACTAAAAGACTAGAAAACAATATAACAGGAAGTCTGACAGCTTTTCCACTGATATCCTAGGCCTGATGGTCTCTGGCACTAGCAAAACAGGATACAACTCCCCCTATCTAGGCGGAATGAACCAGTTCGTAGCCTGCTTACTGCTCTTAACATTGCCACTGCGCTATTTCTAATCTTTCTCCAAGACAGTTCATTGATCTCTCTTGGCTTCTAAAACTTAATCAGTACTGCCCAAAACACTTTTTTGCTGTGCCCTTACTAGACTCTATTTGATTCCAGCATGACCAGAGCTATTCCTCAAGCTCTAAGCTAAAGATAGGGAACTGACAGCTCATAAAGTGGTAAGGAAAGGTGAAATAGCAGATTACATAGCTGAAATCCACAAAGCATTATAGTTACAAAGTTTTGCTTCATTAGTAAGAGCATAAAATCCACTGGCAAAATACAAGATCCAAACCTGAGTGCCTCTGTGCCTTATTGGAGGTGTATGTGGCCTCCCAATCATTTTTTTTTTCTGTCTCAAAAGCAACTCTGCCAGTAAGATTATTATGTTTTCACTTTTTAAATTTCTTATGAGAGACTCCTAGGCAATATCTGTTTCTTCATGATTCATTCCTTCTAAATATATTTTTAAATCTCTACTTTAACACGCCCACCTTCTCCCTCTCCAGACTCCATTGTACACCATATTATATTTGTCATTAAACGGTAACAGAGGTCTATCAGCACAAGGATATATCACCTCAAGTAGCAGAAGCCAGCAGAAGCTAGTTTTTGTATTAAAGGAGATCAGCAGAGTGAAAGATTTAGTTCCATGCTACCTACCAAACACACAGATGTCCTCTAGCAAGTCTTGCTGTCACAAGTTAAACATCATATCCACTAGACCATCCTGTTCTTCTACCAAACAAAATGTGTTTGTTCTATGGTTATCCCCATACAGAGATAAAAATATAAATACAATGCACATTTATCAGAAGTTTAGTGGCATGACTGTGTCCTGGGGGCAGCTGTAATCCAGAAGCACAATCCTTTCTGCTACCCTTATTATAGATACCCTGTTATATTGTAGTGGGGTTGGGCAGACAGCTGTGGATAACAAGATAATTCATCGCAAACAAATCAAAATCCGAGTCACCACTGAACATCTGTTAGTGCCGAAAGGCACTCAGCTGATTTTTCCATGTAGACCTTATTGCTCTCATTTGCATTGTGCTGGGAAGATGTTTGTGTGACGTGAGACCATATAGGGAGAAACAAGCCAAGCTGTCAAAATGTTCCCCTAGCCCTAGGCCTGAGTATTTTGTCTGTTCTCCTAAAAGTGCATATAAATCAGGTAGTCACAGATGACAGTAGTAGCACCTAGATTTCAATGCCTAAATATTAGATGACAGAATATGAGCCATCCAGGCTCCGTTTATAGTCAGTGGAGAGAAACAGGCCCTACCAGAGGGCCTACTCATCTCATTCTATTTCAGACATTTAAGATAAGTCAAATAAATTGGCTTTTGGAAGGTGTCCCTTCTGCCTAGGAGGGAGTTTATGATAACTAACATTTGTACAAATACCTGAACAGGTGAATATCACTTTGCGTGTCTATCTGCTCCACTCTACGTTCTTCAGACAGACTTAATATTTGGAAGTGCTAAAGATAAAGTTTTCTTATTAATATATAAGATGCTTTTGTGCTTTTGACTGTGTAATTCCCTCAGCATATATAACCAGCTTAATTTCTCACTCTCCACTCTTCTGATACAGATGAGATAACAAAGGCTACAGCAATAACTGTGTTATTGTCAAACTGTTTTAATATAGCTTTCTAGTATAATTCTTATTTAATTTGTTATAGTGGCATTTAGAATACCTTGCACACTAAAAATAGCAGCATCCAGAGAGCTGTCACATGCATTCACAACAAATTACAGCTTTTTGACCTTCAGTAAAGGAATTAAGGAACAATTATTCACATGCTTATTTACATTTTAGCAATGTCTACAATGTGCACACCACATCTCTGGACACACTATTTGACCTGTTAACTCCTGTATCAAAAGATCAAAACAAAAATCATGGAGAATGTATACAATATACAAAAAAGCTACTGGCATTGTGACAGTCTCCATTATGCCAGTCAGAAGGAAAGGTGCACAAGGAACCCTTCTTTTAATACTATTGTCTTTTGAGGGTACAAAAAGGGAATGGGGATAGAGCTAGGGCTTGCTTAGTAGTCTTTCTACTTCCAAGGACTGGTTAAATGTCATGGTAAATGTGGGCATGACATGCCATTGCAGCAAATCAGATACCCAGTGACTAAATATGACTCCTGGGAAATAGACCTGTTTATTAACTTAGCTAATACACATGTATGACCTGAGAATTATTTTGCTGTTACTGGAAGAAAATAAAGCAGAAAAGCTTGGTGGGTTTAGCTGCCTCAGACATTCCCAAGTCCCGCAACACATTTCTCATTTCATTTCTGTAGTTTCTTTTCGGGATTTGGCAACAAGAAGCACCACAGTATTATAAATACAGTGAAAGAGAAATCGAATCTGTGCTGTAAACTAAACACCCAAATAGTAAAGAATATAAAAATATTGCTTTTCCTTCCTTACTCAGTTTTTGATAGATTTGCAACTCTGTTGCCAGCTCAGTGACATGAAAGTTATATTAATTGCAGCAGCGATGGAACCAAAGGGTATTTAGGGTAAAACTCTAAGGATATCTAATGATACTTAGGTAGCTTAGACCTTTAACAAACAAAGGTTCTCCTTATGCCTTTATTTTTCCCAAAAAAATCTTGGCAAATCACTTGCATACCCTCTTTCAGCATGCAATTTTTGAAGTATATACCAAAAGTGTTGCATAAAACAAAACTCTTCTATGAGGTGTTTGTTTCACAAGTGATTTGGCCAAATTTTATGATAGCACCTCTATCATTACTTTAGGAATTTATTTTCCATCCCAAGGAAATCTTACCTGTTTCATTTAAGTTCCTGTTTTAGGTGTTTTGAATTTTAAAAACATATTGCTGAGGTGTTTGCATTCTACCAGTGGGTAGGTAGCTGCCTTTTTTATCTTTTTCTTTAAAACAAAGCACAAAAATACAGAAATAAAGACCCCTTGGTACATGCACGTTACTACTATAACATTGTATTTACATTTTTTCTAAAGAATTCTGAATGATAGTATATTATTCACTTTATGAACATATATAGACCTCTCTCCATTCTAGAAGATTTTAAGTCTCCTCTCTAAAGATAGAGTAAGCTTAATACAGACCATCAGTTGTTCTTGCTTTAGAGAATTTTGAAGTATCATCCATGTCAAATTTCTTATATTAGTTAATGCTAGATGTAACGGTTGTAGGAGGCACTACAGATAGTAAAACATTAGCTTGAAATAGTCAGGTAGCTTATGCTTAAAACCGTCATCTTTTTTACTTATTGATACTATTTCTTGATCCAGATCCTTGTTGCTCCTTGTAACATATTATAAGAGTACTTAAAACTCAAATAAGAAACTCCTTAGTTTTAGGGCAGTATTTTTTTCTGTAGACCCAATCTCTGTTGCCCTTAGTCTAGCTGCATTACTGTATAGCTCTCCAATTTACAATAACCTTGGTGACAGTAAAAGGATATAAATGAGAATTATGGGATATGCATTCTCAAATATATTTTAAGAAGGATATACACAAATAAAACTACCAAATTTAGTAAACAACAAAATTTATGTTAGGCTTGTATAATTGCTGCTGTGTGAAGGCACCGCATTCAGGAAGTGTTCAGTACATATTTCATCTGAAAGAATTTCATTTTTCATTTTCTAACGATTTATTTTTGGAAAGGTTTTGTTCAAATGAATGGTTACCCTACCAATGAGTAGGCAACCAGACCAACACGCAAATGGTCAGCTTTTCAGAGGATGTGACAAAAATGCTAAGGTATTTTCTTGCAAATGTGAAGGCTTTCACCAACATTTTCATTTTTTTCTGTTAGAAGTTCCTCTTTTTCAATAATTGTGAGATTTCTTTGCTTTAATTTATAGCCTTTTTGATATCTCAGAGAAAGAACGTCCTTTCAGTATTCCAGAAACTTTACACTATTTAAAATACAAGCTGAAACTCTTGCTCACTCTGAGTATCCTGGGAAAACAGGCCGCTACATCGTGAGTTGTGGTTTTCAAAAGCCTTGTATGAACACAAATATCAGAACCAGCACAAGGATTCTTGCATCTTTTCCACCAGATACTGTCCAGTGCAACCAGTGTGAATGAAAGCATTCTCAGCAAATCTAAGGCCTGACAGCTTCATTTTACTGAGTCAACAAAAGAGACAGAGTTGCAAAGTCAAGTTGGCAAAGTGTCTCATCTCAGTCCCACTCAGGAGGCTCCAGACTGGGTACCTCCATAGTCTTAATACTATCAGATGGACTAGCTGCCAAATATTATAGAAAAAGAGAAAAGCGGGAAAAAAAAAAAAGGAAAAAATGGGTCTGAAGAGGAGGGAAAGAAGGGTAAGATCCATTTAAAACACAGATTTCAAACACAGATATAAACCAGTAATCAAATCAAAAGTATTTTCTGAATTAAAGAAGAGGCATAAAGTGACATTTTTTACCCTTATAGTCCTGCTAAGATATGCAAGTAATGGATAAATAAGATCTCCAAAGTACTTAAGAGACTGAAGGAAGAGAAAAAGAAATGCCCTATATACTGATTCCTCTTTGTGAAGAGACATTCTCCAAATTAAATAAATGGAGATTTTGGCTCAGTGACCAACAAGGTGAGAAAGGAAGACTTAAAGACCATTCTATATAGGACTTACTACTATCATGTGGCAGTCTCTAAACACTTCAGTTACTGGCACTTCAGAATTTCAGATTACTTTTATTGGAAAAAGGAAAGGATCAAACCTTGGCAGGGGTTTAAAATCAATATCTTAATATTAACTATATCAAGTTTGCATGCATTCAGATTCCACATTTTTTATGGACAGTTGTTGCCACATATAAACTAAAGAGACACATGAAACCCTTAAGTGAGGCTCAGATTAGCCTTTGAACTGTTATTGTGCTGGTCCCAGGTGACTACGTGAATGGCAACCAGAATGACTGGTTCTGCAAATATCTGCATATTCAGTGGCAGATCTGATCTCAGATTAACAAAATCCAACAAAAAACAATGCTACAGGGTGGTACAAATTTGTAATGGATGTATCTAGTCATTTTGCTCAAATGCTAGTAGCATTAAAGGCAATGAAATACTGGACTTTGCAAAAGTTTATTTATTTGTTTATTATTATCCCTGCTACCCTCTGTCCTGAAACTGCTACCCCTTATGAATGCAGATGCCTCAAAAGCAGGAGCTTTATTCATATTACAAATGTTTTAATCAATCACAAAACCATAATGAAATACTGAAATAATGAAATTACAATAATATTATTTTTAAAACACAGCTGTATGAATGTTGTATTGGATATAACTCTAGCATACCATAATTCTGCAAAACCCGTCTCTTCTGCCACATCCACAAAATTAGACTCATTTAAGTATACTGCATTGATTCTGAAGGCATGAACTGCTGAAGGAGTTGTAGAAGTTTTTCAAGATGGAAGTGGGAAGAGCAGGTGGGCATATTAGAAAAAAAAACAATTTAGGAGTGGGTGAAGCACAAGAAATGATTGACTTCAGATAGCAGATGAGTGATTTAGCTTAAAAAAGGGTAAAAACAAACTTTTTTATAAATAAGATACCACTGTTATGTTTTGCTGATGATTGTACCTTATCTGCATGCAGCCATCAGGAATACATTTTTATTATTATTAGATATTCTTTGGGCAAGGTTTTCACATGCCTGTCATACTTTGAGTGCCCACAAAACCATGGTAATTAATGATGAATCATTTATTCATTAAATCTTGTCTTTTTATGCTTGAATACTGACACAATTACTCTGCAATTCTTACACTCACATTTCAAAACTGGTGTATCCCATTATTTCCTATGAATATTTCTTGATAGGCAGCTTGCTCGTGAACACTTCTTATTGAAGATACCAGAGCATCACTTTTTCAACAGGCAGATGGAACAGAAAGATTATGTCCAACCAACTTTGAGAAAAAATAAAATGTTTCCAGAATGCCCTATTTCATTATGTCAAATATCCTATAATACCCCCATTGGAGTTCTCCATTAAGTCATTCTTGCCATCAGCAGAGGTCATATGCCCCAAGAAGGCAATAGGAAATTCTGCATGTTATATCATGCGCCTATTTTTCTGCAGTTATCAAGTTAAGTGATGGCATTATTAGCATGTTGCCTCTTAGAGGCAGTTATGGGGCATACCTTTTATCTCAATACCACACTTGGAATCAAGCCCTATCATACTGAAAAAGTCATTTAAATATCTATTCTGTTCTTTAATTTTACACGGGAGATTCTGAAGGCCCTTTCCTTCATGAGCATTGTTTTTCTGCAACATAACCATTAAAGCTGTTTGCATCTAGTTTAAAGGAGCATAGGAGTCTGTTGTGTCCCTTGTTCTTTAAACAATTAAACTAGTCAATCTGAATAAATCACCTACTGATCGTCAGATCTGATTTTTCTAAATAACTGCAAAACTGAGTATCTACATTTATACTGCTGTTTTGGTTTGTACTAACTTTTGAAATGCATACTTGGTCGTCAAGGCTGTGAGCAGTTATTACAGACCTAGTCAAGCTATCTGGATAATTTGTTCAATGCTATCAGACCTTGGATCCTAATTCAGTCAACAAAAAGAAGTGCTTACAATGTTTATTCAAACAGATATATACAGCAGACAGTCTGGCTATGACCCAGAATCCAATAATAGCCCATACAATAACTTAATGCTACTCTGCCTCCATCTATCATCTTGAGGTTATTACCTGTTTTCTTCATAGCTTCTCTGTATTTTATTAAAAGGGCTACTTCTAAAATACCATTTCTATAACTGAGCATGATCACCTAACAAAACAAAACATGTTGAAAGTCACCGGGACAGAATTATAACACAGATAAATAGAATCTAATTTGCCTCTTCTCCTGTGGTATAAAGAATTAAAGAAGTTCTACTCTCTAGAATTCTTGGTGGTCATCAGTGACAGGACAAGGGGTAATGGGTATAAACTAAGACACAGGAAGTTCTATCTTCATATGAGGAAGAACTTAGTTACTGTTAGATTGACAGAGCACTGTAACAGGATGCCCAGAGAGGTTGTGGAGTCTCCTTTGAAGATCTCCAAAACCCTCCTGGATGGAATTGTGTGTAACATGCTCTAGATGTCCCTGCTGGAGCAGGTGATTTGGACTACATGATCTCTAGAGATCCCTTCTAAACTCAACCATTCTGTCATTCTGTAGAACAAATTATCATATAACAGGACTCAGGCATTTAGTTTTATCCATTTCTGTATATGTATGTATTTCAGCATATTTTCTTCATGCATGGTCTAGAAAAGGAATAATAATATCATTTAAATGTTAAAAAGTTCTTAAAATGATTACTGGAAAATATGACAGGGATAATCAATATTTCTGTAGCAAAGACCTGCAAAAGACTTACTATCTTTCTATCATGCAGACACTGTGCACAACCACGTAGCAACAAGAGATTAGATGAAGCTGTATAGATCCACAGTTCCAGTTCCCCAAGACTACAAACCACCTGGCAATAGGTCCACTAAATTTCTTCAGTCCTATGAAGTTTGGTAGCTTCCATTCTAAGCCTCCTTTCTATAACATATTAAAGCTTGAGACCTTTCTTCTAACACTTTCCTCAAAACATGTAGCTGAAGAAAAAATAGTGAAACATTACTGCAACTCACATGATGCAACAGAAGTGCAGCATTTCTTGCCTTTGGAGTGAGCACATAAAAGCCACTGTCAGGGCTTGAAAGTTTACAGGGGCTTTTTCTGGCAGCTAACTTGCCTTCAGAGGCAAATCTCTATGTTAAGGTTCAGGTCTGTCTTTTTCTTCCTGAGATGTCCTGCTTGGATTGGGTAGACTGAGTAGAAGAGTATTTTATCCAATTGTGTGTCTCTAGAAGAAGTTGGAGACAATTTTGAATCTACTGCAACTTCATCTCCATAATAGAAGCATTTTGGACATTAATAATGAAAAAAATAGAACTGATGTGGAAGTTTGTGCTTCACATATTGCTGAGACCTTTTACCTGTTCTAACACAAGATATCCTATTTCTCTGACAGACCTGGCTTATGTTAATCTTTTTGACTGAACAGTGACTTTAAATGTTAGAAGCAAGAAGGACCCAGTCAGACCTGTATAATAAGATCTATTACTTGTTCAGGTAAAGACAACACTCAAACTGAGATTAGTGCAGAGAGATAGATTCCTTTATTACTTATTGTTTCCAACACTTATCTTTGCCAATAGCCTCTTTTTTTGCATTCTGCAATGGTTAAGCAGGATCTAGACATGAAGCACATTATGACATGGCTATTTAATAGTGATAACATTATACTGTTGTATATGTGGGAGGAACACTATCACAGAAACATATTTCTCCATTTCTTTTTCCTTATTCTTATTTACAGCTTCTGGGTTTCTTTACATTCTAAAGCTGCTTACTAACAACTTCACCCATTGAGCAGCATCAGGTAAACTATGTTGATGAATCCCTTCATCATGCAACTTCCTAGTGGGATGCTCATTACATACTTCTTCCAAACAAGCAATAAAAATCCTGTGGCTTAGTAGGTGCAATTAAAATCTTGGCATTTACCACATACAGTAGTTACAGTTACTGTGATATTTACAGCATGCCACACTGAGCTCTGAATGCCACAAATACTATAGGGAGGGTAAATATTACAGTGCAGAAGAGACGGAGGCTTTGATGAGTTTCAGTGTTTTATAAACAATGTATAATTCATTGATCAAATGAAATAAAATTCTTCATTTGCTTCATTTTTCTCTTTTTTTGAAAGACAGGCTAATTCTCAACAGAGAAAGTAGTCTTATATTTTTCTCTAGTAAATGATGATTTCTAAGGACGAGAAAAAAAAAGATATTTACTACAATAATTTTGATTGAAAAGGAGGCTATTCATTTAATGTTCCAAAATGAGCTTTGATCCTGTTATTGATGTACTTCATTTGGTGGAGAGATTTTTACATTTTTTTCCCTAAGAAAAGTTAATCTGATCAGATATCATATTCTGTAAGATCTGATGTAGATTTCTGCCTCTGCTCTTCCCCTGTTGCATGAAGGTATTTGCCCAGTTTTGCCCAGAGTTGATGGTATAGGTCCAAAAGATTATTAAGTTCATTCATCTTTTATGATACTGCAAGACTGATTAGAGAAGAGAGATCCAATTAGAGCTCTCACTGAGATAAAGCTAACCTCAACTCTTGCTAGACACCACAGAATCCACATAGGGTAGAGCCATTTCAAAAGCCTGACCAACAGATAAAATTTTAATCAGAGTTCTCAACCAATGCAACAATGAAATACTGAGCATATATCTACAGCTTAGAGAAAGGAGAACAAAAAAAAAAAAAAAAGAGAAAGGAAAGAGAAAACAAAACCACAAAGACTTCTATCTTCTTTCAGGCTTTTATGAGAGTTGAACAAATTTAGGAAACAGAGATTAATCGAATGGCTATTGAATACAATGGCCTAGCTACAATTTACAGTGTAGGAAATCCTAGTGAATCATTTTGCACATAAATCTTGCTCCTTCACTTTTCCTGTGAGGTGCCTTGCAGCAACAGAACCCTGAGGTGGGTGGACCCTTGATTAGACCCATTCAACTGCATTCAGGCTCTTATGCTTTGAGACAACGGGATAATTACTTTAATGAAAATGAAATTTCAGCCATCTCTCTTCCAATAATAACTTAGGCATTTTCTATCCCTTCCCTTAAACAAAGTAGTTTCTGTATTTCTGTTCATAATATTAAATAATGGATTGATCAGAAATCCTTGACTCCTTTCCTGCAAGTGTTCTTATAGTGGTACAGAATGCCCATGGGATGAAATACAATCCTGCTAATGAGATGATTAATTTAGGCATTGCCTGAATGAATTTTTAAGTGTCTGGCCCAAACAGGGACTTTTCAGTACACTTAATATGACCCATAGGGACTTTAGGCAGTCAGCAGAAAAAATATGCAGAGGAAGGAATTCCCCTAACATACCTCCTTCCTTCTGTAACTGAGCGCCCTGCAGCCAGCCTGAAGAAGCTGAATGCACACCTCCAAAATCACCATCCACCAACACTCTAGTCAACCAATGTTTTCCTATGAGAGTAAAATGGCCAGAAGTAGAAGACAAGAGGAATGTCCAGTTCTGATCCAATTATTAATGGTACATGTGAGAAGATATCCTTTATTTTCATCTCACTGGTATAACTATGCATTTAGACTATCACTGAAAGGAACAAGTTCATGAATAATTATTGCTTTCCAGTCCTCCTCTTGGCTAAAGTGCAGGATTAAAATACTGCACTCTGAGGATACATATTCCCCTATGCAGAAGATGCACTATCCTGACCCTGAAGTCTGAGCAAATCACCCTCCTGGCCACAGATGGTGTTTTCAGGTTTCTCTGAGGGCTTAACATGGCCTGCTTAAACCCATTCTTGTAGGGGTGCCTGCAGCAGGAGCCTCAGATGGATAAATTCAGATGTCTACAGAGCTAAGCTGTCTTTGATGAGAGACCTTTGTCCTGTTAGATGATAGGAATCAGAAGTCAAGTAATCAAACCTGATGTTTAATGTAGATTTACTAGAAAAACAAGTAGAGACAAATTTACCCTTGTTTAGCACTTCTGTTATGTTCATCATCTTAGTCCTGGAGGACTTCAGAGAGACTCAGGAATACTAGCATTATTTTAATAAATAAATTATAGGTTCTTGCTGCCCATCCCTTATGTTGATTCTGTGATGGAATGATTGCTTTCTCTTCCATTTGACCACCAGGGAACATTATTGTAGTAAGAATAAAAGCTAATCTAGAAAATGAATCAGGGAAAGGCTGAGGCTAATCTTCATGTCTTATCACACTGGTTCTTAGTGGCATCAGTCTTATTAGTATTCCTTCTCCCTCTGAAAATTTATTTATTCATATGCATGAAAGGAAATGAATTAGAATGGTGGGAAAATCAGTGCTTATGAATGTATAGAATTAATAATGTTGGGTAAGCAAAAGCAATAGTGTTATGTAAACTATCTCACCATGTTCTTGACTACACATATCATAGATTTCTAAAATGATAAATTGTGAAGATTTGCAATATTGGAACACTCCTAATATTACAAGTTTGGAAGTAGTTTGGAAGCAGCCATGCTCCTTTGCATTTGTAACTAAGGTGTGAGCTGATCTGTAGGGATGAAGATTTTTTATTAAATAAACTAATTAAATGTCTATGTTCTGAGTGTGGTGAGGGAAGGCAGCGGGATGGCTGTTTTTAAGTTTTAGCACTCAGAACAGAGATTAACCAGAAGCCTACAATGGCAGTCATACTGTGATGAATCTGACTTACCTTATATTCCATGGAATTGCAGTTGTTTCAACAGGAAATTTCAAGGATTTACACTGTTCTAATTCAAGAAGTGACTAAGTGTGAAATACACTCCCCAAGTTAAAAGATTTGCTTTTTTTTTCCTATTTCAAAATTTCAAAATCTTCTAACTGTAATAACAAAGCCACACTTGAGGCTGTATTTGACTGCTGTTACCTTTTCAGTGCCAAGACAATTAAAACAGAGTTATTGTCCTGCACATGTTTTGCTTTGACTGTATAGGTACTGAAATAAGAACAAGCAACCAAAAACCTGCATTTCAGGAAAAAAAAAACACAGAAGGCAGAAGGCAGCTCTCTTCCAAATAAGTAGTCCTGGAGTGCCTTTCACAGTTCCTTCTAAGAGGCGCATGAAGTGTAGGTAGCCCCAAAGGTTTCTCACAAGCTTGCTATACCTGCAGCAAGTGCATGTACAGGAAGTCATTCTCTTACATAACTAACATTTACTGAGCACATCCAAATATCCTTCTTTCCAAAAAGTATCTTATTTGCGATTATTTATCACAGAAAGACAAAGAAAGCTAAGATGACTCTAGTTAAACTAAGTTCACTTGATGAACCTTATACTTTCAAGGACATTACTGGGGAAAACTGGCCATTACCATTATTTCCTAATTGGAAAGTAATTCTATATCAGAACTGAACACTTGTTGTCACTTCAAATCTTTTTCCCCCACTGTGTTCAGCCTGCACCAAGGTCCACATGGAAGGAAAATTATCTCCAGAGTCCCACTGACTTTAATAGTCTCTGCGCAGACATCACTGTTGATACATGTACATTTGATTATCTAAAATAATAAAACCAAGAAGGGATTTGCTTTTGAAATACCCATTAACCCCAATAAGAAATCTGTAACTAAGTGTTCAGGCTCAGCTGTGGAAACCTCCATCTGCATCTCCAATAACATTTTGTAGGTTGTATTTTGGTGGGTTTTTTTTGTATTTAACTGTAGAAAAAAAAAGAATCATACATTTTTCACATGTTTTAGCAAGAGAAAGAATATTTCATGTTGGTATGGCTGGCTGCTTCTCATTAATCTGCTAACCAGTCAGAGTATTATTTGATCTGTCATAGCTACTAGCTTCTTCAAGGACCTAATTATCAATAGCTTAATTTGTCATTTCGGCCCTGATCTCTTGACATTTCGTACAAAAACCTCTACAAAAAATATAAATAAAACAAACAAAAAAATCAAAGCATCAGCATCTAGTTTCTCTTAAAGCCTTCCTCAATTTACTTGCAGCAAAATGGCAGCATTCCCATATGACACCATAAGAAAAAGCTTATTCTTGATGCAGGCCGATTCTCTTTCCATTTCACCATTTTGCCTATTTTTGACAGCCTTTTTTTATATAAAATGATGCTTGGGACCATCTTAGATAATTATCTGTGTACTGATGAGGAAATCTTTATTGTTGGTAATAAATCCCAATAACTCCTACATACATGATTCAAAAAGCAAGAACAGCAAGAAAGAGGCTGGACTCACCAGTCCTGTAAAAGTGGCATTATATTTTGAAAATCAAATTATTCTGAAAAAAGAAATAATGAAAAAAATGCCTAAAAGTAAATAATATTTCTACTAGCTAAATAAGCCCTGAAAGGACTTAATCCATTATATGCTACAACATTAAGGATGTAATTGTGATGTTTGACAATTTTATAAATAGAGCTATTGAGCTATCTGCACTTCATTAAATGTGCTAACATGTTGGGTAAAATACTTATAATCATATCACTCAAATTCCCGGACTTAGAAAATGTTGTGATGCATATCAAGGCAAGTCTGATGTGCTTGCAAAATATATTAAAAAATACCTTCTAGAGTGTACATAAAAATACTGCCCTCTTATGGCTAGTGTCTAAATATATTAGTGAACCAGGTCTTTCCTTGCTTTCTGGTTTACAAATTTGTGCTTTAATCCTGTTTGTCCGTATGTCATTATATAAGGCACAGCTTTCATGGCCACTGTGGAAAACATTTTAGTTTGCCTTGGTATTTCTGAAAACAGATGTGGCTTTTTCTTTAGCTTAAAAAGCAAAAGATTCCCAGGGGATTAATGCCACTCTGAAACTCTCACCACAGGAGATTCTAAGACTCCTCAAGGTGTTGGGGTAGGGTTTTTTGGGGTAGGGAATATTTACAGATTCCATATGTGTGTGCACTTCAGTGGACTGTCACACTCAGTTTGGAAATAAGAAATTTCCTTGTTCTTCTGTTTATAAGGTATTTGAAATTTTGTTCCTCCTTCTACTGAAGAATCACAGCATTCTGGTAAGCAACCCATGGAGGAGCTGATATATGGGATAATGGGTATGGTAGAGCTCCATGTAACAGCCTCAGTATCTACTTGGCAGAAAGTTTTCTGGAAGCGTATATCTATAGCAGTGCATGGGGATTTAATTGCATGACATCTCTGCTACTCAAGGGTATTGTTTTGTAACTCTTCCTCTTGATTAATTGTCTAGTCAAAATACCCTGCTTTAATTACCAGTGCTAAAGGAGGAGGCCAGTAATTCTGTTAGAACTTCATCATTTGAAACAATTAGTTCCATTTCAGTATCTGCTAAGTGACGAGAAGCCACAAATCATTCTATATTGAAAAAAAATGCTAAAAATCAGAGGAGCAAACAACAATATTTTCACTATAGAAAGACCATGAGAGAGTTTTGATGATAGCAACATTTAGCAACCATTTCTTGCTAATAAGAGAAAAAAAAATCTTTCTTTTTTTTTTTAAATCCCTAATGTTTCACAGTATTCATATTGCTGCCATCCCAGTTTATAGTGGTGGTATCACAGCTTGTAATTTGCATAAAAATTAGGCATTTCTGAAAGAGAGAAAAAAATGGTGTAGGAGTCTTTCTAAATATTAGTGAAGTATACACATATGCCTGCTCTTCTGGAATGAGTAATAGTAACTCTTTGAATTATTCTGTTCTTTGAACAGAATTCTTTGGCACTTTGTGGGCAGTTCATGTGGTAACAAAAGTGGAGGAATGCTTTGCAGCTAACTGAATGGGCTGCCCCAGCCTGAGCATACGCAGGCACGTGTAAGCTTCCAAGAGAGAAATCACTGCTACTACTAAGCTACACCACTGCAATCTTAGTAGTAAACATGTCCTTACTGTGACTCAACACAATACGGCCCACTGCCCTTCAACAAAAGAAAGAAAACAAGAAATGAAATGGAAAACAATGTAGCTTTGACATTTGCAGTCAAGCATTCCTGCCTTGTAGTCTTGGAGGAAAGTTGTCATCATTTATTCAACTGTTCTACATTAGGCAGATGAACAAAGGTCCAGAGTCTTATATTAGCATAACATAGTGAAAATAGCAGTCAGTGACAACTGAAAACTTTGTTTCCCAAATAAGTCCAGGATACATCTGTGTTTTAAGGACAGAAAAAAAATATCAAAACAAGTTCAGCAAAAAAAACAAGAAATAAAACTAGGAGTGAAGATCCCAGGGATAAGCCAACTGATAAGGCCCAACAAATGTTGGGCTTTTATCAGCATATAAAGGAAGAATGATAGTGGATGTACTTTTATGTGTCATGTTTATTTGTTTGTTTGCTTTTGGGGTTGTTTTTTCATCAATATTTACACTATCATTCTTTATCTCTTAGAGAAACAAAATCCCCAAAGGCCAATCAAGATGCTAAGTTCTACATGTCATAATATTTTTTTCAGTCTTAAGGTAACTGCCATGCAGTTAATAACAGACTGAGAAGACACATCTGTGTATATATCCCGCTACTGAAGATATAGCCGTATATTACATAATAGCCTGTAAGATATGATGTACATAGTGTCACATATTATATTATGTAACCACACAGAATTATTAAAATGAATGATGACCTATATTAAAAACCAATGAATAGAAAGAAACAACCAAATTTAAAGCCCTGGAAAAGAATAACAGAAACTGTGCTCCAGAAATAGCTGCTATGGTTTGTGCTTTATAACAAAATGCCATCTAAAATAAAAGGGAGGGAAAGAAGAATGAGCACAAGATGGCAAATTTTGAAGACGGCAGAATATTATTTGAAAGAATCAAGAATAGACATAAGAGACAGAGCACTAACAAAGCTAGATAAACAAGTGCATCATAGAAAAATATTGACTATTGACAAATGCATGAGAGCATGCACTGGCAGGAATATGTAAAATTGTTCACACACATCATTGAGCTCTAAATCAGCTGTAGCCATTTGTTAATAAACTTTGAATGTCAAAATAGATAGCTCTTGGAAATAATTTGCCTGATACCCAGCAGCCAACAGAAAAAGCTTACAAATTGTCAGAATCTATAAAGAATGGGGCCAAGAGCAAAAATGAGATTACAATGACACTACATTAATCATACAGTAAGGCTTCAGTTGGAGTGTTCAGTCTTGGCTCCACAGCTTAACAGAGATATAAATGAAATGAGGAATCCAGAATCCAAAGCTATTTAACTGCAGTTATTTCATATTTTCTATTTCAGAGTTAAGTAGGAATGTGTACTATGAAGGAGGTTAACTGGCTTCTGCACCTTACCACTCACAATATCAAAACATTCAACAAGTAAGGTTAAAATGTTAACAGCAAAAAAATATAACTAAGTTTTTATACTTCAGTAAATCTAGACATCACCCTCTGTAACCTGAGGTTACAGAAGGAAGGCTTCTTTGGATACACGATTCTGCCAGGGACCATTCAAAGTTGCTTGGGGATCTTTCTCTTCATCTAACTGAGGCCACCACTGGAGACAAAATATCGACCTGCAGTGTCTGACGCAGTGTCTGACTCAGTATGATAGTCCCAGTATTTCACTGCTTAAAACTGCAGACATCGATCACAAAAGAGGTGTTAGTAAAAACAAATTGCTGATACTCACTCATGAGACATCATTCACTCGTGAGACATCTCCAAATGCTAAAATGCTAAATATTTGAGGCTACTCAAGCACATTCACTCTTGTTAAAAGAAAGAAAGAAGAAAAGAAAGAAAATGCAATTTTCTAAGGTAACTCAGGAGAATGAAACTTCTCTTCAAGAGGTGCAACTTGTTAAGATGAGCTAGACTCACCAGTCATATACCAGTGGAACGCAACCAAGATTCAAATTTGCAATTATTCAAATACTGCCAGTCCTTTGATGTGTTAACAAAAGAGAATAGCTAAATATACACCAAGTCTGCACCACCATAGAATCACAGAATGGTTGAGGTTGGAAGGGACCTCTAGAGATCATCTAGTCCAATCTCCCTGCTCAAGCAGGGTGACCTAGAGCGTGGGGCACAGGGTGGCATCCAGGTGGGTTTTGAAGAACTCCGGAGAAGGAGACTCCACAACCCCCCTGGGCAGCCTGTTCCACTGCTCTGTTACCCTCACAGTAAAGAAGTTCTTCCTCACATGCAAATGGAACTGCCTGTGTTGCAGCTTGTACCCATTACCCCTTGTCCTATCACTGGCCACCACTGAGAAGAGCTTGGCCCCTTCCTCCCTACATTCTCACCTCCCTCAGGTATTTATACATGTTGCTAAAATCCCCTCTCAACCTTCTGTTCTCCAGGGAAAACAAACAACTCACTCAGTCTTTCCTTGTACGAGAGATGCTCCAGTCCCTTAATCATGTTTGTTGCCCTCCACTGGATCCTCACTAGAAGCTCTACCATGCCACCTTTGGTGCCCTTAAATACAGACTTTACTTACAAAAGTCCATGCATGTTGGGAAAACAAAAGTTTTAAATGCTGTATTTCAGTTTACTCACACAGGTTCTGCACACCCTGGCCCGCACATTTAGAATCTGAGTAAAGCTGAACTCCCAATGTCCAATTCACATGTCGGTAATGCAAAAGGGGTCCTGTTTCAGGCAACTGCCTGAAGCCAAGAATACTGCAGAATGTGGCAACAGTAGAACTTGAAAATTTAATCAATAAAATTATGTCGGTATAAGTAAAGGATGAAGGAGCTCTTAGCTGTTGATAAAGAAGGAGGGGAAATATCACTGATTGAAGAATCTGTGAAGCTTCTGGAATTTGCTCTTGATGCAATCTCTTTATAAGTGAAACACAAACACTGTGAAAACTGTTTTTATAAGTATTTTTCATACTTCCCTATCTTGCAGCACAACTGATTTGTAATGTGGGAAGAAAAGAATATAGGCAGCTTTTTCAGAATACAACTAATCTATCTTTGCAGTTTTACCTTTTAGTATCCTATTCACAAATACTTTCACTTACAACAAGAATAATGTATACTAGAACTAATTTCATAAAAAAATCCCCTTCCCATTGATAAGTTTGTATGAAATTTGCTCATAAGCAGCCAGAATGGCTACATTTTCTAAGTTTGCTTGCACAAGAATTACTTCATTTTGTCTGAAGAATTGTTCTGAGAATCTTACTGGTAAAAGAAAGTCTCAAAACCTAATAGAAACTACCGTTATTTTGTACTAAAGAGAGCAGCAGCATTTGAAAAATTTCATTCCTGTCATCATAAAGATCTGACAATTTCATATATTTATCTTACTTTTTATATTAGAATATTTAATAACAACTGATATGTTCAGAAAGAATACTATAAACATACTGTGCTGATCTTAAACATGATATAGACTATGGTTTAAGCAGTAATTTCTATATTCATCACAAAATTTTGTAAAAAACTACCCTTTAGATTTTTTGCTACTGACCTAAACCCTCTTTAGTGATTTGTTTTAAAGCTTAATTACCTTTGATATTAAAAAACATTTCAAATCTTATTTGAACCTGTTCACTATTTAAGCTATTGATTTCAATTTTTAGCCATTTAAATTTGTAATCCCTAACCTCTGCTGCAGAGTTCTTTATCTCAAAACTACTTTATGAAAATGCATATTCATTACAAAATACCGTATATTATTTCAACAAAAGCATGCTTTTAGTCTATTAAGGTTGCTGTTTTAAAATTAGCATGATATATATATAATTCCTTTTACATTTTTACATTTAAAATCCTGAACTAAATAACATGATTACATTATAATGTCCTACAAATAAGGTGTTTTATTAATAAAAGTACCATTGAAAAAAAATCAGCTTCATTGCCATTTTTAATATCCTTTGAATTTGTGCTCACTATGTATTGTTATCTATATTATCTAGTGCTAAAGTGAAGTAAAAAGAAAAAGCATCACTTAGATCTGTGCACCTTTACTACTTGACTTTGCGGTGAGCTATGCCGTGTAGTTCAGTTACTCCTGTAAAACTTACATTAGTAAGGTTTAATATGTGAGTATATATACAGATATATGAGGGCTTCTGTGTTATAATGAGCTTTTACTATTTGTTTTGGTGAATTTTCTAGAGTAGTCACCACAGTAGATATCATTGTGGAAACGTGCTGATCCTTGCTCTGAGGAGCTTAGTCTCTTAGTTCCCCGAGGGCTGACTGCTATATGCAAAATATAATCAGATTCAAACTCAAGAAACCAGATATCACAGCTATTTGATAACTGAATCATACAAAAGAATTTAATGAACCACAGTCCACAGTTTTGCCATTTTAGAATAGAAAGTATGAGGTATTCCTACTCTGAGCCTCATTGGTAACCTCAGACACAGTCATTCTGTGCATTTAAGCCTTTGAGTTTCAAGGAAGTATTTACTGACTTCCGTTTCAAACGCATAGAGAAATCCTTTTTTCCTGCACAGAATAAAATCGTGAATTGTCTGCCGTGGAATAAAAATAAGGTATTCTAGTAGGGGAACAAGAGGAAGTTTGTAGCATACATCCTCTAAAACTCCATGGACAAATGGGACCTTCTGCCAGGTCTCATAACTATTAGTTCGCTCCAGAAGTATTAGAGTGTAATGGTGATTTCAAATATGTGAAAATATTACTTTTTTTTCTTAAAAAAATAAACATGAAAAATGACACTGTTTCTAAATTACTTAAATGGTATTCCTTAGGCTTTTTTTTTCCCCCCAACTGCGGCTTTTTGGATCTATGGCAAATCATAGTTTCTTAAAAATAACCTTATGAGGAATATTATATTCTATTCATATCTCTTATTTACTCGAATTATCTACCAAAAGAAAAAGAAATATGAATAGAATATAATTCTTGCAAGATCAGTGTCACACTGGTATAGGAAGCAAGGTACATAACCTTTGAAACTGGGGTAAACTGCATGGTACATACTGCAGGTACAAAACACAGTTCTATACTGTTTTTTTCCCCTTCTTTCCCTGCTGTAAGTAGTGAGCCTTCTACAACAGCTTTTAAAAAAGTGCCCAAACTATTCTGTGGAAGACAAAACCTGTCAAGAGGCTATTATGCTAGTCCCTCTTCCAGCAATCACTGGAGGGCCAGAAAGCATTCCAGCAAAGTGCCACTCCAGCCTTGCAGTTCTTACGTACTTCCTTAAAATTACAGAAGAAGAAATATATAATTAAAATTGAAGAACACCATATTGATTAGCCTCAGTAAGAAAAATTTAAATGGCCCTTCTTAATAAACATTTAAAACTTATGCTCTTCTTTATCAGGAACTAATTGGTACAAATATTGAAAGCTGCTGGAATAATTTTGGAGCTTTTGCGATGTTAATACAACTACCATCTAATTTTGTATTTTTTCAGACATTTCTTTGAACATCCTTTAGACGATTATATGGCATTATTATTAATTACAGCTTGCAGCTTGGAATACAGTCTTATCAATAGAGTTCAGCTGCCTAAATACAGAAGTAAAACTTAAAATTGAATTAAATTCTTTCTCCTTTGCAAAGGTTTGTTAGAATATTATTAGGAAAATTAAACTGTTAAGCTTGAATCCATTTTTTAAAGAAGGAATATATTTCTGGGAAAACAGTTATATTTCACATATTGTACTCCTTCTGTCTTCACAAGGCAAGATATTCTTGTATTAAACACCTTGGGTGGGTAGAGGAACTATAAAAAAAATTTTGAGCTTTACTACAAAACTATTAGAAGCCCTAGCCTAATATCAAAAGTATACATAGGAAGGAAATGTGAATTAATCTAAAAAGCAATCAAACTTATTTTCTGATTATCAGTGAAATACATACTGAAGTTTTTTTTTTCCTGCACAATTCTTCCTCCCCACTTCCCACTAAACATTCAATTTCTCCCATGAAAGCTTTAGAAGTCAAAAAGATATTAAACGTATGGAATAATCCACTATTTTGAAGAAAAGCGGAGATACAGCATATAACTAGACACAAAAAAACAGTCAAGAGGCAAAATGGTTTAAGAATTATGTTGAAAAATGTTTTCACAGACCATTCTCTATGTAGAAAAAAATGTAAACTAGCTATAAAAAAATAATTTAAATAAATCTACTATAGCATGTTATTCATATGCATTCTTTAAGACATCCTTTCATTAAAATTAAGTGTATAGTTATCAGTGTGACTATAATGGTAAAACATTATGATGGGCCATAAATTAAGTGTAGTCTCTCTCAGAAGAATGCTATTAACTGCACTATATGAGAATGAAGACAGTAGCTAAAACTACAAAATCATCCTGCTCCCAGAAATCAAGCATTGGTAGTACATATTAATAATGATACAATTTCCTTCTAGGATGAAGTTGCCATGAAGCTATATCATTTTACTTCTGTAAAGATCTGGTCCTAAGTTCTCTTATCATCTCTGCTGGCAAGATATACAGATTTCCAGACTTATAGGCAAAAATGGGCAAGCAATGCTAAATTTTCTCACCTTTCCTGAATGATCAGTACCATTTCCAGTCTTTAACATTTTTAACACCCCTTCTAGTAGTGTTCCATAATGCCTTCACTGCCTTTTTACCATCAGAACTCATATTGATGCTTCATTGACCATTTCTAGGGTTAAAATGTCACCTAGTATTTTATATACTTTTCAGTATGTTCTGCATGTTCTTTCATTTTACAAATATTGCACTAAATATTGCACTAACTGAGCAAGTACTTTGACCTCAAAGAGTTCTTTCTGAACCAAGTCTTTCAACTGAAAAGGATCTCACATTTTTATCTCCTATGATAAATTCATTTGATATCTAATAGCAGAGGAA
This sequence comes from Nothoprocta perdicaria, assembly GCF_003342845.1. Classification (NCBI taxonomy): domain Eukaryota; kingdom Metazoa; phylum Chordata; class Aves; order Tinamiformes; family Tinamidae; genus Nothoprocta; species Nothoprocta perdicaria. Next base: position 19,451 of record NW_020456076.1, on the reverse strand, counting down.
ATGAACCTTTAAAGGAAAGTCTGATTAGAGACTTACCAATGCATATTTTGTCAAACATCATTAATGACAAGTAAACAGAAGAACAGTATTCAGCATGACAGTTTAATGAGGACTTGGTAAAATGTGCTTCCTTCTTTTCCTGTTTTCTCTTGGTGAGTCTGTATTTTCTTAAGCATTATCATTTTGTATCAATTCATTCCTTTGGCCAATGTACCAAAATAATTTGATCACTATGCCAAAATGATTACAGTAATGTCATTGATTAACTTTGTAATGGGAGTAGAAAATACTATAAATTTAGAAATTGTCTTCAAACAATGATGCACAGCAGAACGAGTTAGAATAAGTACCATTTCCCCAACTTCCTTTCAATTTTTGTCATGTAGAATATTTAATTTCCAGCTATGCTTTCTCCCAGACATAATCTTTGTCATTAAAATGAGAGCAAATTTTGATACATAATATGTTCTATGACATGTCAGAGTGGTATCACTTTGACCTTTTCAGTATTCCATATTTCATTAGGAAGTCTGTTCCCTCCCTTCTGATTCTTTTGATGAAGAAGTAGAAGATTAATAGAGGGCCAATCAATCTGGAATTAAAATTGAAGAGTCAAGCTCATGACAAATAAGTACTTCTCTAACCAAGTATATATTTTCTACCTTAAAAATATTAGACTCTATGTATCCTTCACTCTTGTCTGACTGGAGAAAACTTTGAAAGAGACAGTTAAACTTTAAAAAAAAAGATGGGAGCTTTCTCTCATTTATAATTTCAAAACTGCTATCTTGTGTCCTCTTAGTCATCATTTTTTTTTCAGAAATTGAGATATCCATTTCTTTCACATGAGTTGCTCTCCATTATATTTACCTTTACATTCACTTTGACTGCTGTTGTTGGTAGCTTATCTTAAAAATGAAATAAACTATTGAAAAAGGAGTTGAGTTGTCCTCTGCATTGCCCACAGCAAAAGGGAATCGAAATCCTGATTAGGCTCTCTTAATACACATTCTATTAACCTAAAGCTTGTAACCTGTGCTGTTTTAGGCACAGTCTCATACTATGTAATGATTTTATAATCCTAGCTTCTCAGACCTAATAATTAGATCTCTCTAATTAGGATTCGAGTAGAATCAAATTCTCCATTTTAAAAGAGTTTCCAATCCTGTGCTTCAGGCGAAAGGTTTGAGGACAATGAATACCACAATTAGACTGGAAGAGACATTAAGAAACCATTCAATCCACGTTCCAGCCGCAAGGAAGGACTAAGTACAGTTACATAATCCCTGGACAGGTGTTTGTCTAATGTGTTCTTCCAGATTCTCAGTGATGGACGTTCCAGCATGTCCCCAAGCAATCTGTTCTAATACTTTAATATGTTTGCCATTGAAAAGGGCTTTCTTCAAATCTAAGCTGAATCATGCTAGAGTTTAATTCAGTTGCTTCTGTTCATATATTCTCTGCTTTGATGAATGGTTAGCTCTCTGTCTTTCTGTAAAAGCCATTTGTCTGTTTTAAAACATTATTTTCCATCACCTTCCCTTCCCAGTCAAGCCTTCTTCCAGCTAATGAACCATATTGCTCAGTCTTTCCTCACAGGCCACGTTTTCAAGATTTGTGATTATCATCTTTGTTCTCAGTCATGGACTCTCTCACCTTTTCTGAAGTGAAGAACAAAACCTCTACTGAGTCAAACTGAAGTTTCACCACAGCCAAGAAAATCGGGAGATTATTCAAAGTATTTCACACACTATATGCCTTTGTACAAGTTCTAGCATGACATAGGAAATATAGAAAGGTTATAATTCATTATCATGCTCAGATAAATTTTTGAGATGGCATTTTCTACCCACTCTTTTTACCTTTCTCACTATACAGATTCATCTTGTTGAAGTGTGATGCCTTACATTTGTCTCTTAAATTGCATACTGTTTTTCTCAAACCATATTTTCAATTTATGAAGCTGATTTTGAATTGTACTCCTCTCTTCCAATATACTCTTATTTCTTCCCATTCTGAAGACACCTCCAGATTGTAAGTCTATCCTTCTTCCCAGTTCTACCTGGGCTAAGCACGGAAATATTGGCTAGTACTTGATTAAGGATAGGTGCCTGCCAAACATGACACAAACATGTTTTCTAAGAAACTCTGCATACAGCCTATGATATTTTCATCTAGATCACAATAACCATTTGCTTAATAGTATATTGTACATGACAGTTGAGACAACACTACTAAATCAACAGACATGACATCATATGTTTCTTCCTCAACCATAAAGCTCTTAAACTGACAAATACACACACACACATATATTTAGGTTGAGTTTGATGTTATATATTTTTAACAAATCTGCACTGGCTATCGATCTTGTCCCTGTGGTTGCAAATAATTTACCTGATTATTGCAGCATTTTTCCAGGAATATTAATTCCCTTTATAAATCAAACTTTATTTAATGTATCTCTTGGAGTTACAAGATGTATGTAACTTTTAGGATTCCCATTCATTATTTTAAGTTCTTTGGAGTTATTCGTACTATCATTCATTAAATCATTTCTTAATGCAATAAATCGGTTATTTCAGGATTAAACAAGATCCAATAGACACAAATTTAAATCATTGCCATTAGAATAAAATCACAGTTCTCATTATTGTAATGATCTGAAGAACTGTCTTATTTCTAGAAATCAGAAACAGTAAAAATGATCTTTTTTTATTTATCTACTTTCAGAACTCAGTAGAACTAGTTGGGACAGAGAAGAAAAGTGATTTTAAATAAATGAAATTTGCTGGGAATGTCTGGGGCAGTCAATCTATTCAGTTTAGTATCCAACACACAGAATAGGCCTTTGCTTTTAATATATCATATTCAAAAGATATTTTCTAAAAATAATTATTTTAGAAATCTGCAATCAAGACCTGCAGTGCAATCTCTAGAGTTAGAATTTTCTAATTTTCTTTTCTGGCTATTGACTTGCATCTTTAAATGTCAGAGGTTATCTGCAGTACAGCCATACCAAAGCTCTGTTTCATTTTAAGTGCTTAGAGTGAATTCTCTTACTAAGACTTAAAATATTTTACTTTATCTTTAAACTTGCCCTCACTAGTTCCAGATTAAACTACTGTACATTGATCTACCTTGGCTCACACACAGGATCAGAGTATTGATTAGAAGTTGGAAATAGCATATTTATTAGTTAATTCAGCCATGATATTATACACAACAGTATTCTAGATAACAAACTATTGTGATTTTATCTTACTGTCAAGCTGTTGTGAGCAACCAGGCATATTCTTCATGATACAAGTACCTTAGACATACATGCACCACCAACATGACCAAGACGATCTCTACAATTACATGTGTTTATTGAAAATGGAAGATTTCCTCATGTTCTCTCATTCAAACTGACTTGAAAGAATTAGAATTAGAGATTATTGGTCATGTCCAGAAAAGGAACTCAGACTTTCTGAAGAAAGACAAGAGAGATGGTTGCATTTTTTTTCCTGTAAGGAGAATAATTTTTTGTCTTTTAACTTTGCAGTCAGTGAAACGCCCATTCATCCCTCTTTCAGAGCACCTTCTACTCATCATTTTCCTTACTTGGCATCCAAAATCTATTATCTGTGAGAAACAACCATTTTTCTAGATCAGAAATAGCAATTTTAATGTGAAAAAAGATCAGATGGACTTAAAAATACTTCTCATCATAATGCCTATATTTATATAGCACTTCTCAATTTGAAGGAAAATCAGCTAAGCTATGTCTTTATACTTCATAGCTTTTATTGTTGTAGTGTAAAAGTTTAGCAAGATTAAAAACCCTATTAACTAGATTTATGAATGCTGAAGAACAGGTAATGAAACTCATTGCATTATGATTTTCCTAAGACAGCTCTATCACATCACCTCAAATTTCACTGTAATTCAACTGGGGGTGGTTTCCTGCTCCAATAATGGTTTAATATAAGTCTCAATTTTAAGTAACCATACTATGGTTTATATGCTGTGACACATATGTATCTTATGTATGACAAGCTTATGGTTGTTAAGTCTCTAATTTATCAGAAAGCTCTCCCTTTCTAAAAGGGGCCAAATGCATACGTTCTTTGCCTTTGTCAGGAGCTCCTATTAAATTAGTGCCAAAGACCTTGAAAGACCTGCAAGCAGCAAAATCATCCAAAAAACACTCCACTTCCATCCAGGCTGCACTTCTGTGGGCATTTGGATCATTCTGCATAGACTGAGGCAATGTTTAGTCATGCTTTGCAACTTGTCAGCTATAAATATAACACCTGATAAAGGTGCACTTACCAATTTCCCTTGAGATTTGTGTAAATGCTTCTACACCACTCTCTCCATAGTTTCCTTCAGAAGCCAGTGTCGACACATAGTTCCATCCAAGCGCTGTCACAATATCAACCATGGCCTGAGCTTGATAGGAGTCAGGTGGAACCACTCGAGAGAAAAAGTCATACCTGGTGTTATCGCTTAGCTCTGGAGCTGTAGATGCATAGCTGATTTGAGGTATCTGCAAATAAAATGACAAGTAATTCAAGCCAATGTAATATCGTTTTCCACTATGTACTTGTATGTCTGAAAAGCTTAAAACAGATTATGCACAGGCACTGCACAGAACTGAGTATCTGTTTAATTAAATCAACTGATCAGAAAACATCTCAGATTTTGTAAAATGTCAGTCAGGTCTTATTGTATAACATTCTCATCATGAAATAATGCCTCTTTTTCTTTTCTCCAGATATCATGATTCTTGATATCTGGAGCTTTCAGGTAAATATAACAACTTTTTTGTTCCTGGTTGTAATAGGGAAGGGGGAAAGAGAATGAATTCTTGCTATTAAAATAGAAGGGGAAAAGGTCAGTACTGCAATTCTTAGAAGTTATATTTAAATTTGAGCAGTAAAGTGTAGATTCTGTCTGTTTCAGTATTTTGTGTATATATGTACATGCCCTGTGCTTTCCCACTATTCTTTCATTTTCAGAACTTCTCTCTCTCAGAGCTATTTGTTTTCCACTTTCAATATGCATGGCTTAAAAATATGCAGACTATGCAGTTAATAGCAAAATTCACATAATGAAAATTCCACAAAAAAAATCACCTCTGTCCATATACCATGCACATACAAAGGAGAAGTAATCTGGGATGATTCTATATTAACTTGGATCTTTGAAATAAGGGTTTGGGAATGTTCAGAAAAGGCTATCATATGCACTTATTCTGAAGATTATTTTTGTGGAAGAAAGTTTACTTAACATTTATGATCGTTTAAAATGGAAATGATTTTCTGTTTTAAAATACAACTGATGTAATGCTCAGTGGCTTAAAATTAAGGCTATCCCAAATATGCATTGTCATTGTATTTATAATCACTACTAATAACAGCTGATTAATTCTCATCTTACAACATTGATTTGTTATCGGGGAGAAAAAAAGAAAAATCTGAAGAGATTGTGTAGATCTATTCTGTTGCATATAAGGGTTTGCCAGTTCCAGATAATAGGTGATCTGGTAAATACCAATGTCACTTTAAATGTTATAGCAGAAGGTCTAAATATGAGTTAGGTCCCACGCAGTGGGATCCCGTATAGTGGGACCCCATCATGCAGTGGGACCTAAGTTCACAGGACTTTCAAAAGGATCAATTTAAGGCATACAAATGGGATTCAAAGCTTCTGGACACCAGTCCTACTCCTAAAAATAGAATAGGCTTCTATAGTCTGAAAATATATATTTTATAATCCAGGCAATGGTAAAATCATTTCTCAGAAGCAAAATATCAACAACATAAAAAACACATATATATCTTGTCTATACTCTTATTTAATAAATATTTTACAAATGGAAAAGCTTCAGAACATATAATCTGAAATGTTGTAACAACAGAAAGAAGAGAAAAAAAAAGGTGAGAGAGGATAATGGAAAAAGTTAAAGGTTATAGTTCATGGAAATAAGTATTGCTAATAAAGCAGAAATCCACTAAGTAAAAAAATACGGGATGAACTACCCTTGCAAAAGTTGCCCTGTATAAATCTCTTTCTTTTCATAAACATTTGAAACATATTTATCCCTTTGCACATGACAAATTTTTACCTACGATACACAAAATTATGTGTTTTTACAGCACATATCATTTTCTTTCAAAATTTGTTGCATTGCTCTCTGAAACAATGGGTTTCTTTACAGATGAAAAAACATAAAGGTAGTCCTTGTCATTTTAGTCATTTTATTTTACAGTATGAAACTTTGTCAATATTATGGGTTACTGCTTTGTTGAAGATAATGTTCCTAAAATCAACATCCTTAGATCTTTTAGCTTAACACAGTCTGTTGTCAAAAAACTTGATCTTCACAGACCACAGAATTACACCCATTAGCTTTCTCAGTTCATGTTGTTCATTAGGCACAAGATGGATGACACAGCCAAGATATCTATTAGAGCACTTGGTACAACCCAGCAATGAGATGTTTAAAATAAATAGAAATATTTTATGTACCTGGAGTATCATTTATTTGGGGCCCCCAAAATCACAGAGAAAAGTTGCTACTTTGTAGCTCAGCTTCTTCCTGAGAGATATTTCTAATAACACTGTAAGTGAACAAAAGATAAACACGGTCCAAACCAAATACCTCTGAAATTATTGGGCACACCTAATAGGCCTTTGTCAAGTTTCCAAAGGCACAAAAGGACAACATACTTTATAAGAGAGAGAGATAGAAAGCCATGAAGACAGGGTTTGCCTAAGCTCGGAGAAAAACATTCTACACCCAGTGGAATTATATTTAATTATTTTCCTTATTCCTTTTTATATACATCCTGCATGCTTGTAGAGAGCACTTCATAGTCATTTTCTCTCCAGAACTGTAGATTCCCTAACCAGAAATATCCAGAGGATTTCCTTTGTAAAATATTTTATGCAAAAAGTGAATGACAGCTTCCTGCCTTGCCAGCTTTTAGACACGCAACATGTATTTGCAGGGTGGCACTACAAAGTGGTTTTAAAAGGTGAGGATCTGAGGCATTACATAATTACTGCAAAGACACTGAAAAACACTCAAAGAAGTAGTTGGCATGAGGACAAATACTTAGAATTTACTGGATCAATAATCCATGAATGAAGAATATGTACATTAAAATATAACAATCTAGTTATGGACTATAGGCTTAATAAACCATTTACATGTCCCCAAGTACATTTTACAAGATAGAGCATAATACTGCCTAAGCAAGGGAACTGTTATGCTCTATCAATTTAGTAATGCATGTTTTTTTTAAAACTCCCAAAATACATTCTGTATTTATAATTTAAATTCTATTGGTCCCTTGAGATGTAAATTTGCATTTTGAAAGAGACTTGTAAAAAGGGGGTTCTTCTTATAGTTCTCATTCTAAACTCCTCATTTTAAAATTTCAAAATTAAAAACAATACAAAACATATATTTTGTGCTTGAATACTATATAGCACTGTTAGTGGCATTTCTTTTTCTTTGGGGGAAAAAAAATTCAAAATGCAATATTTAACTACATTTGAATCAATTGTCTCACAATAGCTGTAATGCTCACTGCCAATGGCTAAAAACATTCATGTCTGAATGATTATTAACATTACATTCTCCTGCTCTTTCCTGTCCTGTGGTTTGGCCACTGCCTCACATTAACACATGTCTATCACATGGTAAAATTACTGACTTGAAATTATTATGCAGAGAAATGCATAGAAGCATTATTTTAGATTCTTTTAAGCATGAGCTGATCTATTAAAAACTTTAATGTTATCCAAAGACAGATATTTATAGCATGGTACTTTGGGTTTGAAATAATATCCAGTTTTAGTATGTATTCTTCCTAATCCTTCTGTACACTGAACTACTCCTGAAACTAACAGCAATCCCTCAGCCCTTTAGTGCAAGTCAGTGATAGCTTCATCAACTTCTCTCTATTATCCAAAGTCATTGGCATAAAAAATTATATTTTCCTATGTTTAAAAAAAGCGGAACAGAAAAGGCAAATAAAATATACTTAAATAGATGGACTACTCCTGCAAGTTAGATTCATACCAAAATCGACAGTTAAACATGGTCATTAATTTTCCTGATTCTTTCTATATTCATCACCAAGTTCAGTTAAAATTTGGTACTAAAGATAGATATCTTCCAATCACTATCTTCCATAGGATTAGACAAATAAGCTCAGTTAGTTTCAGAACTAACTGTGCACAAAGTGTGATCAACCATCAGTGCAAAGCAGAAACAATTTTTGAGTCAACTGAAACATTACTACAGGACAGACTTTTACTTCCTGATGAAGAAGCTGGGCAACATCATCAGTTCCAAGAGTAGATAAAGTAACTTTTCATTTATATTAGTAAAGTGGTAACCACTTCCAGTCCTCCCTACACTGAAAATCTGAGCCATCCATCATTCCCAAGGTCATGACTGTTTTTGGAGGAGTGTTACTCTGGATTTGTCCTCTAGTCATCCAATACTGGGAACCAGACACAAACATATGGGAGTGATGTAGTGCAAATAGCAGAGTGACTATGTGACTCAGTTTGCCCTTCCATTAAAATGTCTTCATCACAGCAGGTGGCTCTTAGTATGTCTTCTCCTCTACAACATTCTGTCCAAGTTCTGGACAAAAATTCAGTACATCCTTATTTTATTGAGCTTTGAAACCCATTTTTGTGCTACGTTTGTCAATTTAAAGTATCAGTATGTGGTTTCAAATGCCATCTTCCTTTACACAACCTTTCAGGTGAAAGCGTGATGTCAAAAGCAGAACAGTAGACACAGTGAAATGAACTAAACTCGTATGAAAAAAAGAAAAGAAAATCTCAGAACGGAATTATTAGTAATTTTGAACATTACTGATTATGAGCTATACTCACAGCAGTAATCTTTGCAATCACTAGCCTAATGGGCTTAAATCACGCACATCTTCAGTTTTACTACCCACAAAATCCTATTTCTATTAACTTTAACATATCAGCTATGCTTTTATTTCTCTTTTTCTTTCACAGATCACTTTTCTTTCTCTTTTTCTTTCACCTTTTTTTGAGGAATATTAGCAGTAGTGCTTTAAGAATAGAAAATAATTGTAGCTAACAGACTGAAGTCAATAAACTTGAGGGTAGCAATTGCTCAAAATCAACTGGCATTTTACCACTAAGAAAGCTAGCAAATTAATGAAATCAAAACTTGAAATAAAATCTGACTATGACAACACATTTTCATTTAGTGATTTTTTGAATTGTAAATGTCTATTGTTAATGACTCTGTCTTTTCAAGTTTTTTATTCCCTCCTCTGTACCGCAAAGTACCCTGCACAGTTAGCACAAAATGCTCACAGCAGTAAATGAATCCTCAGGGCCTAGATATTGAGCAGTAGCTGGATGGGAGCTGAGGTCGCTATCTTTTAGCTATTAGTCATGTTTATAAACTATAATCAGTCAGAACCATCATCTTAGCCTACCTTCACTTTCAAAAAATGTTTCATTCTGTGGTAAAGTAATGTTGAAGGCATTCAGGGTCTACATTCAAGATTCAAAAGAGTTTGATGAGACTTGATAACACCTTGTGCTACACAAAACAAGATTAAAAAGGTTCAGGTTTGTTACTAACGGTAGGAGGAAATGAATCGCACCCTAAAACTGCCTATTTCCCTCCACTGACTATAAAGGGAGCTTGGAAGGTTGATTCAAATGTTATCTTCATGATACAGAATAATACTGTAAACAGCTACATATCTTCCAATGAATCTCACAATCCCACTCCTTTTAACCACACCTCACTATCAAGACATATATGTACAGCTAATGATTGATATTAGTTTTTCCTTTCAAAAGTTTTCATCTCTCCCTCTTTGATAAAAACTGAATAGATGATTCATACCATCAGTAGAGACCTAGTTTCATTTTCAGAGATAAACCAACACTAGATCAACTTGGGAAGATACAACACGTTAGCAGTTTAATGCCTTCATAGGAGATGCCCTTTTCATTGCTCAGAGTGGCTGTAAAGGATGGAGACATTCCAAATGTATTGACTACAAACTACCTACAGATAACATCCTGAAGAGGTTTCCAAATTCAGCATATGAGGTCTTCTGATTCAAGTTCTTTCCATGGACTTTATTGCATGGAGGCACAATCTGTCAGAATATATTTTCCTGATAGATATAAACATGTGTAGTTCTGAATTATATCATTTAGAAGTATATACACTGGTATATATCAAGGGTGCTTGCATCACCTAAGGACGAGGAGCCAAAAAATGAGTCTCAATTTTTGGAAGGCATCTATATGTTTTTACGTAGATGTTTAAAGATAAGGTCTTTGTGGCAAAAAATCCAACATAAATATTGCTGCTTTCTTCCCCAAATCTGAGAAGTGATCCATTACGTCTATATGTTTCAAAGTTGAGAATGGTAAATTCTTTCTTTTTATTCCCTACTACTCTTTTCACTGACTTTGCTTTGCCTGCATTGTCATCAGTTATCTTCTGAATTCTTGAACCTGAATGGAATCTCTCTTCAAAGAGCTGCACTGAGATTTTCATGAGAATAGGATAGAGTTGAGAATCACTGAGAATCAATGAAGAGCAAAGAAAGAATTCAGGAAGGTTTGCTGCCAACAAAATTACTTGTAAAACCATTGTAAGTGGATTTGGTGTGTGAAAAAATTACAGAAGAGGATGCAGTCACCATCATAATGACAATGTGGAAATAATATCAAACAAGCAAGTCATCCTTCTTCACTGATTTTCTCAATTTTCCCCCAGCCACAAAAACAGAAATGATCTATCCCATCCGAGCATTTCTTCAGTGACCTCTGATGAGGGAGTGGACCAGCACCATGCTATGCTAAATAAACTGAATTAACAAAGAAATTAATTTCATATAGTTAACATAAGTAATTGTTTTGTGTCAATTTATGACATTTGGAAATAGTAAAGATTTGTGTATTGCTGCATTCTATCACAATCATCTAGAACAATCTTTCATAAAGCCTAACCAGACATGTTACAGAAAGAACGTGTTAGTTTACACGATCTGCTGTGCCACTCTGGAAGAACAGGATGGGACAGAGGAATTTATGTAATATATAGTGTTAGAATTTCAGAAGTTGTTTCTTTTGAGTGGATTAAAGTAGGTCAGGGAGTAATTAGAAGTCATTACTTTTAATTACACACAAGGGATACTACAGAGGGGAAGAAAAAGCAACACGATATCACAATCCCAAATCCCATAACAGATGCAGCATCTAGAAAACAAATTTACCACTCTGTGATTCTATGATGCCCTTTAGGGCAAAAACATTAAAGGATATTTATGCATTATGAACGTTTTTCCAGATGAAGCAGATCTTGTCACACTGTGCATTGCTGTGCATCTGCAGGAGGATGGGAATCCATCTATAGGACAGCTTGAACTGTCATCAATGTTCTGTGCAAGAGAGTCTATTGATAAATGTTTAACAATGGCATTTTCACAGTAAGGGAGTTCTATTCTGGTATTTCCACATCACTTTAAATACTGTTTTCTTGCCTCCCTGAAAAATGGTTATATTAAGTTGTGCATTAAGTTATCCACCATCTGTAGACAAGCTCATTCTAAATATTCCAAAAGTCCAGGCCCTAAATAATAAGATGAAGAAACAGTAGATCAAACAATATTTACACAGATATTTACACATTACATGAAGGAGGTGGGGGAATCTTAAGCTTGGCAACAGCAGTTAGCTCTTCCTTCACACTTTCTTATGTTGTTTGATCATCATATCAAACAAGAAGCCAAGGATGGTCAGATAGCTTTAGAGACTTAGACTATTAAAATTCCCTTTTACTTATCAAGGAAAGCCACACTTAATTGTGTATCAATATACTATACTTGTGCCAAGCTCTGCTGAGCACAGTGTGAATTCTAACATTTTGAATTCTTTTTAACCTTACTTTCCTTATTAGGGCCAGGCATATCACTGCTTTCAAAAACTGTAGTCACTTTTCGTAAGTTTGAGAAAGTACATGGAGATGTACATTACTTTTGGTCTGAATTAAAAAAGCAACTTTTTTTTTTATTATTCTTCAGTGATAAAATTACTTAGCTCTAACAATTCTTCTGTCCAAATCAGGTTTCCTTTACTCTCATTTACTAATTAATAGTAAGGGAGAACACTGAAGACCCTTCAAAGACTCACCCATGAGAACACGCAGTTATCTACAAGAGATTTTCTTATTACAGGGAACATGATACGTAAGAAAAGGGTGCACTAAGCAAGATAAGTGTTCTGCTTAATCTCTGCTCTTTGTATTCATGTTTTTTAATGTTGCAAGGCCAATTCTTCTGCTATTGGCTGAATAGTGATACGAACTGTCCTCCTACCATCTGTGGTGCCAGTTTTATGTCATAAAATACAAATAACTGAAAAAAAAAATCAGGAGGAGGAGGAAAAGCAAATCGTGTATTGTTCACAGATGCAGAGAGCTGAAAAGATATGCAGATTTGGATTGCTTGCCCAAATATACATGCCCAGTGCTTTAGTGGGTGCCTCCAGGTGCTTTATATTGACTACAGTTCCTCTGCTACCCCAAAAAGACACAGACTTCCTGCAATCTCCATGTACAGTGTATAGTGTCCAACAGTAATAACTTGTATACTCAGGGCATCACGTAAAAAAGACCAGCTTAGGAGTAAGTAGGCTATCCTGAGCCTATCTTGAGGTGCCAAAAATTACCAAATTTCCTCCATTTAGACAATTGAAGTCCACTTGTACTTTTGATGAACAATTTATTTTCCCCATGAACATGTAGTTTCGTGAGGGAAGCTTCATGATTCCTTCATATCAGAGAGCATTAAGGGAACACCAGCGATTCCACACAGCTAGGGATTCCTTCTGGAATATAACCAGGTCATAAGGGATTATGAAGCAGCATTTTAAATTCAACTATTATGCTTAGAGAGATGAACTTTTCTTAAAAAATAAAGTCAGTCTTTGCAGTTGAACATTTTTACTTTCATTTTTTTTAACATAGAAGAAAATAGATAGTCCCAAGCCATTTTGAAAGATTTAAATTATACTTTTCTTACCATAGTAAAATGCTGAGTCTGGTTGTTCCTGGCAGAAAAAAAAAAAAATGGAGCAAAATGCAAAATACTCCAAACTAAAAGATCGGCAGTTATCTGGGAGTTAAGCTCTAAGGCTCATAAAAGTGATATCCAAGCCTTACTTTCTATACAAAGTGTACTTTATTTTAAAAATAGTAGGACAGCTCTAGGAAAAAAACAGCATCCTCCTCTGCATGGTTTTTGGACACCACATGGTGATATATGTTCTGTTCCATCATTATCAGATGTCCATGCTGATTTCTGACTTAAACTGGGTATTGACTGTGATTTATCACTGCGCAGAGTCATGGATTATCTTGTCAAAAGCATCATGGTAGGCAGAGAGATGAAAACCCAAGCAATCCACGTGTGAGCACAACTAGGGAGATATATCTAACTATAAAGTAGGACTGTAAAGGCCTTCACCCCTAATTGTCCAAAGTCCCTTCCCCACAGACTCAAGAAGATTTTAAAGAGTTACAAATACCTAAATATTTAAACCCATGAGCTGGATAGGTGCGTTGCAAATGAAGAACTCACATGTAACAGGAAGGATATTCTTTACCTGTAAATTCGTTAGGTGGTCAGAGTGACTTAAAATAACAGGAATGACCTAGGTTTTCTTGCGTTTAATGGGATCAGAGACAGGAGTTCTCAAAAGGACAACATGACTTTCATTAGCCAGGAAAAAACTCAACTTTGCAACATTAAAAGGCAAATGCAAGAGACATATAAATATACTATATACTATTTTGGAATTGCTCACAAAAAAACATCAGAGTCTCTGTATACAGTAAAAGAGCCTTGTAAACATGGACTCAGAATTCAGTGGACTATTACCACCCTCCCCCCTCTCAAAAATGTATGTGTGAGAGAAATAAATATTTATATAGAGAGATTTAGTTTGTATGTATTTGTGTGTATATATTAAAGTGTATATTAAATATGTATCATATTTATATATTATTTAACAATATATTAAATACTCTAAAACCTGCAGGTTCAAGCACATGTAGCAGCTTATTAGACCAAGTCTACTGATGCACATTGCAGACAGCCTGCAGTTTGTTCATGGAGTGCATGGTGCTTTGGAGGCTGCTACATGGCCAAGAAGGCAGATAGCACAAATTCTGTTAAGAATCTTTCTAACTATGTAGAATGGTCAAAGAGTTAGGAGATATTAAAGCTTAACCAAAGAAAAAAAAACAAAAAACCAACAACAACTTAGAATGCATAGAATACCTTAATAATCTACGGTAGCAAATGGAAACCAAAATCTACAGCTTTTTTATATAATTATACTCTGTAAGTTTTGTCATTCATGTAGGAAAAGTACTTCAAATCCTACTGAAGACACAAAATTAAACCACAGTAGTATGTTGTTATTCCACAGTCTGTTACATCAGAAGTATCTCTTAGGTCTCAGCTCACATATCAACTGCTTTTATCTCCCCAAAATTCATTAGTCAAGTCTCCAAATAGGAATAAGATTATACTGAAAGCACAAAGTTTTTTCACTCCTGGTTTCACCTCTCTTGTCACTCCCTCATGCTTCCTACATCACATCCTGGACCAAGAATGAGGAAAAGCAATTGGTTCCCAAGCTGCTGCCCTGGGCTTCCCAGCTGCATCATTGTTTCTCTGCTTTGGTAGCCAACTGTTCACAAACATTCAGTGTTTCCACTTGGACCAACAGGAAGGTCAGAGGGGAATCCTTCTTCTTCTGCAAGGTAAGCTTGGATAAAGTTATTCCTTTCTCAGGTCACCTGACTAAGGTTTCTTTCCCTGCCATACCTGTCTACGCACACATCCATAGCATCAGCAATAGCAAAGCTTGGTGTAGGAAAAGAGACTGTACTGGTAGAGCAATTCATATAAGTTCTTCAAATTCTCCTTCCCCCTACTTTCCTTCATTGCAGTTTAAGTATAAATTAGGTTACTGTTATCACCACTGTACAGCCTTCTGTGTGAACACTTGCTTTAGCCTTCCTGGTTAGTGTGATGGAGATTTCCTTCCTAGCTGTGTCTCTCCAGTATCTCTTAAGTCCAAATATATATACGATACATAAGCTCTTTGGAAGGTACTTAAAAACCCTCTTCAGTTAACTTGATCCTATAAGTCAAGCCCTACCATGAGCACAGTACTTTAGCAGCTTGGCAGGATGCTGAAAAAAGAGACTGTGAGATGCCCTCAGTTATTTTGGGGAAAAAAAAATGCACGATGGAGCTTTCCTGCAGTTTCACCCATACTTCTGCATGCAACCACACTTAGGGTTATCAACACACCTGGGCATGCAGCACAGGCCACATTGCACCTTTGCAGACAGAAGAACCTTGTTCATAAGGTTCCAGAAAAACTTCTTGCTTTTACCTCAGAGGGGAAGAAAAAGCTCACATTAACACAAGATATATTTCACATAATTAATTCCCTCTATGTGGGTCAAATAATGAACTGGTCCTGCTGTGACTAAACATTGAGAATCTTCACAAACTTCAGACTGTTGAAGATTTTTTCTCTGAAAAGTGAATAAAAACTCCATTTTTATGGATCTAATTTTATTATAATCTGATTTAAGAGAGCTCCACATTTGCCAGAGAGCCGCCAAGTCTACAGATACTGAACCGTTCAGTGCACCAATGCACTGCACAGTCTTAAGAAACCCTCTTTTGTACACTATGCACAGATTATTTGTGCTGGGAACTAGAGCAACATTGCAACATTTCTGAATACTATAGCAGATTTTGATGAGTAAACATCTTTTATTTTCAGATTGTCTTCCCTCAATCTGTTACTGCATATGTTAAAAGACCCCATCAGAAGCAAAATTACACTTAAAACTAAATAAGTGTCAAGTGCATTGAATAAATAGTGGAGACATCAAAAGCCTAAGTGGACGCTCCTGATGACAAGTGGCATGGGAATGCCAGCCTATGTTGAACCTGATAAAATTTCATTTCTATCCACTTGTTGAAATCAGTCATAAATATATTTCTGCATATCAGTGTCACCTAACCACTTTCAGGCACTTAAAGTGTTGGTCTAGAATTGTCAATTTAAAAAAAAAAAAAGAACATTTTCCCCCACGCAAACAGAATATCAATGTCATCTATACTTCTCCAAAAAATCAGGGAAAAAGAAAAACACTTTGATGTATTTCTTTCTAATGTCTTTCACCTGAATTTTCATTCGGTTTGTGGATTTTTTTCTTTTTTATCATAAAGGCAACAGAACACACAGCTTTACTGGAACAGAATTTGCAGACTCACTCAGGCATGTGGGCTGTCTTTGCAACATAAGGAAAAGTTAAGCACCTTGGAATGGGATTCACATGGTTCTTCCTGAGCTAACCAGTAGGAAATACCAAGTAAGAGATACATACAAAGTCTCATTTCTTTGGTGTGGGTGGAACTGAGACCGCAGTTAATATCCGGCGCTATCTCCCACATAAATCTGGCTCACGCTTCTCTTTTAAAGGAAGTCTGGCGAAGACAATGCTACCAGCTCTAGCTGCTTTTAGTTATTTATTTTTTAAGCTAGTTGCCAGAGACTGTATCTATCTACTTGCATCCCCACTCAACTAAAAGTCCTTCTTTGTGCAGGGCTCCCTCAAGAGTGTTTGTCCTAGTTTAGAAACTAGTACAGAACGGGTTAGAGTAGAAGGCAAAGTGTGAAACATGGCTCCTACATCATTAATTAGCATGTCAAGAGCAGGCTCTTCAACCATAGGTCCCAAGGGTTTGCCCCAGCACCAAGACACTGGTAAAACTGAGGTGAAGGGGATTCCGCCGCCTTCCCCTGGGGCAGGAGCTTGTGCAGCCAAGTCTTACAAAGCTGGAGAACAAACAAGCACAGTAAACATGACTACACTGCTCTGTACTGTCTCCAAGCTGAGGTAGGTCCCAGGAGCTGGTCTTGAAATAATGTTTCTTCCATGCCAAATGTCTAGGCAATGAGGATAGCAATGTTAGTTGTCAGAATGGCAGCCTTTGGAGTACATGCACTCACAGGACTACAAGTGCTCAGAGAACTTCATTGGACAAAATTAATCACCAAAAATTTCATAGACCCAAGAACACCTTTACAGTTTTCAGAGTTGTTGTAAATGCCAATTTAAGAAAGAAAATACAAGGCTTATGCGAGATCTTACCTATTTTACCTGAGCTAGGTAGCTCAAATTCATCTCTCCAGATTATAAGTGATTCAGTAGTGTTATGTAGAGGTTTCCAGAGTAATCTTCTCATGCAGTTTCACTCTCTATTAGTATGAGAAGTTTCCATCTGACAGAATCTCCGTTAATTGAAAATTTCTATAGATTTGTGTCAACCAAACTTAGACAGTATTTCTGAGCATTCTTTCCCTCTACATATTTCCTGCTTCATCCATAGTGTGTCCTTTCCACCAACTTAATTTGCCTGACCCAGTGACTAAAAATATTTTGCTCAAGAGATGGAAATTTTTCTTTTTATATACATACTTCACAGCAATAATATTCCAATAGAAAGAAAATATGTTTTCAAATTACTTTTTTCTCTATAGAGATGAATATTGTGCTTAATATGCAAGAACAGAAACAGAACTATATTCAGTGCCTATATTGGTAACCAACAGCCAGAAAGCGCTTCTATAACCTATAGTACAAGAAAGAAGAGCATCTTCATAAGGCAATTCATTTTTCACATTGACTAGACAATTTAGGCAACTAAGCATCAAGATGAGATGTTTCAGCTATGATCAGCCTGAATACAAACCTAAAGGCTAGAGTCTCAAAAGCCTTTTGCATCATGCAACTGATTATAGAGTGAAGCCCTATTTTCAAATGACTAGATGGCTGCAGAAACCCACATGTTCAGCTCTTTACTTTCCTAGACAGTGTATGGCGAGGCATAAACAGAGATGGGATGCACAGGACTCAGCATGGGCCTGAGAGAAGCTTTGAGGTTTGGAATTAGGGTAGAGAGAAGGAGGAACGTTGGAGGCACCATTTTCATGGGTGTTTGAAATGGCTTGGAAACAAAGATGTATGTTATGGAAAGAGTTGTCATGTGAAGAGTTTTGCATGTGGGTCAGAAATGGGGGTTTCTAAAGGCCCCAGAATTGGCCTGTGCAGCACTTGGAGGGCCAGGGTTAGGGTGAGGCTTAGGGTTGAGAGAAAGAGGAAGTCTAGGGATGAATTTGGCTTCCTTGTGATAAGAGGCTGCCAAAAGAAGGTGCATGCTTTTTTCAGACTAATGTTTTTACGTAGATCTCCAATTTCTAAGTAAAGACGATGGGGCCAAACTCAGTGATGTCCAGGGACAGGACAAGGGGTAGCAGGTATAGATTGGGACACAAGAGTTTCCATCTCCATTTGGGGAGGGACTTCTTTCCTGTGAAGGTGACAACCCTGGAACAGGCTGCCCAGGTAGGTTCTGAAGTCTCCTTCTCTGGAGATCTTCCAAACCTGCCTGGATGCTACCCTGTGCCACACGCTCTAGGTTTCCCTGCTGAAGCAGGGGGTTGGACCAGGTGATCTCTAGAGGTCCCTTCCAACCTCAACCATTCTTTAACATGGCCTGCTCTCCAGAGCCAATATAATGGTCATTAAGAAACACTAAATAGGAGTATCCAGCCTCTATTTCCTCCTTCAGAGGCTTGGAATTGTAGGTGCATAGAGATCCTTTCCTTGCTTCAGGATCCTCATCCTGAAAATCCTCCAGAGATTTTTGCAGAGTAGGAAAATTCCCTAGCCTTCAACCCAGAGAGCTTCACAGTTATAGCTAGACATGAGATCCAACATCAATCTTTGCACAAGTAGTAGGCCAGACACATTTTGCCACTGTTTTTTATTTGTTTACTTGTTTTCTCCATCAGTTGAGTTTTCTCAGCTTTTCCTAGCAAGAAAAAAAAACTTTTTTTCACCAAAACCCTCTTCAACCCTTAGCTCCACAGTCTGGATGTGTACAACATAGAAAGGGCTGGTAAGTCTCTCCAGGAAATACCAGGATGTCTCTATGCTATAATTTCCCCAGACCTCTAAATCTCATTTTTGTATACTTCTGGGACCAAAATTAATATCCAGACTCTCAAATTATATGAGCATGAGCCTTTTCTTATGATAATTCCTGAAGCTATACAGCAAGACTAACACATTTCCTTTTTTTCTCTCTGAGCTCTCTATTCAGAAAAATAAGGCTCAGTTCCCAAATTCCATAAGTTCACCTGTTTATTAAGGTCAAGGCAGCTTTTCTTAGGCATGGAATTTTACCTGAAAATAGCAGTTAAAGAATCCAAACCAAATATGATCAGAAATGTGATTTTTTTCACACACGACATCTTTTTTAAAGCTT
>NW_020456075.1:15366-16667 GCF_003342845.1 Nothoprocta perdicaria | reverse complement strand
CTTCTAGTCCTCTTCCTATAATCAATTTCTTCAGGGGGAGCTGTTCCCTGTTCCTCATGGGGCGATGGGAGTGATGGGGAAGCTGGTAGTTGGGGTGGTGGAATATGAGGGGGACCAAGGGGGATTTCTTCCCTATCTCTATTTTTCTTCTTATGATTTCCYTTTTTTGCACCTTCTAAAAGCCTTGCATTCCCATTATTTCCCCCTGGCAGCCATAATCTCGCATATTCACTTTCTTCAGGATTTTCTGGCTCCTTAGAGTTCACATAGAGATTTAAAGCTTGACAAACCCAGTCCTCAAAAGACCCATATATGGGCCAACGTACTGCCTGCCCCTTAATAGGCTGCCCTCCCCATACTACCATACAGTAATTAATCATTTTCTTTTTGTCTTTTCCTGGCCGGGACGGCCAGTCATCCTGATACTTGATCATTAGCCCTAACGGACTATCTTCAGGTATTGAGGGAACCCAGGGAACCTTCCCCATAGGAGCAGAAGGCTTACTCTTCTTCTGTCCCATCCTCTGGGATTCTCCTGAAGGTCTCTACTAAGACCCTCCTTCACGGGTTGCCTTCTTTCGCACAAAGACTCTCAATTTCCTCCGTTAGTGGCCGAGTCCCTCACGGGAGATCGAAACCGCACCGTATAGGAGGTCCACACTCACTTCGTCAATAATCTGACGTCTCAGTCAGTCGCACACCCATGGAACCCTCTCATCCCAGGAATTTTCACCCAGACTCAACGGAATCGTTTTTATACTCACGCGTCCTGCGTCTTTGTCCGGACCTTTCGTGCAYGAATTTTACAGGGTGATATTACCCCCTTTGCATCCAGAATGTAGGTTCGTCGGTCCAGGAGAGATAACCCGCCAAGGCCGAGGCCACCAAAAAAAAGGTGGGGCTGATACACCGGATGGTCTCAATAGTTGGATCCGAGTCATGGCCCCAAATTGTCATAGATGAGGCGAGCCAATTTCTCATCTACATTTTATTAAAGTAAGCTGGATACAAAGGGTGACAGCACTAGGGCGGCCTGGATGCAATCACTCTCAGACCCCTGCTCAAGTCCCCAAAATATCAGTATTTATATTGAGTCCAAGCCCCGCCTTTGGTGTTTTTTCCGAAGGTTCCGTTGAGTCTGCGGTGTGTGTTGTTGATGTTGCTCAGTCGGAATGTGCTCGCGCTGGCTGTTGCTAGGTGGTCGTTATATGCCTTTTGATGGTTGTTTTGGAGGAAGGCAGATAGTCTTCCTCAGTGCCCTCTGTTTCCCATTGCCCTCAGTGCCCATTGTATGCAAAATA
>NW_020456075.1:7225-12511 GCF_003342845.1 Nothoprocta perdicaria | reverse complement strand
CTGGAGGAAATCTAAGGAGGCTTCTTGTTGGGGACAACCTCCCTTTCTGTCTCCTGCATCCCCACACGTCTCTAGCGGGCAGAAGATTGGGCTTCTTTTGCCCTTTGAGATGGCATCCTTTGCCACGAGTCAGGCGGCTGCCTTCCCTTCTCCCACTCTGCCCTCTGCCCCTCCGCAGGGATCCATCGTYGCAAGGCTGGCAGCGCACAACGGGGCACAGGAGAGCTCGGCAGCCGGCTCCGCGCCTTTGGGCTTCCTCTGAACATTGCTGGTTTAACGCTCTCTGTCACCCTCACAATAAAGAACTTCCTCCTCACCTGGTGTTGGAACTTTCTTTGTTTCAATTTATACCCATTCCCCTTGTCCTGTCATTGGCCACCAATGAGAAGTGCTTGGTGCCTTTCTCCCGACTTTCCTTCTTCATGAACTTATACATATTAATTCGATCCCCTCTGAGTCTTCTCTTCTCCATGCTCAACAGGCCCAACTCACTCAGTGTCTCCTCATACGATAGATTTTCCGCTCCCTTAATCATCTTTGTTGCCCTCCACTGATCTCTCTCTGGAAGCTCCACATCCCTCTTATAGTGGGGAGCCCAGAACTGCACACAGTACTCCAGGTGCGGCCTCACCAGAGCTGAGTAGATGGGCAGGACCATCTTCTTTGACCTGCTGGCAACACTCCTCCTGATGCAGGCCAGGATCCCATGAGCCTTCTTGACCATGAGGGCACACTGCTGACTCATGGTTAACTTGGTGTTTACCAGGACTCCCAGGTCTCTCTCTGTGGAGGTGCTCTCCAGTAGGTCTACCTATTATGTACCCTATTCTGTATTCTACCTTATTCTGTACTGGGGCCTGGGGTTATTCCTGCCCAAGTGCAGAACCCTGCACTTGTCCTTGTTGAACCTCATGAGGTTTCTCTCTGCCCAACTCTCCAGCCTGTCCAGGTCCCTCTGCATGGCAGTACAGCCCTCTGGAGTGCCGACCACTCCACCCAGCTTGGTATCATCTGCAAACTTGCTCAGGGAGCACTCAGTGCACTCGCCCAGGTCATTGATGAACAAGTTGAATAGCACCGGGCCCCGTACTGACCCCTGGGGGACACCACTGGCCCCAGGCCTCCAACTGGACTCAGCCCCATTTATTACCACCCTCTGAGCTCTACCATCCAGCCAGTTCTCGGTCCACCTAACTGTGCGCTCCTCCAGTCCACTGTTTCAGAGCTTTCCTATGAGGATATTACGGGAGATGGTGTCGAAAGCGTTGCTGAAGCCAAGATAGACAACATCCACGGCTCTCCCCTCATCCAGCCGACCAGTCATCCCATCATAGAAGGCTATTAGACATGTCAGACATCACTTCCCCTTGCTGAATCCATGCTGACTACCCCTGTTCACCTCCTTCTCCTTCATATGCCTAGAGATGCTTTCTAGGATGTGCTGCTCCATCATCTTACCAGGGACAGAGGTGAGGCTGACCGGCCTGTCATCATTACATGACGATGTAATGATAGATTATGATTATGATGTCATCACTACATTATGATTACATAATGTGTCATTAGAACTCCTAAGCATATGCTCATGTTCATCAGCACTCATCTTGCCACAATCTAAAACATACAAGAACAACAGGACACATTCAATCAGCAGCTCTTTTGAAATGCATTTCTAAAGGACTTGCCAAAATAAGCATTGTGTTATGCCAAGACTCATAGCCAAGTCAGTTTGTGACTTTGGCTTGCAATGGAGTGTATGTTCGCAGCTGTATAGAGAACCAAATGCTAGGTTTCAGGGAGGGTTGTTTATCATTTGTTTTGATTGAGGGAGAAAGTATAGAATCTCATTTGCAATTAAGAAGGTCATGTTAAGGGAAGTAAGGGGTTGTGCCACTCATTCTCGGATACCTTACAGTTTAAAACCAAAAATGGACTAGGTGATACAAAGTCTTCACTTTCTTGGACACTACATGGTGATAAAGGGATAAAACAGTGAGGGAATGTATCTCCACAACTGGAGTGAGGCTGCAAAGAGCATACCAAAGGAAGTTCTAGGCTGTGTCAAGAATCATTCCCTGACACTTTTCAGGTTCCATCTGGAAATGGGTTGGGTGGCAATACTCAATATTAGGGTGGTGGTAAACCGGTTCAGAGAAGGAGGATGTGTAGTTGCATACTTGGAGTGAGGTTGCAAAAGACATGCCCAAGCCATTCCAGGGCAACTTTCTGGGTCTGGCCCACATTGGGGTGTGGGATTGTTCCTTTGTACATAACTGCTTGCTAGATTTTGGGAGTGTTTTTGTCTAGGATTATCATTGGGAGAGGGAGGAATCACAGAGGCCTACTTGGAGTGAAGATTTAAAGGTATGCCAAAAGAAATGGGAGGCTTTTTCAAGATTCATCTTTCAATCCTTCACCTACTTTTTTGTTGGGGTCAGAAAGAGGATTGGTAGTTGTTAAGCATTTGCCTAATGCGATGCTAGACTTCAGGATGTGTGATAGGACGGAGTTAAGAGAGGGAGGAAGTGTAGGGTGCCACTTAGAGGGAGGCTGCAAAGGGCATGCCTAGGGAAGTGTAGGACTTTGTCAAGACTCGTTCCCTGACACCTTTCACGTTCCATCCAGAAACGTGTTGGATGACATGAGTTCTTCTCTCTCTAGGACACTAGATAGCAGTAAAGGATAAGGACAGGGAGCTCAACAAGCAGCACATGYACCTGATTTCTGCTTTGGGACAACAAAGAGGTTGTTGGTGTTCCTCCCACTCCTAACTTTAGATGATCACTGATTCACAAGCAGAGCATTTCGTCAAGCAAATGCATCTCACACCCCAAATCTGTAGTGGACTGAAAACCGAAAAAAGGTGAACAATGAGTCTTGGCATAGCCTCGCACTTCTTTATGTATATTCTTTGCAGCCTGACTCCCAGTATCCTTCTATGCTTCCTCCTTCTCTTAATTCTAATCCTAAACCATATCATTCCCAAACCCCAGCGAACAGTCAACTACAAAACAACAACCAGATACACAAATGCGTGCCACACCCTAAAAGCTGTCCAGAGGTGAGTGGTGGCACAGCCCCATACTTGAATTTCCATGCTCTTTACAGGCTCACTCCAAGGGTGCAGCTACGCTTCTTGCCTCTCATAACTCTTTCCTGAATCCATTCCTGCCCTCAACCTGAAAAGTGTCAGGACATCAGTCTTGACACAGCCCCGCACTTACCAAGGCATTTCCTTTACATCTTCACTGCATGTGGGGATCTAAATATTCTCCTTCACCATATACCATTCTAACACGAATGCTTACATCTAGCCTTATATTAAGAAAAGGTCTCTACACCACCTGTCCTGGCTGTGACCTGAAAAAAAAGATAAGCACAGAACGATTCTTGGCACAGCCTTCCACTTCCCCTGGCAGGTCTTTTGCAGCTTAACTGAAAGTGTGATTCTATGATTCCTCCTTATCCTAACAGTATGCTAGCACTCATGCTGAATCCTAGCTTTCAGTGAGAAGAAACCCTCCCACCAAAAACCCGGTCTGTGATACGAACCAAAAAGTAAGCACATGATGAGCCTTTATGCAGTTTTGCACTTCCCTTAACTTGTCCTTTGTAGCCTCACTACAAGTGCGGTTCTATACTTCTTCCTTCTCCTACCTCCATGCTAAAACTCATCCCTATGGATAACTTTATGTTAAAAAAAGGCCTTTGGATCACCACTATGTTACTCAAATCACAATTTCAGCAAGGCATAGTCTTGAGACAGCCCTGCGCTGCTCTTGGAATGCCCTTTGCAGCTTAAGTAAAAGTGAAGTTGTATGCATCCTCTTCATCCTAACTCCGTACTAACACTCATCCTTATAGCTAGCTTTATGTTAAGGAAAGGACTTACACCACCAACGCTGTCTGTGATCCCCAGGAAAACTGCAGAATGAGTGTTGGCTCACTCTCACATTTCCCTTGGCATGCCATTTACACCCTCACTATGACTATCTGCTTCCTCCTTGTCCTGACTCCATATGAACACTAATCCTGATGGCTAGTCTTACGTTAAGGAAAGGACTTACACCACCAACGCTGTCTGTGATCCCCAGGAAAACTGCAGAATGAGTGTTGGCTCACTCTCACATTTCCCTTGGCATGCCATTTACACCCTCACTATGACTATCTGCTTCCTCCTTGTCCTGACTCCATATGAACACTAATCCTGATGGCTAGTCTTACGTTAAGGAAAGGACTTACACAACAATCTTATCTGAGACTCGAACCAAAAAGCGCAAAATGAGTCTTGGCTCAGTTCCACACTTTCCTTGGCTTGCCCTTTGCAGGCTCCCTACACGTCGGGATATACACATTCTCCTTACACTAGTGTTAACACAAAACCATACTTTAAGAAAAGGCCTTTACATCACCAAACCTCTCAGTGACCCCAATTCAAAAAGTAAACATAGGATGATTCTTGGCACAACCCTGTGCTTCCCTAGGCTTCTCCTTTGCACTCTCACTGCAAGGGCCACACTACGCTTTCTCCTTCTCCTAACTCCMTTCTGGCATTCCTGCTGACTTGTAGCATCGAATGAGGAGAAACCATTCCCTCAAAAACATGCTCAACAGCCAGAAACAAAAGAGAAGAGCAGAATGATTCTTGGCAAAGCTCCACACTTCCCGTGGCATGGCCTTTGCAGCTGCATTACAAGTGCAGATCTACCCTTCCTCCTTCTCCTATCTCCACACTAACACTCATCCTTAAGACTAGCCTTATGTTAAGGCAAGCACTTACACCTTCAATCGTGTGTGTGACCTGAACCAGAAAGTGCAGAATGAATCTTGCCTCTCTCCTCCATTTCCCTCGGCATGTCTCTTGCAGCCACACTCTATGTGGACATGTGCACATTCTCCTTCTCCTTACACCATTCAAACACTTCTGTATATCCTTAAGAAAAGACATGCTTTCCATCTGCAGACCCGACCCCTTATCCAGGGAGGTCTGCTGCTTACCAGGGGCTCGAATAAGGGACGTTACAAAGAGGCTCCCTCGGTTACTCCRAGGCACTGACTACTATCCCCTGCTTATTTTTCACGTGGGTGCTAATGATGCCATGGGGAAACTTGCCAAAATAAAGCAAGATTACAGAGCCCTCGAGGTGGCTGTAAAAGAGGTGGGAGCCCAGGTAGTGTTCTCCTCCGTCCTTCCAATGAGAGGGATGGATTCAAATAGGAGAAAACGGATAGGTAAAATCAACAACTGGCTGCGCCGCTGGTGTTGGCAACAGGGTTTTGGCTTCT
>NW_020456075.1:0-4345 GCF_003342845.1 Nothoprocta perdicaria | reverse complement strand
AAATGGCTTCAAACTGAAGCATCGGAAGTTCCACAGGAACTTAAGGAAGCATTTCTTCACTGTGAGGGTGACAAAGCACTGGAACAGGCTGCCCAGAGAGGTTGTGGAGTCTCCTCCGGAGATCTTTAAAACCTGCTTGGATGCAGCCCTGTGCCATGTGCTCTAGGTGACCCTGCGTGAGGAGGGGGGTTGGACTCAATGACCTCTGAGGTCCCTTCCAACCTTCAGCATTCTATGATTCTATGAAGGAACTTGTCTGTGTCCCTGCATCAAAAAGTAAGTGCAGGATGATTCTTGGAACAACCCTGCACTTGACTTGCGCTTTTCAGCTGCACTACAAGTGCAGCTTTACCCTTTCTCCTTCTTCGAACTTGATGCTAACGCTCATTCTTATGGCTAGCCTTAAATTAAAAGAAGGGCTTACACCACCAATGCTTTCTGTGACCCAAACGAGAGAGCACAGAATGAGTCTTGGCGCAGTCCCATGCTTCCTCTGGCATTCCCTTTGCAGGGTCATTTCATGTGGAAATCTGCACACTCACTTTATCCTTACACCATTCTAACACAAAGGTTTTCATCTAACACTATGCTAAGGAAAGCTCTACACACCACAAACGCTGTTTGAGGCCCAGAGCAAAAGGTAAGCGCAGAAAGATTCTTGGTACAGCCTTGAACAGCCCTGGGTATCTCTTTGAACTCCCACTGCAAGCGTGACTCTGCGCTTCCTCCTTCTCCTAACTCCATGCTAGCACGCATCCAGGAATCCAGCATTTAGTCAGAACAAAATTTTTGTGCCACCAACACTGTCTGTTACCGAAGAGAAAAGTGCAGGATGAGTGTTGTCACAACCCCACACTTCTCTTGCCCTGTCCTCTGCAGCTTCACTTCAAGTGCACCTCTACGCCTCCTCCTTCTCCTAACTCCATGCTAGCACTCACCCAGCAATCTAGCATTTCCTCAGAACAAATCTTTGAGAAACCAACACTGTCTGTGCTCCGAACAGAAAAGTAAGTGCAGGATGAGTGTTGGCACAGCCCCAAAATTCTCTTGCCATGCCCTTTGCAGATTCACTTCAAGTGCACCTCTACGCTTCCTCCTTCTCCTAACTTCATTCTAGCACTTACCCAGGAATCTAGCATTTCTTCAGAAAACCTGTTCGTGCCACCAACACTGTCTGTGACCCGAACAGAAAAGTAAGAGCAGGATAAGTGTTGGCACAGCCCCACACTTCTCTTGCATGTCCTTTGCAGCTTCACTTCAAGTGCATCACTACGGTTCCTCCTTCTCCTATAACCATGCTAGCACTCACCCAGGAATCTAGCATTCCGTCAGAACAAGAGTTTGCGCCACCAACACTGACTCTAACCTGAAAAGCAAAGTAAGTACAGGATGAGTGTTGGCACAGCCCCAGTCTTCTCTTGCCATGTCCTTTGCAGCTTCACTTCAAGTGCACCTCTATGCTTCCTTCTTCTCCTAAATCCATGCTAGAACTCACCCAGGAATCTAGCATTTCTTCAGAAAACCCGTTTCTGCCACCAACACTGACTCTAACCTGAAAAGGAAACTAACTACAGGATGAGTGTTGGAACCGCCCTACACTTCTCTTGGCATGTCCTTTGCGGCTTCACTTCAATTGCACCTCTACGATTCCTCCTTATCCTAACTCCATGCTAGCACTCACCCAGGATTATAGCATTTCTTCGGAAGAAACATTTGTACCACCAACACTGTTTGTGACACGAACAGAAAAGTAAGTGCAGGATCAGTGTTTCCACAGCCCCACAATTCTTTTGAACATGTCCTTTGCAGATTCACTTTATGTGCCCTTCTACGCTTCCTCCTTCTCCTAACTCCATGCTGGCACTCACCCAGGTATCTAGCATTTCCTCAGTACAACCTTTGTGCCAACAACACTACCGGTGCCCTGAAGAGAAAAGTAAGCAAAGGATGAGTGTTGGCACAGCCCCACTCTTCTCTTGCCATGTCCTTTGCAGCTGCACATCAAGTGCACCTCTACGATTCCTACTTCTCCAGACGCCATGCTAGAACTAACCCAGGAATACAGMATTTCCTCAGAAAAAACGTTTGTGCCACCCACACCATCTGCGCGCCAAACAGAAAAGTAAGTGCAGGATGAGTGTTGGCACAACCCTACACTTCTCTTACCATGTGTTCTGCAGCGTCCCTTCAAGGGCACCTCTGCGCTTCCTCATTCTCCTAGCTCTAAGCTAGCACTCACCCAGGAATCTACCATTTCCTCAGAAAAAACGTTTGTGCTATTATTGCTTTCTGTGAACCGATCAGAAAAATAAGTGTGGGATGAGTGTTGGCAAAGACCCACACTTCTCTTGCCATGTCTTTTTCAGTTTCACTTGAAGTGCAACCCTACACTTCCTCCTCCTCCTACCTGCATGCGAGCACTCACCCAGGAATGTAAGGTTTTCTCAGAACAAAAGTTTGAGCCACCAACCCTATCTGTGCACCAAAGTGAAGAGTAACTCCAGGATGAGTGTTGGCACAGCCTAACACTTCTTTTTCCATGTCTTTSMACCTTCACTTCAAGTGCACCTCTACGCTTGGTCATTCTCCTAACTCCATGCTAGCACTCACCCAGGAATCCAGAATTTACACAGAACAAAAGTTTGTGCCACCAACGCTGCCTATGGCCCCGAACAGAAAAGTAAGTGCAGGATTAGTTTTGTGACAGGCCCAAAACTCTCTTGCTATGTCCTTTCCAGCTTCACTTCAAGTGTCCCTGTAAGCTTTCTCCTTCTCCTAACTCCATGCTAGCACTCACCCAGGAACCTAGCATTTTGTCAGAAAACATGTTTGTGCCACCCACACCATCTGCGCTCCAAACAAAAAAGTAAGTGCAGGATGAATCTTAGCACAGCCCCACAGATCTCTTCCCATGTGTTCTGCAGCGTGAATTCAAGGGCTCCTCGGCGCTTCCTCATTCTCCTAGCTCTATGCTAGCACTCAGCCAGGAACCTAGCATTTCCTCACAACAAACGTTTCTGCTACTAACGCTTTCTGTGAAGCGATCAGAAAATTAAGTGCGGGATGAGTGTTGGCAAAGCCGCACACTTATCTTGCCATGTCCTTCTCAGTTTTATTTCAAGTGCAACTCTACACTTCTTCCTTCTCCTAACTCCATTGCAGCACTCACCCAGGAATGTAGCATTTCTTCATAACAACCGTTTGTGCCACCAACACTGCCGGTGCCCCTAAGAGAAAAGTAAGTAAAGGATGAGTGTTGGCACAGACTCACTCTTCTCCTGCCATGACCTTTGAAGGTTCACTTAGAGTGCACCTCTACGCATCCTCCTTCTCCTAACTCTAGGCGAGCACTCACCCAGGAATCTACTATTTCTTCAGAACAACCGTTTGTGCCAACAACACTGCCGGTGCCCCTAAACGAAAAGTATGTAAAGGATGAGTGTTGGCACAGCCCCACTCTTCTCCTGCCATGCCCTTTGAAGCTTCACTTCAAGTGCACCTCTACGCTTCCTCCTTCTCCTAACTCCATGCTAGAACTAACCCAGGAATGCAGCATTTCTTCAGAACAAAAGTTTGAGACACAAACACTCTCATTGAGGCGAAGAGGAAAGTGCAGGATGATAAACGGCACATCCTAAAACTTCTCTTCCCATGTCCTTTGCAGTTTCACTTCAAGGGCGCCTCTACGCTTCCTCCTTCTCCAAACTCCATGCTAGCACTCACACAGCCTTTCAGCGGTTCGTCAGAACAAACGCTTGCTCCACCACCACTGCTTATGAACCGAACAGAAAAGGAAGTGCTGGAGGAGTGTTGGCACAGCCCCACACTTCGCTAGCCATGTCCTTTGCAGCTTCCCTTCAATGGCACCTCTACGCTTCCTCCTTCTCCTAACTCCATGCTAGCACACAAAGAGGCCAGAACAAACGATTCCTCAACCAACAGTGCATGTGATCCGAACAGAAAAGGAAGTGCAGGAGGAGTGTTGGCACAGCCCCACACTTCTCTTCCCATGTCCTGCGCATCTCCACTTCAACTGCACCTCTACGCTTCCTCCTTCTCCTAACTCCATGCTAGCACACACACAGGTTTTAGCGTTTCCTCAGAACAAACGCTTGCTGCACCAACACTGCCTGTGACCACAATAGAAAAAAAAGTGCAGGATGAGTGTGGCCAGAGCCCCACACTTCTCTTCCCATGTCCTGTGCACCTCCATTTCAACTACACCTCTACGCTTCCTCCTTCTCCTAACTGCATCCTAGCACTCACAAAGGCTATTAGCGCTTCGTCAGAACAAACGCTTGCTGCACCAACACTGCCTGTGACCCCAACAGAAAAACAAGTGCAG
>NW_020456074.1:14648-16136 GCF_003342845.1 Nothoprocta perdicaria | reverse complement strand
AGCAAAACAAACAAAAAATAACCAGTGACTCTCATGCTAGGCAGAGAGGAAGTAGCCTGAGAACTCCTGACACCCCAGCCTACTCAGTCAAGTCTGCCTCACCTCACATCCTCGTCTGGGAATGCAAAAAGTCCAYAGGGCACCTGAAAAGGAAAGGTAAAAAGCAAATCGGAGAGGCAGCCTGGCAACACCCCATCACACAACCATAAAATACAGGCCCACCGACCCACGGGCATCCCTCTCTSACCCGCTCAGGCCTCTTCAGCCCGTACGGCTTGTCCTTTCGACGATCCCCGGCACAATCTGCGAACGCCAAAGAGACAGCACGCTTTGAGGAGATGACAAAATCCACGCCCACCTGCAACAATACCCCACAATAACGTCACCGCCCCGCCCCACACCCAGATTATTCCATTGGGGAATAACACGCAGCTCCAGGCCATCGCTGCCGAGGTTTGCACTCTACTCTAGCCGACCCTTGCGGRCGAGACGGCTCCGACCGTACGCAGACGGCCTCGCACACAAACATCACTGGACAGAGACAGAAATGCAAAGATGACCTCTAGTGCTTCGTATCTTCCGTGCGGTACCAGAAGCCCAAMGACGTGGCACCCGCGACCCTCGGCGAAAGGGCGGATCGAGGTCGGGCGACGGCGCCCGTGTCGGAAAGGGACCGGCAAAGCCCGAGAGGGCGATGAGGAAGAGGCCTTTGAAAGAGATCTGACGCCGTAACGACACAGGGAAGATGACTCTGAAAGGGKGACGGTTTTGCCTGTGGATGGGGTTGGCTGAAATAGCCAGTTACTGAGGCAGACGACGGTCAAGTTTACTGTTAATATCTAATAATACAGAAATGAAATAATGCATCTAATGAAACTATTGGTTTACCAGGCACCGAGTTTTAACTACAGACAATAAGGTATAGGCCCCTAACCATTACTACACACAAACAAGAAYAGYGATTAGGAAAAAGATACRTGACTTACTGCCTAAATACTTGACAGMTCCAAATACACCCAGATCCACGGTCGCCGGGGAGGCCCCGTTGCGGCGAGGATTCGGAGAGYCTTCCCGGCAACCGGGAGCTYTTACGCGGTGCGTCCACCCGTAWGCGAGGTCTCCAAAGTCGCCGTAAGAGGGGTCCAGCTTTTATAAAGCCGAATCGGCAAAATCGCCATTTTTTTGGTTAGCGGTAACATCTGGTAGGTTCCGCTTTCCTTCGCATCCGGGGCCGGGACCTGGCCAGAGCCCCGGCTTTGGATGGGAAAGGGCCCTTCAAAGTCAAAACTACTTGCCTGAAAGCCTACAGAAGCTACAGCTTAATGAGTCTATGTGCAGGTTATAAGCAATTTACAAGCGAGTTCTGCTACTTCTACAAAAGGAGAGGCGTTTTCCGCTGTAAGTTGACCCTGGCTTGGGCCTGTCTTTCAAGCCCTGGTAGATCACATGAGAAGGTGCAACACAAGACTGGCTACCAAGAGAAAAATG
>NW_020456074.1:10666-12218 GCF_003342845.1 Nothoprocta perdicaria | reverse complement strand
TTGACAAACGAAAAAGCGATGGAGAAAGCCCACAGACCAAAACATTCCCCTTCCAACATCTCTCTAGCTCACTTTCATTTTAGGGCAGTACCCTTTCTTACTCCAGCTCTTTTGGCAACCCTGGAAACACTGCTCTGCATCAGATGAGCAAAATAAACAGCCACTGGCCTGACCGAACAACCCCACCCCATCCCACCAAAATACATGAATACATCAGGCAGATGACACATGGGCTGGATGGATCGCCGCTCCGTGACATCGCGAGGCAGCTACGGCCCCGCACCGACAGCCATGCACACAAACATTAGACAGAAAAGCCATACGCAAAAAAAGAACTATTACAGCACAAAAGATTCCGAGGACTGGAAAAGTCTTGTGAGATCACAACTGTACGGCCCCAAAGCTCAGCACGAGCACAGATTGAAGTGGAAAGCCAGGGTGGGCCCCTTCTGCAAAGGCATCCAATAAAATGTCACCTTTACCTGGTTCACGTGCTCATATCTGGTGTCACGGCTAAGGGAGACCGTGCCTCCCAGAGTACCCATAAAAGCAGAATAGCCATCAGCRACTAGGACGGCACCGGCGCGATGACCGTCCCGCGCTAAGCTCGGCTTCCTCTTCGTCCGTGCTCGGCTCGCTGCGCTCCTCCYGGACGCGACGGCCCGCGTCTCCGCGTTGCTTTGCGCCCACGCGGACKAAGCGAAACCTCATTGGGAAACCCCACTGCCTACAACAGTTTTGTTAGGACAGTTCTAAAGCTCACCTTCTGAGAGCAAAACCTTTCGTGCCCCTCCTCCTGAAGCTTTAAGTCCAGGGCAGCACAGTCGCAACAACAACAAAACAACAAACAAAAAAACAAACAAAAAAAAACACGCCACCACACATACATCCACCTTGAAACTCATGAACTGGAACACACTGAGACTGAAGCGCTGAAGTCAGCTTCGGCCCCTAGGCAACAGATAGACGCATGGGAGAAAAGCTCTATACAAGCCAAACTCTTTGGACACTTAATAACCCGAGGACTGGAAAAAACAATGAGGTCACAGCAAGGAACCTCTGTGGCTCTGGGTAGTTCCGGAAAATGGTACGATGCCGCTCCTCCTGACGGAAAATGGAGGTCGAAGCCGAGGCGATGGCTGTGGAAGAGGGGAGGCGGAAAGAAGCTCAGACTATAACAAAACCGAGGAAAAACCCCCAAAAGATGGCATAAATGTCAAGAAAGGCTTCAGAAAGGCCACAAAGATGACCCTCTGCAACGCTAAGGCGGAACACCGCTTCTTATCGCCAAACGGGATGAGATGCGCTGATGCGACGTCAATGAGTCTAGCCACGTAGAAGACGACAGATGCCTATGGTGACAGAGCTGCGTGCTGTGGAACGCATCGGCACTCGACAAGGATAAAATGCAGCTAAAARATACAAAGACTGCAGACTATACAGCTACACGGACACAAGCCTGACCCGCCCACTCTAACACACCCCTGTTTGCTGACAGATGTGCTCTGCTATATATAATGCGCATGTGGCGCTCGTACAAAACGTCCGCCTG
>NW_020456074.1:7154-9181 GCF_003342845.1 Nothoprocta perdicaria | reverse complement strand
GAGCTGGGGAAGAGGTTGGGGAATAAAATGATAATAGCTACATGGGGTGCAAGGCAATTATCGGGAGGMTAAGAATAAAATTATTAAGAGGACAGAAGGAGAAATCTGATAGAAAGAGGAAGAGTAAAACCCCCGCAAGAAGAAGAGACAATTAGYKGAAGAAGAAGAGCATGACTAAGGCCATCAAAGACAATTATTATGTGCCATGAGAGGCAATGATTGCGAGAGTAGAAATAACATTATTAGCGGGAGAGGTGAAGAATTCTGAGGGAAAGAAGAATATTATTCCCTCAAGAAGAAGAGTAGAAAGAGCCGGAAAGTAAGAGAAGAGCTGGGAAAATACAAAGAGAAATATTAYGTGGCATACAAGAGAATTATTAGAGAACAGGAATAAAATAATTAGCGGGATAAAAATAGAATTCTGAGGGAAACAGGAAGAGAGTTATTACGAGAAGAGGAAGCGAGATTATTTGCCGGATAGGGAGGGAATGGTTATGGGCACAAAAAGAGAATTATTATGTGGTGGGCACATCAATTATTGCGAAAAGAGGAATAAAATTATTATGCGGAGAGGAAGGGAATTCTAAGCGAAACATGAGGCAAATTATTACGTGAAGAGGAAGAGAGCTGTTAGCCAGAGAGGAAGAGAATAACACCGGGAAAATTGTTATGTGTCATGCAAGAGAATTATTTGGAAAATATGAATACAAATATTAACAGGAGAGAAGGAGAATTCTGACAAGAATAGGGAGAGAAATATTTCTGGAAGAAGAAATGAAGTATTAGAAGAAGAAAAGTATTATGTTAGTATTAGAAGTATTACAATAATTATTATGAATTATGCTTCTTAYTTTCTCTGCTTATAAAGCAGGAGAAGTATGAATTAAATAGGAAAAYATTTATAAGAGGTAGAAGAGATGATCTTATCTAGAAAGGAAGAGAAGTATTAGAGATTTTTAGCGGTAGAAAAAAAAAGATTCTTTTGGGTCTATAAAGAGGGAATTATTACTTCAAGAGAACAAAAATTGTGAGGAGAATAAAAATAACATTATCAGCATGAGAGGAAGAGAAGTATCAGCAGGAGAGGAAGAGATAAATGAGAGGCATCGGTGGAGAATTATTGGCAGGAGGGCAAGGGAATTATTAGCTGGAGAAAAATTAAATGTTAAGGGAGAGAGAAAGCAAATTTTTAGAGGGTAAAAAGCAGAACCATTAGTGGATGAAGAACAGAAGTATTAGGTTGAGCAAAACAGAATTATTATTCTGTTTTCATGTATATTCATTCATTCCATAGTGATTCTATGTTCTAAAGAATTATTATGGAGAGCGAAGGGAGGAGCATGCTCAAGTTTATTACAGAGAATGCAGGAAAGAGTTTTATGGAGTGTCAAAGAGAATTTCCATGGAGAGCGAGAATAAAGTATAATTGCACGTTGAAATGAAATGCTGCAGAGAGTAACAATTCCTACAGGGAAAAAAGAAGGATGCAAAAAAGAATTATTGCAGAGCATATGAGTAGGAATTATTATGAAGACAGAAAGGGGGAGGAAGAAGGATTTATCGCGGAAAGTTCGGAAGTATTATTGTGGGGAGAGAAAGGGGTAAKGAGGAAACATTGTGGAGTGCACAGAAAAAAAATTTATGGAACGTGCTATGCTTTATGGAATAAGCATAGCAGATAGCAAAAAAAGCGTTATTGCAGGGAGAGAAAAGTTGGAGCACAGGGGAATTATTGCAGAGAGAGAGAGAGGAAGAGGAATTATCGTGGGGAGTGCCACAAGGTGCACAGGAAAGAAGTCTGGTGGAGTGTGGGAAATAAGTGTGGCGGAGCGTGCGAGGAGAAGTGGTTGCGGAGCGCATGGGAAAATTTTTACGTAGAACAAGAATTATTGCTGAGGGCAAGAAAGAATCATTTTGGGGAGAGAAAGGGGGAGCACAGAAGAATTTTTATGGAGCACGCAAGAAGGAATTATTGCAGAGAGAGTTAATACAAGGAGAGAGCAGGGGAGCACAAAAAGGAATTATTA
>NW_020456074.1:3642-5408 GCF_003342845.1 Nothoprocta perdicaria | reverse complement strand
CATTAGTGTGTGAGCCTTGTTTTATTACTGTTTTAATAATAAGAATACCAAAGGCTCCAGCCCTGCTCTTGAATACATATAGGTATCCAGGTTTTACCTGGGAAAGCAGATTCTYCAAAGCTAGTGGCAAGAAAAATTTTGCAGCCCACTCTGGGTTTGCCACTGCTAGGGATCAATAGGACCCTGACCCTCTGCTGCTAACGGTCAGAATGCGCAGGCACATTCTGTTTCCGTTGCATCTCTGGGGTTAGAACAGGCATGGGCAGCACAAAGCACAAGCACTGGCTCCCTGACGGAGCGGTACCGAATTTCCAACACGGGAGGGCTTTGGTGAGGGTGCCACAGTGYGCTGTGCATCCACATCCCCCACCAACCCCTTACAGTTACAGGACCGATTTTTAGGCAGAGGAAGGTATTGGGGAGCACTGCACAACGCAGGGCATATATGAGCTGCCCTTTCAGCAGCAGTTCTGCTTTACTGACAAGTTCAAGGGTGTCATTCACGTTCCAGAATAGGACTTTTATGTGGTGTTTTTTGTTTGTTTTGGTTTGAGGGTTTTTTTTTGAATTTTTTTCAACAGTGCCTGTAGTCGAACAACTATTCATGTTTAAAGGATAGGTGTCCCTGCTTGAGCAGGGGCTTGGACCAGATGATCACTAGAGGTCCCTTCCAACCTCAACCATTCTGTGATAAGAAACCCCCTATTTTATATAGATTGGTGTGTATCTACCATCCTTACCTGGACTGAAGCAAGCAGTTCCTTCAAAGGGGGTGCAAGAAAAATGTTACTGTCTAGTCCATATTGGCCCTTTCTAGGAGCTTAGGATGACGTTTCCAGTCTGGGGTAGCTGTCTGCTTCACTTGCAGCTTTACTTTCTGGGTGTGTGAGCGCAGCCTTAGGGGTGGGAACGTAGGCTGCATGCACGCCGTAGCTCTGGAGTATTCATTTTTGGACACGTGAGAGCAGTGCTGAGCACAGCAGTGGCAGCGTGCATGCGTGCATGGGCCTTAACCATCGCAGTACTTCTTGTAGCTAGGGGATGCCTGCAGACGGTGCTCCGGTGCCACTGGTGCGGTCAGTGCTGCCAGTGCCACCTTGTGCTAACACTGTACAGCCTCCTTCCCAYGTGAAGGCAGTAAAGTACAGGGTGAGTGGTGGAGCCCTTGCACGCAGGCGGGGAGTCAGCCCCTTGACCACACGTGCAGAGCGGTCTTCATTCGGCCCATGCGCATTGACACCGCAAGGATGTCTTCCTTCAGCAAAGAGACCGCTCTACTTTCCAGCATATCTATTTTTATTTTACTAAATCAGCATCACTTCTATTACAGTCTGAAAACAAACCGTTATGGCTGGGCATGCAGATGTGCTTGCATCTCCCTCATGCCTGGTCTGAAGCAGGCAGCTTCTTCTGAAGGCTTCAGAAACCAAGCTTTCACCTTAACAGTGTGAAA
Organism: Nothoprocta perdicaria; assembly: GCF_003342845.1. NCBI lineage: Eukaryota > Metazoa > Chordata > Aves > Tinamiformes > Tinamidae > Nothoprocta > Nothoprocta perdicaria. Next base: position 3,955 of record NW_020456074.1, on the reverse strand, counting down.
ATACAAACCAGAATTAATCATAGGCTACATTAAAAAAAGACAAAAAATGTGTGAATGTATATATAGTGTATATGTATATAAACTTAGATTTAAACTTAGTGAAATCCCACCTCCAAAATATTTCAGAGCTAAATTATTCTATTCTGCTACCCTGACTATATYCCTCCCCCAGGACAGACACACACAAGCTACCACCAGCCAGTAAGCTCTACGATAGCACACTTGTGCAGCTCTGATGCTCTGGACAAGAACAGAGAGTCAAATACCACTGCCTGTGACAGAAAGGGGACAGTGAAGTCCAGAACAGGAACGC
>NW_020456074.1:0-2157 GCF_003342845.1 Nothoprocta perdicaria | reverse complement strand
TAGGAAGAAAATTACTAGTGGGAGACCAAGAAATTCATAAGGGAAATAGGAAGAGAAATATTAGAAGGAGAGGTAAGAAATCTTTCAGGGAATAGGAATAAAAGGACTAGTCACAGAGAAAGAGAAGATAATTAATTGCTCAGAAAGAGATTGAGGGGGAAACAGAGAGGGAATTAATCACTTGAAAGAAAGATTTATTAGGGGAATAGGAACAAAATTAGTGGAAGAAGAACAGAAGTATGAGGGTGAGAAAAAAAAGGAACAATTATTGGGATAGAAATTAAATATTTAGCACGATAAGAGGACAAATACTAGCATGAGAGGAGATGAAACAGTGTGAGAGGAAGAGAAGTATGAGAGGAAAAGGAGGAGAGTTATTAGCAGGAGAGGAGGAGAGTTATATCTAGAAAGAGAATTATTAGTGTGAGACAAAGAGAATTTTTACCGGGAGAAAGAGAATTATTAGGGGAAGAGTAATAACATTTTTAATGTGAGAGAAAGAGAATTATTAGCAGAAGACAAAGACAATTAGTTGAGGAATAGAAATAGAACTGTTAGCAGGAGAAAGAGAGAATTGTTAGCAGAAGATTAATTATCAGGGGAATAGCAGAATAATTTTTGTCAACAGATAAATAAAAATAATAATAAAAATATTAGGGGAATARGAATAAAATTATTGGTGGGAGAGAAGGGGAATTATTGGTGGGAGAGGAGGGAAATTAAGGAAATAAAAAAAGACCTGGAGGTCAAGAGAACCATTAGCGGAAGAAAAAGAAAATTACAAAGGGCAAGGACAGGAACCCTTAGCGGGAGAGGAGGAGAATTTTTGGTGAGAGAGAAAGAATCATCAGCCAGAGAGGAAGATAATTAAGGGGAGCATAAGGAATTATTAGCCGGAGAGGCAGGGAATTATTAGTGGGGGAGAAGGTCAATTAAATCAGGGATAGAAAGAGAATGATTAACAGGAGAGGATGATAATTATTACATAAAAATAAACAGAATAACAAGGGGGCAAGAAAAAGAATTATTAAGGGTATAGAAAGTGTACTGTTAGGGGGAGGGATAGACAATGACTGGAAGGAGAGAAAAAAAAAACATTAGCAGGCAGAAGGAACTTTGTGGAAGAGAGGAACGATTGTTATGAGAAAAGAAAAATAGTGATTAGAAGGAAAATAATTAGCCATGCCCCCGACGCTGCATCCCCAGGGCGCCGCTCTCGCCCACCACGTCCCCGGCCCCACCGCCATTGCCGGCCCCGGGGCAGTTGCGCCGTCCCGGCGCGCCCCGAGCGGGCCGCGTGGCCCGGGACACCTGCCCGGGCGGCAATGCCAGCGACGAGCGCGCTCCCCGGCCCCGCTCACCTCCTCCGACGCCGGACCCACCGGCGGCTGATACTCGGCAGCAGCACCCGACTCTCAGCGCGGCCCCACCTCGAGCTTCATTCAACGGCCGTGCTGGCCACAGCGCGTGCCCGCCTCCCACAGCTGCCGCTCGTCCCGGCCCCGGAGCCCGCAGCTGCCGCTCATTCCGGCCCGGGCAGGCGCGCTCCCCCCTCGCCCTCTTGCAGTACCGATCTTCGGGCACGCGATGGCAGCAGCGAGCGTTCCCGACCGCTGTGCGCATGCGCGCTCCCCCTCCCTCTTGCAGTACCCACTTTAGGACACGTGGTTACAGCAGCGAGTACTCCCCACCGCTCTGCGCATGCGCACCGTCCCCTCAAAAGACAGTGCTTATTTTCTCACATGGGGCCGGAGCAGTCAGCGCTGTAAAAGCGATCTGTACATTATTCCCTGCTCTCCATCCTCTACCGTTGCACTACCGACTTTCCGACACACGGGATCGTCAGTCTGCGCTCCCGATCGCTCTGCGCATAAGCTTTTCCCCCCTCCCTCTTGCAGTACCCACTTTAGGACACGCGATGGCAGCAGCAAGTGCTCTCGACCGCTCTGCGCATGCGCACCGTTCCCTCACGAGACAGGGCAGGACCGAGTATTCTTTTAAAAGCTTCCYGGAATCCAATGAGATTTTCTTTTCTTTCGACTTTCGAGGCGGCTTCTTCAAACCCTGCTGGTCGCTCGAAAAGCACCGCAAGGTCCAGAACCTGGGATGGGAAGCTTCCAGCATGCCCTGCAGACTACAACATGGCCGCCCGGAGAT
>NW_020456073.1:14168-15077 GCF_003342845.1 Nothoprocta perdicaria | reverse complement strand
GGGGACAATGGGGGGACACTGGGGACCGTGGCGGGCGGGACACAGGGACAGTGGGAGGGGCCACGGGGCGCGTGGGGGGTGACGTGACAACGGGGCGCGGGTGACGCGGGTGACGCGGGTGACGCGGGTGACGCGGGGTACGGGGACAGCGGTGGTGGCGGTGACGCAATGGCGTGGGGCACGGTGACGCGGTGACACGTGAGATGGTGACGCGGTGACACGTGTGCCCTGTGGTACCGGTGACGCGGTCACGCGGTGACAGGCGTGACACGGTGACACAGCGACACGTGACACGGTGACCCGGTGACACGTGTGACATGTGACGTGGTGACGCAGTGACGCGTGTGACGTGGTGACACGTGTGACGCGTGACATGGTGACATGGTGACACGTGTGACACAGCGACGTGGGTGACGCGGTGACCCGGTGACGTGTGTGACGTGTGACGTGGCGACACGGTGACGTGTGTGACGTGGCGACACGTGTGACGCGTGACACGGTGACGCTGGTGACACGGTGACCCGCTGATACGTGCGAGGCGGTGACACGTGTGACACGGTGACGCGGTGACGTGGTGATGTGGTGACACGTGTGTGATGTGGTGACATGGTGACACGGGTGACGCGGTGATGTGGTGACGCGGTGACACGGGTGACACATGTGACGCGGGTGACAGTGACACGGTGACACGGGTGATGCGGTGACGTGATGTGGTGACACGTGTGTGACGCGGTGACACGGGTGACGCGGTGATGTGGGTGACGCGGTGACACGTGTGACACGGTGACGCGGTGACGTGCTGTGGTGACACGTGTGTGACGTGGTGACGCGGGTGATGCGGTGACGCGGTGACACAGTGACACGGTGGCACGGGTGACGCGGGTGACGGTGACGCGGTGACACGGTGAC
>NW_020456073.1:7977-11022 GCF_003342845.1 Nothoprocta perdicaria | reverse complement strand
ATGTCCCCATGAGGTCCCTGATGTCCGTGTGAGGTCCCCGATGTCCCCATGAGGTCCCCGATGTCCCCATGGGCTCCCTGATGTCCCCATGGGCTCCCTCATGTCCCCATGAGGTCCGTGATGTCCCCGTGCGGTCCCTGACGTCCGTGTGAGGTCCCCGATGTCCCCATGAGGTCCCCGATGTCCCCACGGTGTCACTGACGTCCGTGTGAGGTCCCCGATGTCCCCATGAGGTGCCCGATGTCCCCGTGGCGTCGCTGGCGTCCCCGCGATGTCCCCGGTGTGCCCGTGTCCCGCAGGCGTTCCCGGTGCTCGTGGGCGACATGGACAACAGCGGCAGCCTCAACGCGCAGGTCGTGCAGCAGCTGGGCGCCCGCCTGCGCTCCAAGGTGGCCTTCCAGGTGCGTCCCCACCGGGGGGGGACACGGGGACACCCCGAGGTCCCCGCGTCACCCCCCGTGTCCCTCAGACCCAGCAGGCCAAGTTCGTCAACTGGCAGGTGGACGGCGAGTACCGCGGCGGGGACTTCACGGCGGCCGTCACGCTGGGCAACCCCGACCTGCTGGCCGGCTCCGGTGAGACCCCCGTGTCACCCCGTGTCACCCGGTGTCACCCAGCGTCACCCAGCGTCACCCAGCGCCACCTGTTGTTGTTACTGGGTGTCGCCTGGTGTTCTCTGGTATCTCCTCTGGTGTCCCCAAGTGTTTCTCAACTGTTCCTGACCTCTTAGTGGGCTCTGGTGAGACCCCCATTGTCACCTGGTGTCACCCTGTGTCACCTGGTGTCACCCAGTGTCACCTGGGGTCACCTCTTGTCACCCGCTGTCACTCGTTGTTGTCACTTGGTGTCCCCTGGTGTTCTCTGGTATCTCCTCTGGTGTCCCCAAGTGTTTCTCAACTGTTCCCGGCCTGCTGGTGGGCTCCGGTGAGGCCCCCATTGTCACCTGGTGTCACCCCGTGTCACCCCACATCACCCAGTGTCACCTGGGGTCACCTCATGCCACCCCATGTCACCTGGCGTTGTCACTTGGTGTTCCCTGGTGTCAACTGGTATCACCTTTGGTGTCCCCAAGTGTCCCTTGAGTGTTCCCGACCTGCTGGCCGGCTCCGGTGAGACCCCCATTGTCACCTGGTGTCACCCAGTGTCACCCAGTGTCACCTCTTGTCACCCGCTGTCACCCGTTGTTGTCCCGTGGTGTCCCCTGGTGTTCTCCGGTATCTCCTCTGGTGTCCCCAAGTGTCCCTCGAGTGTTCCCGACCCGCTGGCCGGCTCCGGTGAGACCCCCGTTGTCACACGGTGTCACTTCGTGTCATGCGGTGTCACCTCATGTCACGCAGTGTCACCTCATGTCACCTGGTGTCACCTGCCGGTGTCACTTGGTGTCCCCTGGTGTCCCCTGTGGTGTCCCCAAGTGTCTCTTGAGTGTTCCCAATGTGCTGGTGGGCTCCGGTGAGACCCCCTCTGTCACCTGGTGTCACCCCGTGTCACCTGGTGTCACCCAAGTGTCACCTGGTATCCCCCAGTGTCCCCATTGTCCTCTGAGTGCTCCATGGTGTCCCCTGGGATCCCTTGATGTCACCTCTGGTGTCCCCAAGTGTCTCTCGAGTGTCCCCAAGTATCCCCTGGTGTCCCCCAGTGTCCCCTGATGTTCCCCAGTGTCCCCTGGTGTCCCCACGTGTCCCCAGGTGTCCCCAAATGTCCCCCGCTGTCCCCTCTGGGTGTCCCCCACAATGTCCCCACAGTGGGTCAAGGGTCCCAAGATGTCCCCAAGCGTCCCCTGACATCCCCTTGGTGTCCCCAAGTGTCCCCTGACATCCCGCTCATGTCCCCAGGTGTCTCCAAGTGTCCCTAAATGTCTCCCAATGTCCCATTGGGTGTTCCCCAACATCCCCCGTGATGTCCCCACGTGTCCCCCCGACGTCCCCATGGTGTCCCCAAGTGTCATTAGATGTTCTCAAGTGTCTCCTGACGTTCCCCAGATGTCCTTCATTGTCCCCAAGTGTCCCCAAATGTCCCCCAATGTCCCGTTGGGTGTTCCCCAGTGTCCCCCAGTGTCCCCGGCTGTGTCCCCACGTGTCCCCCATGATGTCCCCATGGTGTCCCCAAGTGTCCCTGGATGTCCTCAAGTGTCTCCTGACGTCCCGCAGGTGTCCTTCAGTGTCCCCAAGTGTCCCCAAATGTCCCCCAATGGCCCGTTGGATATTCCCCAGTGTCCCTCAATGTCCCCATGGTGTCCCCACGTGTCCCCACCATGTCCCCATGGTGTCCCCGAGTGTCCTTAGATGTTCTCAGGTGGCTCCTGACATCCCCCAGGTGTCCGTGAGTGTCCCAGGTGGCCCCAGGTGGCCCCAAATGTCCACCAATGTCCCATTGGGTGTGCCCACAATGTCCCTACGTGTCTCCATAATGTCCCCATGGTGTCCCTAAGTGTCCTTGGATGTCCTCAAGTGTCTCCTGACATCCCCGAGATGTCCTTCAGTGTCCCCCAGTGTCCCCAAATATCCCCCAATGGCCCGTTGGGTGTTCCCCAGTGTCCCCTGTGATGTCCCCATGTGTGCCCATGGTGTCCCCAAGTGTCCCTAGATGTCCTCAAGTGGCTCCTGACATCCCCCAGGTGTCCCCAGGTCTCCCCAGGTGTCCCCGAATGTCCTGTTGGGTGTTCCCCAGTGTCCCCTAATGTCCCCATGATGGCCCCATGGTGTCCCCAAGTGTCCTTAGATGTTCCCAAGTGTCTCCTGACATCCCCCAGGTGTCCTTCAGTGTCCCCAAATGGCCCGTTGGGTGTTCCCCAGTGTCCCCTGTGGTGTCCCCAAGTGTCCCTAGAAGTTCTCAAGTGTCTTCTGATGTCCCCCAGATGTCCTTCAGTGTCCCCCAGTGGCCCCGAATGTCCCCCAATGGCCCGCTGGGTGTTCCTCAACGTCCCCTGTGTGTCCCCACGATGTCCCCACGGTGTCCCCACACGTCCCGTGGTGTCCCCGTGGTGTCCGCAGGCATCGTGGTGGCGCACTACCTGCAGAGCGTGACGGCGGCGCTGGCGCTGGGCGG
>NW_020456073.1:3916-6672 GCF_003342845.1 Nothoprocta perdicaria | reverse complement strand
TGGTGTCCCCGTGGTGTCCGCAGGCATCGTGGTGGCGCACTACCTGCAGAGCGTGACGGCGGCGCTGGCGCTGGGCGGCGAGCTCGTCTACCACCGGCGCCCGGGCGAGGAGGGCACCGTGCTGTCGCTGGCGGGGCGCTACACGGGTGCGTGGCCTCGGGGACACCGGGTGACACCCCGTGACACCGGGTGACACCGGGTGACCCCCGCGTCCGCAGGCTCCAACTGGGTGGGCACCGTCACCGCCGGCCAGGCGGGCGCCCACGTCACCTACTACCACCGGGCCAACGAGCAGGTAGGGGCGGCGGGGTCCCCAGGGTCCCCAAGGGTCCCCAAGGGTCCCCAAGTGTCCCCAGGGTCCCCAAGGTCCCCCAAGGGTCCTCCAGGGTCCCCAAGGGTCCCCCAAGTGTCCCCAGGGTCCCCAAGGGTCCCCAAGGGTCCTCCAGGGTTCCCAGGGTCCCCAAGGGTCCTCCAGGATCCCCAAGTGTCACCAAGGTTCCCAAAGGTCCCCAAATGTCCCCAGGGTCCCCAAGGGTCCTCCAGGGTCCCCAGGGTCTCCAGGGTTCCCCCAGGGTCCCCAAGGGTCTCCAAGTGTCCCCAGGGTCCCCAAGCGTCCTCCAGGATCCTCAAGTGTCGCCAAGGTCCCCAAGGGTCCCCCAGGGTCCCCAAGGTCCCCCAAGTGTCCCCAAGGGTCCTCTAGGGTCCCCCAGGGTCCCCCAGGGTCCCCAAGGGTCCCCCAGAGTCCCCAAGAGTCCCCCAGGGTCCCAAAGGTCCCCCAAGTGTCCCCCAGGGTCCCCAAGGGTCCTCCAGGATCCTCAAGTGTCGCCAAGGTCCCCAAGGGTCCCCAAGAGTCCCCCAGGGTCCCCAAGGTCCCCCAAGTGTCCCCAAGGGTCCTCTAGGGTCCCCAGGATTCCCCCAGGGTCCCCAAGAGTCCCCCAGAGTCCCCAGGATCCCAAGGGTCCCCCAGAGTCCCCAAGGGTCCTCCAGGGTACTCCAGTGTCCCCAAGGGTCCCCAAATGTCTCCAGAGTCCCCAAGAGTCCTCCAGCATCCCCAAGTGTCACCAAGGTCCCCAAGTGTCCCCAAGGGTCCCCAGAGTCCTCCAGGGTCCCCAGGGTCCCCAAGGGTCCTCCCGGGTTTCCAGAGTCCCCCAGGGTCCTCAAGTGTCCCCAAGGGTCCCCAAGGGTCCTCCTGGGTCCACAGAGTCCCCAAGGGACTTCCAGGGTCCCCCAGGGGCCCCAAGTGTCCCCCAGGGGCCCCAAGTGTCCCCAAGGGTCCCCAGGGTCCCCAAGGGTCCCCAGGGTACTCCACGGTCCCCAAGTGTCCCCAGGGTTTCCCCCAGGTTCCCCAAGTGTCCCCAGGGTCCCCCAGGGTCCCCAAGGGTCCTCCAGGGTCCCCAAGTGTCCCCAGGGTCCCCCAGGGTCCCCAAGGGTCCTCCAGCATCCCCAAGGGTCCCCAAGGGTCCCCAAGTGTCCCCAGGGTCCCCTGGGGTTCCTTGACCTTGGGGGGTCAAGGGGAAGAGGGGGTGACACCGTTTGGCGGCACCCGGCGCTGTCCCCTTGCGGTGTCACCCTGTGGGGTCACCCCACAGGGTCCCCAAGGGTCCCCACGAGGGGTGGCATCGCGTGGTGGCACCCGGCGCTGTCCCCTTGCGGTGTCCCCCCGGCCCTGTGCCGTGTCACCGCGCAGTGTCACCCGGGGGTGTCACCGGGTGGTGTCACCCCTCGGCGTGCTCCGTGGTGGCACCCGCGCCGTGCCCCGGGCTTGTCACCCCGGGGGGCACCCACGGAGCGCCGCCGTGTCCCCCTCCGTGTCCCCGGTGATGTCCCTCGGGGTGTCCCTATGGGTGTCTTTGTCCTTTTGGTGTCACCCTTGTCACCCCACGTGTCACCCATGGGTGCCCCCTTGCAGCTGCAGCGGCGGGTGGAGCTGGAGGCCATGGGGTCCCTATGGGTGTCCCTATGGGTGTCCCTATGGGTGTCACCCATGGGTGTCACCCGTGGGTGTCCCTATGGGTGTCCCTATGGGTGTCCCTATGGGTGTCACCCATGGGTGTCACCCATGGGTGTCCCTATGGGTGTCCCTATGGGTGTCACCCGTGGGTGCCCCACAGCTGCAGCTGGGGGTGGAGCTGGAGGCCATGGGGTCCCTATGGGTGTCCCTATGGGTGTCACCCATGGGTGTCACTCCCACAGCTGCAGCTGGGGGTGGAGCTGGAGGCCGTGGGGTCGCTATGGGTGTCGCTATGGGTGTCCCTATGGGTGTCCCTATGGGTGTCCCTATGGGTGTCCCCACGTGTCACCCATGGGTGCCCCGCAGCTGCAGCTGGGGGTGGAGCTGGAGGCCATGGGCTCCCTATGGGTGTCCCTGTGGGTGTCCCTATGGGTGTCCCTATGGGTGTCCCCACGTGTCACCCATGGGTGTCACTCCCACAGCTGCAGCTGGGGGTGGAGCTGGAGGCCGTGGGGTCCCTATGGGTGTCCCTGTGGGTGTCCCTGTGGGTGTCGCTATGGGTGTCCCCACGTGTGTCACCCATGGGTGCCCCGCAGCTGCAGCTGGGGGTGGAGCTGGAGGCCATGGGTGTCCCTATGGGTGTCACCCATGGGTGTCCCTATGGGTGTCACTATGGGTGTCACCCATGGGTGCCCCGCAGCTGCAGCTGGGGGTGGAGCTGGAGGCCATGGGTGTCCCTATGGGTGTCCCTATGGGTGTCCCTATGGGTGTCGCTATGGGTGTCCCCACGTGTCACCCATGGGTG
>NW_020456073.1:0-3206 GCF_003342845.1 Nothoprocta perdicaria | reverse complement strand
ACAGCAACTGGGTGGTGGGCGCCGTGCTGGAGAAGAAGCTGCCGCCGCTGCCGCTCACGTTGGCCATGGGCGCCTTCCTCAACCACCGCAAGAACAAGTTCCAGTGCGGCTTCGGCCTCACCATCGGCTAGAGCCGTCGCCGTCGTCACCGTCGCCGCCGTCAGCGTGACCGACGTCAACGTGACCGACGTCAACGTGACCGACGTCAACGTGACCGGCGTCGACGTGGCCGCGGTCGTCGTCATCGCGGCCAACGTCATCCCAAGCAACGCCGTCACGGCCAAGCCGCGCCCCACGTCATCGTGACCAACGCGATGGCGGCCATCGTTGGCGTGACCATCAGCGTGGCCACCGCCAACGTGACCAACGTCAACGCAGCCGATGTCGGCATCACGCATCAACGTCAACGTGACCAACGTCAGCGTCATCGCCGTCATCGCGGCCAATGTCATCCCAGGCAACGCCGTCACGACCAAACCATGACCATTGCGACCATCAGCACGGCCACCGTCAATGCGACCAGTGTCAACGTCATGGCGGTCATCGTCATCACAAGCAACATCGTTGTGGTCAACGTCATGGCCAGCAACGTCACGGTCAACGTCATGCCCATCGTTATGGTCGCCACAGTCACGTTATGGTCAACGTCAGCGGTCGTCATCATCACAGTTAACGTCATAGTCCACGTCATGGTCAACATCATGGTCAATCTCATAGCGTCATCAGTGTCGTTATAGTCATCGTGCTCAGAACGTCACTGGTCACCCGTCATCATGATCAACATCATGGTCCACGTCACGGTCACCAACATGGTCAACGTCACGGTCACCATCGTGGTCGTCATCATGGTCAACATCACCACGGCCGCCATCATCACGGTCAACGTCATGGTCAGTGTCATGGTCAACGTCATGGTCAATGTCATGGTCAACATCGTGGTCATCATCATGGTCAGCGTCACCGTGGCCGCCATCATCATGGTCAACGTCATGGTCAACGTCATGGTCAACGTCACCATGGCCGCCATCATCACGGTCAACGTCACGGTCAACGTCACGGTCAACGTCACGGTCAACGTCACGGTCAACGTCATGGTCAACGTCAACGGTCGCCATCGCCGTGGTCAACGTCCTTGTCGCGGTCATCGTCATCCTCCTCCTCCTTGGCCCCATGGGGCTCTGGGGGGGTCAGGGGGGATGGGGGAGGGGCCGGACCCCCCAGTGGGGACAGGGGACAAGGGGGGTGACCCCCCCCCCCGGTGTCCGTCTGTCCCCCCGTCCCCCCCGGGCCGAATAAAGAGCCGGCAGCCGAAGGTCAAGTCTGTCCATGGGGGGGGAAGGGCGCCCGGACGCCTGGGCCCCGCGTGGGGTCACACGGCTCCCGGAAATGCCCCGAACGGCCCCAAAATGGGGTTGGGGGGGCCCCAATGGACCAAAACAGCCCCAAAATGGGGTTGAAGGAGCCCAAATGGGCCAGAATGGCCCCAAAATGGGGCTGAGAGGCCCAAAATAGACCAAACCGGCCCCAAAATGGGGTTGGGGGGCCAATGTAGCCCCAAATGGACCGAAAAGGCCCCAAAATGGGGTCAAGGGGCCTGAACGGACCAAAACAGCCCCAAAATGGGGTTGGGGGTGCCTAAATAGCCCAAAATGGAGCAAAATGGCCCCAAAATGGGGTTGAAGGGGCCTGAACGGACCAAAACGGCCCCAAAATGGGGTCAGGGGCCCCAAATGGACTAAAACTGCCCCAAAATGAAGTGAGGGGGGGTGGGAATTGGCCCCATTGGACCAAAATAGTCCCAAAATGGATTCAAGGGGTGGCAAAATAGCCCCAAAATGGGGCTGGGAGACCCAAAATAGACCAAAGTGGACCCAAACAGCCCCAAAATGGGGTCAGGGTGGCCAATGTAGCCCGAAATGGGCCGAAATAGCCCCAAAACGGGCTCAGGGGAGCAAAATGGACCAAATAGCCCCAAAATGGGAACAGGGAGCGGGGTAAAATGGCCCAAAAAAGCCCCAAGTGGGGTCGGGGCCAAAGCAGGCCCCAAAAGCCATGGAATGGCCCCAAAATGGGCTCAGGGCACCCGAAATGGTCCAAACCAGCCCCAAAAGGGGCTCAGGGAGGGGAAAGTGGCCCCAAAATGCCCCAAGAGGGAGCCAAGGGGCCCCAAATAGCCCCAAAAGGCCCCAAATAGCCCCAAAATGGGTGTGGGGGCCAAAACAGGCCCCACAAGCCAAGAAATGGCTCCAAAACGGGGGCAAAATGGCCCCAAATTGCCCCAAACGGGGCCCAGAGGGCTCAAATTGACCCAAATGGTGGAAAACAGCCCCAAAAAGTGGTCGGGGGCCCCAAATAGCCCCAAACGGTCATAAAAGGGCCCCAAATGGGGCCAGGGGAACAAAACGGCTGGAAACAGCCCAAAATGAGGTCACAGGGCCCCGAAACGGCCAAAATAGCCCCAAAATGGGGCCCTGGGACCAAAATACCCCAAACAGTCCCCAAAATGGGGCGCTGGGGCCCATCTCTTTGGGGACACGTTTGGGGACACAGTGATGAGTCTGGGGACACCTTTGGGAACAAGGTGACACCCTTGGGGACCCCCTTGGGGACAGGGACACCCTTGGGGACACCCTTGGTGACGCGGTGCCACCCTTGGGGACGGTGACACCCTTGGGGACACAGTGACACCCTTGGTGACAATGACACCCTTGGGGACATGGCAACACCTTTGGGGACATGTTGACACCCTTGGGGACAGGGTGCCACCCCTGGGAACGCGGTGCCACCCTTGGGGATGGTGCCACCCTTGGGGACACCCTGGGGGACACATTGACACCCTTGGGGACGTGTGCCACCCTTGGGGACACGACACCCTTGGGGACACCCTTGGTGACAGGGTGCCACCCTTGGTTACAAGGTGCCACCCTTGGGGACACGTTGACACCCTTGGGGACAAGGTGCCACCCTTGGGGACATGGTGACACCTTTGGGGACCCCTTGGGGACACCCTGGGGGACACGGTGCCACCCTTGGGGACACGTTGACACCCTTGGGGACAAGGTGCCACCCCTGGGGACGTGGTGCCACCCTTGGGGACACGTTGACACCCTTGGTGACACGGTGCCACCCTTGGGGACACGGTGCCACCCTTGGGGACACGTTGACACCCTTGGGGACGGTGCCACCCCGGCAGCCGCCTCCTCCTG
>NW_020456072.1:15550-17333 GCF_003342845.1 Nothoprocta perdicaria | reverse complement strand
TATTGGGAGAATCGACAGAGAAGTATTGGGAGAATATAGGGAGAATAGACAGAAATATAGGGGAAATAGGAAAAGAAATACTGGGAGAAGTGAAAGGGAAGTATTGGGAAAAAAGACAGAGAAATATTGGGAGAATATGGAGAGAAGAGACAGAGAAATATTGGGAGAACAGACAGAAATATTGGGAGTATAGCGGGAGAATAGAGAGAGAAATATTCAGAGAATAGACAGAAAAATATTGGGAGAATATAAAAAGAAATATTGGGAGGATACACCGTGAAATATTGGGAGAATAGGCAGAGAAATATTGGGGCAATAGACAGAAATATTGCAACAATAGGCAGAGAATAGACAGTGAAATACTGAAAGAATAGATAGAGAAATATAGGGAAAATAATCAGAGAAATATTGGGAGAATAGACAGAGAAATACTGGGAGAATATTGGCCGAATAGACGTACAGACATGGCGAGAATAGATGTAAAAATATTGGCAGAATATAAGTAAAAATAGGGGGGGAATAGACGTAGAAACATGGGTAGAATAGACAGACAAATACTGGGAGAATAGACATGGCAATATTGTTAGAATAGACAGAGAAATAGTGGCGCAATAGACGCAGAAATACTGGGAAAATAGACATAACAATAATTGCTAGAATACACAGAGGAATATTGGGAGAATAGAAGGGGAAATATTGGGAAATGATTGGGAAAATAGACAGAGAAATGCTAGGAAAAATCTTGGGAGAAGACACAAAGAAATATTGGGAGAAGAGACAGAGAATTATTGGGTGAAGAGACATAGAAATATTGGGAGAAGATCGGGAGAATAGAGAGAGAAATATTTGAAGAATAGACAGAAAAATATTGGGAGAATATTGGGAGAATGGAAAGAGAAATATTGGGAGAATATCAAAAGAAATATTGGGAGAATAGACAGAGACATATTGGGAGAATATCGGGAGAAGAGTGAGAGAAATAGTACGAGAATATGCAGAAAAATATTGGGATAACAGACAGAGAAATATTGGGATAATGAACGGAGAAATATTGGGAAAATAGACAGGGAAATATTGGGAGAATAGACAGGGAAATACTGGGAGAATAGTCAGAGAAATATCGGGAGAATAGAGAGAGAAATATGGGGAGAATATTGGGAGAATAGACAGAGACAAATAGGAAGAATATTAGGAGAGAGAAATATTGCGAGAACAGAGAAATATTGGGAGAATATTGGGAGACTAGACAGAGAAGTATTAAGCGACTAGACAGAGAAATATTGGGCGACTAGAGAGAGAAATATTGGGCGACTAGAGAGAGAAATATTGGGCGACTAGAGAGAGAAATATTCGGAGACTAGACAGAGAAATTTTTAAAGAATAGATAGAGAAGTATTCGGAGAATTGTCAGAGAAATATTGGAAGAATAGATAGAGAAATATGGGGGGAATATTTGGAGAATAGACAGAAAACTTCAGGGGAATAGAAAAAGATATACTGGAAGAAGTGGCAGGGAAATATTGGGAGAATAGAAAGAGAAATATTGGAAGAATATAAGGAGAAGAGACAAAGTAATATTGGGAGAAAAGACAGAGAAATACTGGGAGGATATTGGGAGAATGGATAGAGCTATATTGGTAGAATAGACAGCTATAATGGGAGTATATTGAGAGAAGTGATAGAGAAATATTGGGAGAACAGACAGAACTATTGGGAGAACAGACAGAACTATTGGGAGAATAAAGGCAGAATATGCAGAGAAATACTGTGAGAACAGACAGAG
>NW_020456072.1:10273-11845 GCF_003342845.1 Nothoprocta perdicaria | reverse complement strand
GAAAATATGGGGAGAATAGTCAGAGAAATATTGGGAGAATAGATAAAAAATATAGGGAGAATATTGGTAGAATAGACAGAGAAATATTGGGGGAATAGAAAAAGAAAAAGCGGGAGTGACAGGGACAGTGACAGGGAGATATTGGCAGAATAGAAAGAGAAATATTAGGAGAATATAAGAAGAACAGGCAAAGAAATATTGGGAGAAAAGACAGAGAAATACTGGGAGGATATTGGGAGAATGGACAGAGCAATATAAGGAGAATAGACAGAGCGATATTAGGAGAATATTCGGAGAAGAGATAGAGAAATATTGGGAGGACGAACATAAATATTTGGAGAAGAGAAAAAGAAATATCAGGAGAATAAAGGTAGAATAAACAGAAAAATATTGGGAGAATAGATAGTGAAATATTGCGAGAATAGATAGAGAAATATTGGGAGAATATTGGCAGAATATACAGAGAAATGTTGGGGAATAGAAAGAGAAATATTGGGAGAATATTAGGAGAACAGCCAAAAAATATTGGGAGAATAGACAGAGGGATATGGGGAGAATATTGGGAGAAGASAGAGACAAATATTGGGGGAAGAGACAGAGATATATTGGGAAACAGAGAAATATCAGGAGAATCAAGGTAGAATAGACAGAGCAATACTGGGAGAATAGATAGAGAAAAATACGAAGCATATTGGGAGAGCAGACAGAGAAATATTGGGAGAATAGACAGAGAAATATATGGACAATAATTGGGAGAATGGACAGAGCAATAACGGGAGAATATTGAGAGAAGAGACAGAGAAATACTGGGAGAACAGACAGAAATATTGGGAGAGGAGACAGATAAATATTGAGAGAAAAAAGGTAGAATAGACAGAGAAATATTGGGATATTAGAGAGAGAAATACTGGGAGAATATTGGGAGAATAGTCAGAGTAATATTGCGAGAATAGAGAAAAATAGGAAAGATATTGTGAGAAGAGACATAGAAATAATGGGAAAACAGAGAAATATTGGGAGTATAACAGGAGAATAGAGACATATTGGTAGAATAGACATAAAAACAGTGGGAGGCTATAAAAAGAAATATTCGGAGCATAGACAGAGATATATTGGGAGAATATACAGAGAACAGACAGTGAAATACTGAAAGAATAAAACGGAGAAATATTGGGAGAACAGGCGGAGAAATATTGGGAGAACAGGCAGAGAAATATTGGGAGAACAGGCAGAGAAATATTGGGAGAACAGACAGAGAAATATTGCGAGAACAGACAGAGAAATATTGCGAGAACAGACAGAGAAATATTGCGAGAACAGAGAAATATTGCGAGAACAGAGAAATATTGCGAGAACAGACAGAGAAATATTGCGAGAACATGGGCCAAATATACGTAGATATATTTGTAGAATATATGTATAAATATGGGGGAATAGATGTAGAGAAATTGGTAAAAAAGACAGAGAAATATTGGGAGAATAGACAGTCAAATATTGGCGGAATGGACGTAGATATACTGGGAAAATAGACATAGCAATATTGTTAGAATAAATAGAGAAATATTGGAAGAA
>NW_020456072.1:6957-8844 GCF_003342845.1 Nothoprocta perdicaria | reverse complement strand
ATAGACCGTGAAATATTGGGAGAATAGACAGAGAAATAGTGGCAGAAGAGACAGAGCAATAATGGGAGAACACACATAGAAATATTGGGAGAATAGATAGAGAAATATGGGGAGAATATTGGGAGACTAGAGAGAAAATATCGGGCGTATAGAAAAAGAAAAACTGCGAGAAGTGACAGGGAAATTTTGGGAGGATAGAAGGAGAAATATTGGGAGAATATTAGAAGAACAGACAAAGCAATATTGGCAGAATATAAAGAGAATAAAGAGAGAAATATTGGGAGAACATAAAACGAAATATTGGGGGAACAGACAGAGAAATATTGGGGGAACAGAGAAATATTGGGAGAATAGGCAGAGAAACATGGGAAAAATATTGGGAGAATAGACAGAGAAATATCGGGAAAATAGAAAAAGAAATACTGTGAGAAGTGAAAGGGAAATACGGGGAGAATAGACAGAGAAATATCGGGAGAATATCGGGAGAATACAGAGAGCATTATTCTTAAAATAAACAGAGAAATATTCTTGGAATATTTCTCTCTCTATTAGGGGAATAGAGATAAAAATATTGCAAGAATAGACATAGAAATATTGGGAGAATAGACAGAGAAGTATTGGGAGAATAGACACAGAAGTATTGGGAGAATAGACACAAAAATATTGGGAGAATAGACAGAGAAATATGGGGAGAATATAGGGAGAATATAGGGAGATAGGGAAATATAGGGAGAATAGACAGAAATATCGGGGAAATAGGAAAAGAAATACTGGGAGAAGTGAAAGGGAAGTATTGGGAAAATAGACAGAGAAATATTGGGAGAATATAAGAAGAAGAGACAAAGTAATATTGGGAGAAAAGACAGAGAAATACTGGGAGGATATAAGGAGAATGGACAGGGCAATATCGGGAGAATAGACAGAGCGATATTGGGAGAAAATGGAGAGAAGAGACAGAGAAATATTGGGAGAACAGACAGAAATATTGGGAGTATAGCGGGAGAATAGAGAGAGAAATATTCAGAGAATAGACATAGAATAGAATAGAAATATTACGAGAATATGCAGAAAAATATTGGGATAACAGACAGAGAAATATTGGGATAATGAACGGAGAAATATTGGGAGAATAGACAGGGAAATATTGGGAGAATAGACAGGGAAATACTGGGAGAATAGTCAGAGAAATATCGGGAGAATAGATAGAGAAATATGGGGAGAACATTGGGAGAATAGACAGCGAAATATTGGGAGAATACACAGGGAAATATAGGAAGCCTATTCGGAGAACAGACAGAAATATTGAGAGAATCAAGGTAGATTAGGCAGAAAAATATTGGGAGAATAGACAAAGAAATATTGTGAGAATATTGGGAGAATAGAGAGAAAAATAATGGGAGAATAAAAAGAGAATAGACAAAGAAATATTGGGAAAAGAGACAAAGAAATATTGTGAGAATATTGGGAGAAGAGACAGAGATATATTGGGAGAAGAGACAGAGAAATATTGGGAGAAGAGACAGAGAAATTTTCGGAAAATATTGGTTGAATAGATAGAGAAATATTGGGAGAATATTCGGATAATATTGGGAGACATATTGGGGGAATAGTCAGAGGAATTTTGGGACAAAGGAGAGGGTAATATCGGGAGAATATACTGAGAAATATTGTGACAATATTGGGAGAATAGACAGAGACATATTGGGAGAATAGACAGAGACATATTGGGAGAATAGACAGAGACATATAGGGAGAATAGACAGAGACATATTGGGAGAATAGACAGAGACATATTGGGAGAATATTGGGAGAATGAACAGGCAAATATTGGGAGAATACACAGARAAATCTTGGGAGAATAAGGGGAGAAATATAGGGAGAATACAC
>NW_020456072.1:3984-5272 GCF_003342845.1 Nothoprocta perdicaria | reverse complement strand
AAATCTTGGGAGAAGAAACAGAGAAGTATTGGGAGAATAAAGGTAGAATAGGCAGAGAAATAGCAGGAGAATAAATGTAGAATAGAAAGAGAAATATTGGGAGAATAGACAGTGAGATATTGGGAGAATAGACAGAAAAATTTTGTAAGAATAGGTAGAGAAATATTGGCAGAATAGACAGAGAAATATTGGGAGAATATTGGCTGAATAGACGAAGAAATATTGGGAGAATAGATGTAAAAATATTGGGAGGATAAATGTGGGGGGAAAAGACGTTAAGATATTGGTAGAATAGACAGAGAAATGTGGGGAGAACACACACAGAAATGTTGAGAGAATAGACAGAGCAATATTGGGAGAATATTCAGAGAATAAACAGACAGTGAAATATTGAAAGACTAGCCAGAGAAATATAGGGAGAATATTCGGAGAAATATGGGGAGAATAGACAGAGAAATATTGGGAGAATATTTGGAGAATAGACAAGAAAAATTTGAAAGAATAGAGAGAGAAGTATTCGTAGAATAGTCAAAGAAATATTGGGAGAATAAAGGTAGAAAAGGCAGATAAATATTTGGGAGCAGAGACAGAAATATCAGGAAAATAAAGGTAGAAGAGAAAGATAAATATTGGGAGAGTAGACAGTGAACTATTGCCAGAATAGACAGAGTTATTTGGAGGATAATGGCAGAATAGACAGAGAAATATGGGGGAGCAGACAGAGAAATATAGGGAGAATATCAGGAGAAGAGAAAGAGAAATACTGGAAGTATATAAGGAGAAAAGACAGAAAAGTAATATTGGGAGAAAAGACAAAGAAATACTGGGAGGATATTGGGAGAATGGACAAAGCAATATTGGGAGGATAGACAGAGCTATAATGGGAGAATATTGAGGGAAAAGACAGTGAACTATCGGGAGACTAGACAGTGATATATCGGGAGAATATCGGGAGAATAGAGAGAGAAATATTTGGAGAAGTGAAAGAAAAATATTGGGAGAATATTGGGAGAATAGACAGTGAAATATTGGGAGAATATAAAAAGAAATATTGAGAGAATAGACACAGAGATATTGTTAGAATAGACAGGGAAATATTGGAAGAGTAGAAATATTGGAAGAGTAGAAAGAAAAAAATAGGAAAAATATTAGGAGAAGAGACAGAGAAACACTGGGAGAATAGACAGAGAAATTTTGGGAGAATATCGGGAGAATAGAGAGAGAAATATTCTTAGAATAGGCAGAAAAATATTGGGAGAACAGACAGGGAAATATTGGGAGAATATCG
>NW_020456072.1:0-1946 GCF_003342845.1 Nothoprocta perdicaria | reverse complement strand
AAATATTGGGAGAAGATCGGGAGAATAGAGAGAGAAATACTGGGAGAACAGACACAAAAATATTGGGAGAATAGACAGAGAAATATTGGGGGAATATTCGGAGAATAAATAGATAAATTTTAGGGAATAGAAAGAGAAATATTGGGAGAGTATTGGGAGAATAGACAGATTTATTGGGAGAATATCGGGAGAATAGAGAGAGAAATATCTGGAGAATATAAAAAGAAATATTGGGAGAATAGACACAGAGATATTGGGAGAATAGACAGCGAAATTTTGGGAGAATAGCCAGAGAAATATTCGGAGAATACTGGGAGAATAGACCTAGAAATATTGGGGAATAGACAGAAAAATAGTGGGAGAATACTGGGAGAAGAGACACAGAAATATTGGGAGAATAGACAGAGAAAAATAGGAAACATATTGAGAGAACAGACAGAGAAATAATGGGAGAACAGACAGAGAAATATTGGGAGTATAATGGGAGAATAGAGAGAGAAATATTCGGAGATTAGACAGAAAAATATTGGGAGGATATAAAAAGAAATATTGGGAGAATAGATAGAGAAATACTGGGAGAAGAGAGAGAGAAATACTCGGAGAATAGACAGAGAAATATTGGGATAATATTGGCCGAATAGACGTAGAAATAGTGGGAGAATACATGTAAAACTATTGGGGGAATATACGTAAATATGAGGGGAATAGACTTAGACACATTGGTAGAATAGACAGAGAAATATTGGGAGAATAGACATAGCAATATTGTTAGAATATACAGAGAAATATTGGCGGAATAGACGTAAAATTACTGGGAAAATGGACATAGCATTATTGTTAGAATATTGGTAGAATATGGGGAAAATAGAGAGAGAAATATTCTTAGAATAGACAGAGAAATATTGGGAGAATATCTGGAGAATAGAGAGAGAAATATTCTTAGAACAGACAGAGAAATATCGGGGGAATAGACAGAGAAATATCGGGGGAATAGACAAAGAAATATCGGGGGAATAGACAAAGAAATATCGGGAGAATAGACAAAGAAATATCGGGAGAATATTTGGAGAATAGAAGGGGAAATAATGGGAGAATATTGGCAAAATAGAGAGAGAAATGTTAGTAAGCATATTGGGAGAACAGACAGAGAAATATGGGGAGAACAGACATAGAAATATTGGGAGAAGATCGGAAGAATAGAGAGAGAAATACTCGGAGTACAGACACAAATATATTGAGAGGATATAAAAAGAAATATTGGGAGAATATTTGGAGAATAGACAGTGAAATATCGAAAGAATAGAAAGATAAATATAGGCAGAATAGACAAAGAAATAATGGGAGAATAAACAGAAATATTGGAAGAATGGACAGAAAAATATTGGGAGAATATCGGGAGCATAGAGAGAGAAATATTCCTAGAATAGACAGAGAATTATTGGGAGAATAGAGAGAGAAATATTGGGACAATATTCAAAGAATAGACAGTGAAATATTGAAAGAATAGACAGAGAAATATTGGGAGAATTGTCAGAGAAATATAGGAAGAATAAACAGACAAATATTGGGAAAACCGACAGAAAAATATTAGGAGAATCGACAGAGAAATATTGGGAGAATATCGGGAGAATAGAGAGAGAAGTAGGGAGAGACAGATAAGTACTGGAAGGTATTGGGAAAATGTACAAAGCGATATTGGGAGAATACAGATAGAAATACTGGGAGAATGGACAGGGATATGTTGTTAGAATAGGTTGAGAAATACTGGAAGAATAGAAAGAGAAATATTGAGAGAATATTGGCCTAATAGGTGAAGATATTTTGGGAGAATTGACGTAAAAATATTCGGAGTACACACGTAGAAATAAAGGGGTAATACATGTAGAAACATTGCGAGAGGAAACAGAGAAATATTGGGAGAATATTGCGAGAATAGACAGAGAAAT
>NW_020456071.1:9706-17393 GCF_003342845.1 Nothoprocta perdicaria | reverse complement strand
GCAGTTCTGTGCCTGTGCATGAGCTTGCAGAGCCAAGGGCAGCCTGCCATGTGGCCCTGGAGAAGTGTGCAGCAGTGTCACAGGCCTCCAACTTGGCTCGGCCCCATTTATCACCACCTTCTGAGCTCTGCCATCCAGACAGTTCTCAGTCCACCTCACTGTCCAGCCATCTATCCCACACTTCCTGAGCTTGCCCATGAGGATGTTATGGGAGWTGATGTCAAAAGCCTTGCTGAACTCAAGGYAGGCAACATGCATGACYTTCCCATCATCCATCAAGCCACTCAYCCCATTGTAGAAGGCTATCAGGTTTGTCCAACATGACTTCCCCTTGGTGAATACATGCTGAGATCTACAGCTCATCTACAGCTCATCTGCTGTGTGCTGACCACRTGCTACTTGTGGTTTCTCTGACTGGAGCAGTCTCCCAATGCCACTGAACTGCAGGCACAAATCATCGAGGCCGGGAGGCTTGTGGCCTTTAATGTAAYGCTCTGTGTATGCTGGGAAGTGCGGTGTTGCCATGCTGTTTGTGACTGCTACCTGTTCAGCACTTCACGCTGCTTGATTGCTGAGCACAGTGTGGGCAGATAATAAACAGGTCTCTATTTCAATAAATATTTTGTACAAAGTGTCATTGAACTGTCGCGCTCCTAGTGATAGAATCTTAGGGTGTCTTAGGGCAAGTATAAGAAAAAGGGGCCTGAAGCAGGCATTAGACAAGGGTATGTATACAGGGAAAGGGCACTGGCAGCTGTGCAAATGCTGATGCTGGGGAAGCTCCGGCTCAGGAAGCCCTAAGCCCCAGAGTGCCAGTACTGCAGCTTGCTTTGGGAGTGACCTGTGTYCAKYYAGAGTGTTTACATGAACATGGAACTGGGGCTTGCGCARGGAATGTAATCACCCTGGAGGGAGTTCACGGTCTACCAAGTCTCTGTGCAGCTGAAATAGGTTTTGGTAGCTCACTCTCTGGTGGAATATATCGCAGGCATTCGCTGCTGCCGTGGAAAGGCTTCAGGTGAACTCTGAAGCAGAGCGGGCTTCTCTCTACTGACACCCTACTGGAGGGATGGGAAGCAAGCTCAGTAGCACATGTGTGAGTGTAAGTGGTGGGAGCACCCTTGCTTGTCCAAGTAAGGCCTAGATAGCCCAGGCGTGCCCAGTGCCCTTGCCCCAAGAAAAGGTGCTCTGAAGCCCTTGCTTTATGTAGGCGTCTGTAACAGGAGCTGCGGCTCATCTGCCTCACAAGTTAGGCACAAAGTCTGGCACAGTTCTTGCAGCAGTTGCTGGTCCCTGTCAGGACAAGGTGTAAATTGCCAGAGCAGCACAGCAATACAAGAACTTCCACACAGTGTTTGGAAGTAACATCTTTATTCTCTGCCATGGTAAAGCCCTCTCTCAGCGTTCACATTTCTCCAGCTTCTGCATTACCAGCTTTACACATGTTGGTCTCATCCGGGCTCTGCTCTGGGCAGGGGGCTGTGGAGCTGCTGGAGGGACAGGCTGCCTGCAGTACTGCTGACCCATGGAGGAGAAAGGCTCTCGTGTGTTCCCTGGCCTTGCTTTTGGTTGGGTTCCCAGCAGTGCAGAACGTGGTCTTGATGCAGGTGGTGAGAGGAAAGCAGGTGGTTCCTGCATGCCTTTGTTTGTGTGTGAAAATGTTGCAGTTTGAAAGTCATAGTGATGGGGCAGGAAGCGGGGGGCAAGGAGATATCAAATCAGTATTGGATTCACAAACAGTCTATGGACCGTAGGTCCGATTGCCTTCCTAGGAGCGAATTGAGTTCCCAAATAGTGTGAGCAACTACAAGCTCAATTCTGAACATTCTGTCAACTGTAGGTCCAATCGCGTCCCCCCAAACAAGTAGTCAAGTTCACAAACAGTATGATTTATTCAAATGCAACATTTACAAAGCAGGTTTCGGATGTCAGTACAGGAAATTCTCTACTACAGCGTGGGGTTTTTAGCTAGCTCTGATGTACAAATGTGCAATCATCACTCTCCCCAGAAGATGGGAGAGGGCTCTTCAGTCTTGAGTCTCCTCAGGCAGCATCTCAAGCTGAGGGGAGGGAAGGGGGATCAGCCTGTTGACTGACCCAAGAGTTATGATGATTTCTTCCTTCTCAGTTCTTAGTGTTCTCAGGCGATGTTCCAGTCTGAGGGGAAGAAAGGGGGATCAGCACATCAACTGATCCGAAAGTTATGATGGATTCTTTCTTCCAAGTTCTTAGTCTTCTCAGGTGGTGTCTCAGCCAGAGGGGAGGAAAGGGAGATCAGCCCGTCGACTGACCCAAGAGTTACAATGGAGTCTTCCCCCCAAGTTCTTAGTCTTCTCAGGCGATGTCTGAACCCAAGGGAAGGGAAGGGGAATCAGCCCATTGACTGACCCAAGAGTTATGATGGAGTCTTCCCTCCAAATTCTTCATCCTTAGTTTACCTTAGTTCACTTTTCTTTACATTCAGGTGGAGTTTGAGTGGCTAGAATCGTACTTAATATTGTTATTGATTGATGAAAAAGTTTCTCACTTGCATTTAAAGGTACTCGCTTTCATTTAAAGGTAGATCTAGTTGGACTAGATGACTAGATGATCTCTAGAGGTCGCTTCCAATCTTGAATGTTCTGTGATTGTGTGATTCTGTGAAAATCTAGAGCTCATGCTCAACGAGGAATGGTCGTACCTCGGAGGCAGGTTAACTTTTGGGATGGAGGTGTGTTTTGGCATTATAATGAGCTTTTAATGAGCRAAGTTCAAGCAAAGTTCATCCGAAAGGGGTGATTTGCCACTTTTCTGGCTCAGCACTGGACTTTTTATCGTATATCTCCCATTGGACAGCTACTGTGCGGCTTATCAGCGGCGCAGCACAGGGAGTGCAACAGAGTTTGGCTGCAGGGTCTTCACTCCGCTCCATCCTCCATTAATCCCCTTCGCAGCTGCGAGGAGGGCGGATTGTCTTGCCTAGGCAACTGCAGAGGAGCTGAGTCCGTGCATACCAGCCATCCTGGAAATGGCAACTGTCTCTCACCTCAAGGAAGCTTCTGCAATGCCTAAACTTATGTTAGGCCCTAGTTTTCCTCTCATTTCCTGTTTTCAAACAATTCTTCCACAATATCCACCCTGTGACTATAGTCACTCAAGCTTCACATTAAATCATTTAGGTGTTAATATCACTTGGCCTAAACATGATGCAGTTAAGCGAGTGTTTGCACGTGGGTACATCAGTTGGGTAGGAGTTACAGAAAAGGCAAGGAATCTAGTTTTATAAGAATGAATATATATATATATATATATATATATACACACACACAGAAATTATTGCAGATCTACCCTGTGACTCCAGTTACCATTGTATATTGAAATTTAGTCTCAAATTAGAGTCTTAGTACTTGGGATATTGATTGGGTCATCTGCTTGTAAAGGTGTATAAGTGGTGAACTGAATCATCTTTACATTAATAGCTTTCATTATAGTAGATTTTACACAGGATATTGTGCTTAGGATAACTGTCATCACAATGAACATCATCACATATTCTGTTAAACTTTGGATCCAACCAGTGACACCAAATCCAATACATCTTCCCCTCTAGTTGCCCCTGGCCTGACTTTCCGCCCCACCACACACATCTTCACTGCAATACTCCACACACCTTACACTTCTCATTCCTACACACCAAAGCTCTTCCAGCTTACCAGAAGATCCCTGATTTCTTAGGTGGTCTTAAGCACCTCGGAAGGTGCTTAAGGTGCTGGGAAGGTATCTTAAGAAGGTGCTGAGGTGCTCTTAATCACCTCAAGACCCTTTCCTTTGAGGCTTAAGTCATGGAGGCACAGTTTGGGCTAAGTGGAATGAAGGTAAAGATTTCATCTGGTAGCAATGCAATGCATTTGCATTTTGAGCTCAGTTTTTTTTTTAGGGTATTCAATTGTGCCCTAGAGCATGTGCTTGGAGTGTGACAGATGGTCTAGCAGAGTTCATCGCACCTCAATTTCTACAGACAAATTGAGGAACTTCTCTGTATGAGAAGAGGAATGAGATTCACCTACACAATAAAATTGTGCGAGAGAGGGTAGAGATGGAACCTTGAGCATAGTCCTGGGGCTAGAATCCCTGGAAAGAGAAGAGAAGAAATAGGAATGACCAAAATCAGAGCTACTACTGAGTGCTTAGTCTTGCCATAGGAGCCTCCCCGTTGATCCCTCTTGCAGGGGCTCTCCCAGGCTCATGCCACATGCAGCACCTTTTCCTATAGCTCCCTTACCTCCTTAAAAATTCTCTTCTCTCTTGTCTTCCTTATGGTAGTACTTGCTGTCCTCACACTCTTGACTTGAGTTCCCCAAGCTCTCCTAAAGTTACACAGAGCACCTCCTCATCAGTACCAGAGTGGTCTGTTACATCCTGCCCAATGACTCTCCTATGCTGCTCCTCACCAGTCCCCTGAGCACATCACAAAGCCGGCATCATGCTCCTCCTCTAATCCATGACTTCCTCACAAGTGACCTCACCAACTACAGTGCTGCATTTTCATCTTCTCCTGAGGTTCCCCCTTGACTACTTCCCTAACAACTACACACATTTTCACTGCAGCACCCAACAGGCCTTGCCCTTCCTCTGTCTTCCACAGCCTAAAGTCCTTCCATGCACACCTAGACAATGCCTGCATGTTTAGGTTCTCTTAAGAAGTCCCTTCCTCCAAATGTTTCAGGCATTCAATAGACAGTCCTATCTTCACAGCATCAAGAAAGATTTGGAGGTAGTACTTGGAATTTCCTTTGCCTTTCGTACTCAGAGCTTAATTAGGGCTTTGAATTGGGCCCTAGAGCATGTGTTTGGAGTGGAATAGAGGGCTAGCAGAGTGCAGCAGCTCGAGGCAAGCAAGGAATACTAGGGATTAGCTTCAGAAACAACCTAAGCGTTTGGGAGAGTGGGTAGAGACGAGCCTTGAGCACAGCACTGTGGCCATTTTCTATGTAAAGAGAGAAGAGGAAGGAGGCAAGACCAAAGTCAGGGGTTCTCCCGAGTGCTTAATCTTAGCCTAGAGGCCTCCCTGCTGTCTTGTCTTGCAAGGAGCTTGCCCATGTTGTATGCCTCCTGCAGCACCATTCCCTCTAGATCCCTTACCTGTCCAAAACATCTCCTCTCTCTTGGTCTCCCTCTGCGAGTACTTGCAGTCCTCACAATCTTGCCTCCAGCTCCTTAAGCTCCACTGAAGCTACACAAAGCAACTCCTCATCAGCATCACAGAACACTCCTTATTACTCGCCTCTTGGCGCTCCAACGCTGCTGCTTGTCACTCCCCCAAGCACATCACAAAGCCTGCCTCATGCTCCTCATCTAACCTAGTCCTGCATTGGAAGTGACCTCACCACCTACAGTGCAGTGCTGAAAAACTCTCCACTTGTTGCCCCGGCCTGACTTTCCTTTCCTCCACACAGATCTTCACGTCAACACTCCACACAGCTTGTGCTTTTCTGCCTCCCTCACACAAAAGGATTTATAGCTCTACCTACAAAGCACTGATTTCTCAGTTGTTCTTAAGGTGCCCCTTTATTCGGAAGTTTCAGGCTTGGAGGCACAGTTGGGCCTTGGAGGCAGCAGGGAAAGATTTGACATGTTAGGTCAGTCTTGCCTTGGCATTTTGGGCTCAGACATTTGTTAGGGATTGACTAGGGCTCTGGAGCATGTATTTGGAAGATGATGGATGGTGTAGCAGAGTCGACCATCTCAAGGGAGGCAAAGCACTTTAGGGTTAGCTTCACCTACAGGATAAATGTTTAGGAGAGAGGGTAGGGATGGAGACTTGAGCACAGGATGGAGGTTATCATCCTTGGAAAGTGAAGAGAGGAAGGAGGTAAGGCCAAAATGATGCGTTCTGCTGTGTGTTTAGTCTTGGCATAGGGGCTCTCCTGCTGAAATCTCCTCCTTGGGCTCTCCTAGGCCCCACTCCACCTGAAGCACAATTACCTCTGAATCCTTAAATTCTCCAAAGCTCCACAAAACAAATTCTCATCAGCATCAGTGCACTCTCCTTACTTGCTGCCTCTTGCTTCTCACGCACTGCTGCTTGCCATTCCTCTGAGTGTACCACAAAGCCTGCCTCATGCTCCTCATCCAAGCTAGACCTGCATCTCAAGTGACCTCACCACCTACAGCGTAGTGCTAAAACACGCTTCACTAGTTACCCCTGGCCTGACTTTGTTCTCCACCACACACATCTTCACAACAATACTCCACACACCTTGCACTCTTCTGCCTTCTACACAGCAAAGGACTTACAGCTGCACCTACAAAGCACTGTTTTCTTCGGTGCTCTTAAGGAGCCTCTTTCTTCTGAGGCTTCAGGCATGGAGGCACATTTTGACCTGGAAGGGAGCAGGGAAAGATTTGACATGATAGCTCAGTCTTGCCTTGACATTTTGTGCTCAGATAATAGTTAGAGCCTTTTGTTGGGTTCTGGAGCATATATTTGGAGGGTGACAGAGGGCCTAGCACTGTCCATCACTTCAAGGCAGGCAAGGAACATGACAGTTTAAGTCATGATAAGATAAGTGTTTAGGAGAGAGGGTAAGGATGGAGACTTGAGCACAGCACGGAGGTTATCATCCTTGGAAAGAGAGGAGAGGAAGGGGGCAAGGACAAAATCAGAGGTTGCACTGAGTGATTAGTCTTGGCATAGGGGCCTCCTTGCTGTACTCTCCTCCAGGGATTCTCCCAGACATCATCAAACTGAAGCACCATTCCATCTAGATCCCTTGCCTCCCCTAAATCTCTGCTCCCTCTTTGCCTCTGTGTAGGAGCACATGCTGTTACCACGATCCTACCTCTACCTCCTTAAAAGCTTCAAAGCTACACAAAAAAAAATTCTAAACAGCATCAGAACACTCTCCTTACTTCCTGCCTCTTGGTTCTTCCAAGATGCTGCTCACCACTCTTCTGAATACGTCACAAAACCTGCCTCATGCTCCTTATCCAACCAAAGCCGGCATCACAGCTGACCTCACCACCTACAGCGCAGTGCTTACTTCTTCTCCCTCACTTTCTGCCTCACCACACACATCTTCTCTGCAATACTCCACACGACTTACACTTCCCCTCACTCCTACACACCGAAGCTCTTCCAGCTGTGCCTAGAAGATCCCTGAGTATTTAGGTGCTCTTAAGCACCTCTGAAGGTGCTTAAGGTTCTGAGAAGGTGCCTTAAGAAGGTGCTGAAGTGCTCTTAAGCACCTTAGTGAATTTTTCCTTGAGACTTAAGGCATGGAGGCAGAGTTAGGGCTAAGTGGCAGCAGGGAAAGATTTCACGTGGTAGCTCAGTCATGCCTTTGCATTTTGTGCTCAGGTTTTCTTTAGGGTATTGAACTGGGCCCTAGAGCACGGGCTTGGAGTGGGACAGATGGCCTAGCAGAGTTCACAGCACCTCAACTTCTACAAAAAACACTAGGAATAAGATTCACATACACAATAAAATTGTGGGAGAGTGGGTTGGGGTGGAGCTTTAAGCATAGTACTGAGGCTATGATTTTTGAAAAGAGAAGAAATAGGCAAGGCCAAAATCAGAGATTCTACTAAGTGCTTAGTCTTGGCATAGGGGCCTCAGAATATTTCAGAATATTTCAGAATATTTCAGAATATTTAAGGTTGGAAGGGACCTCTACAGATCATCTAGTCCAACCTTCCTGCTCAAGCA
>NW_020456071.1:0-7321 GCF_003342845.1 Nothoprocta perdicaria | reverse complement strand
GGAGGCTTCCCGCAGCTGCCCATAGAAGGCTTCGTCCACTTCCTCGTCCTGGTCAGGAGGCCTGTAGTAAACTCCCACCACCGTGTCGCCCCTGCTGGCTTGCCCCTTTATCCTCACCCACAGGCTCTCTACTCGCGTTCCATTCTCCCCTATGCTGAGCTCTATGCATTCCAGTTGTCCTCTTGGTCGTTCTTGCAGGGGCTCTCCCAGGCTCCATGCCACCTGCAACACCTTTTCCTTTAGTTCCCTTACCTCCTTAAAAATTATTTTCTCTCTTGTCCTCCTTATGGGAGTACTTGCTGTCCTCACACTCTTGACTTGAGTTCCCCAAGCTCTCCTGAAGCTACATAGAGCACCTCCTCATCAGTATCAGAGCGGTCTGTTACAAGATGTCTATTGACTCTCCCATGCTGCTCCTCACCAGTCCCCTGAGCACATCACAAAGCCGGCATCATGCTCCTCCTCTAATCCATGACTTCCTCACAAGTGACCTCACCAACTACAGTGCTGCATTTTCATCTTCTCCTGAGGTTCCCCCTTGACTACTTCCCTAACAACTACACACATTTTCACTGCAGCACCCAACAGGCCTTGCCCTTCCTCTGTCTTCCACAGCCTAAAGTCCTTCCATGCACACCTAGACAATGCCTGCATGTTTAGGTGCTCTTAAGGGGTCCCTTGCTCCCAACGCTTAGGCATTTGATAGACAGTCACATCYTCTTGATGTCAGGGAAGGTTTGGAGGTAGTACTTCGGTCTTTCCTTTGCATTTTGTGCTCAGGGTTTCATTAGGGCTTTGAATTGGGCCCTAGAGCATGTGTTTGGAGTGGAATAGAGGGCCTAGCAGAGTACAGGAGATCAAGGCACTCAAGGAATACTAGGGATTAGCTTCAAATGCAACCTAAGAGTTTGGAAGAGGGGGTAGAGAGGGAGTGTTGGGCAAAGCACTGTGGCTATTTTCTATGTAAAGAGAGAAGAGGAAGGAGGCAAGGCCAAAGTCAGGGGTTCTCCTGAATACTTAATCTTAGCTTCGGGACCTCCCTGCTGGCATCTCTTGCAAGGGGCTTTCCCAGGTTCTGTGCCTCCTGCAGCACCACTCCCTCTAGCTTCCTTACCTGTCCAAAACATCTCCTCTCTCTTGGCCTCTCTCTGGGAGTACTTGCAGTCCTCACAATCCTGCCTCCAGGTCCTTAAGCTCCATTGAAGCTACATAAAGCAAATTCTCAACAGAGCACTTTCCTTACTACCCACCTCTTGGCTCTTCCACGCTGCTGCTCGTCACTCCTCTGAGTGTATCACAAAGCCTGCCTCATGCTCCTCATCCAACCTAGGCCTGCATCTCAAGTGACCTCACCATCTTTAGCGCAGTGGTGAAACACTCTCCACTAGTTGCCCCTAGACTGACTTTCCACCACACACATCTTCACGTCAATACTCCACCCAACTTGCACTTTTCTGCCTCCTACACACCAAAACACTTACAGCTATACCTTGAAAGCAATGATTTCTTAGGTGCTCTTAAGGATTTCTTAGGTGCTCTTTGTTTGCAGGTTTCAAGCATGGATGCACATTTTGGCCTGGCAGGGAGCAGGGAAAGATTTCATATGGTAGCTCAGTGTTGCCTTGGCAATTTATGCTCAGACATTAGTTAGGGCTTTTTCTTGTGCTCTGGAGCACGTACTTGGAGGGTGACGGATGGTGTAGCAGAGTCCACCAATTTAAGGCAGGCAAGGGACATTAGGGCTTAGCTTTACATGCAGGATAAGTGTTTAGCGGAGAGGGTAGAGATGGAAACTTTAGCACAGCACAGAGGTTATCATCTTTGGCAAGAGAAGAGAAGAAGGAGGTAAGGCCAAAATCGGGGGTTCTGCTGAGTGCTTAGCCTAGGCATAGGGGCCTCCCTGCTGAACTCTCCTCCAGGAGCTCTCCTAAGCCCCATGTAGCCTGCTGCACCATCACCTCTAGATTCCTTACCTCTAGATTCCTTACCTCTTCAAACCATCTCCCTCTCGGCATCATTCTGGCAGTACTTGCTGTCTCCCACTCTTGCCTGCACCTCCTTAAGCTTTGCTCAAACTACACAAAGCACCTCCTCATTAGCATCAGAGCACTCTCCTTACTACCCTCTTATTGTCTCTCCCACACTGTTCTTCACCAGTCCTTTGAACACACCATAAAGCCTGCATCATGCTCCTTATCTAACAGATTCATCTTTCACAATGGACTTCTCCACCTTCACCACAGCCTGTACCTAGTCTCCTCCAGTTCTCTCTTGCCCTTCTTTCCTCTCAATAACGCATATATGCATTATTGAATGTCCCACATGCCTTTCCCTCCTTCTCCCTCCCTCTGTCTACACCAATTCCACGTATGCCTACAAGACACTTGCATGTTTAATTTCTCTAAAGGAGCCCCTTTGTTCTGAGGCTTCAGGCATGGAGTAGCAGCTTGGGGTATGTGACAACAAGGAATATTTTGAGCTGGGAACTCAACCTTTTCTCTGCATTTTGTGCTCAGGTTTTAGTAGGAGCCTTGAATTGAACTTCAGATCATGTGTTTGGAGTGTGATCGATGAATTCAGAGTTTCAGATGGATGAATTCAGAATTTTCAGATATTCAGAATCAGTAGAACTTCAAGTTCTGCAGAGAACAGTAGGGATTTGCTTCACGTACAGGATAAACTTTTGGGAGAGACAGTAGGGATTGAGGGTTGAGCACAGCACCATGACTATATTCCTTGGAAAGAGAAGAGGGGAGGGAGAGCAGACCGATATCATGGGTTCTGCTGAGTGCTTAGTCTTGCTGTATGGGCTTCCCTGCTGAATTCTTATCCAYGAACTCTCCCAGGACCCATGTCACCCGCAGCACAATTACCTCTGGATCATTTACTTCCTCAAAACATCTCCTCTCTCTTGGCCTCCTCCTAAGAGTCCCTGCTGTACTCACGCTCCTGCACTCAAGTTCCTCCAGCTTTGCTGAAGCTACACAGATCACAACTTTATCAGCATCAGAGCATTCTCCTTACTAATTGGCACCTGGAACTCTTATGTGGCTCCTCACCAGTCCGCTGAGCATATAACAAAGTCTGCATCATACTCCTCTTATAATCCATGCCCGCATCATGAAACACCGGACCACGTACAGTGCTGTGTTAAGACTCTTTCCTCTAGATGCCCCTGATTCTAAGGAGGTAGAATTCTAAAATGATGATCAGATTTCTAAAGCGATTGTCAGAATTGTAATATGACAGTCAGAATTCTAAAGTCAATGTCAGAATTCTAAAGTGAACGTCAGAATACTAAAGCCTCTACCAGAATTCTAAAGCGAGCGTAAGGATTCTAAAGCATCAGGATTCTAAAGTGTCAAAATTCTAAAGAGAGTGTAAGAATTCTAAAGCAAATGTCAGAATTCAAAAGCAAGAGTCAGACTACTAAGGCGAACTCAGAATTTTAAAGAGATCTTAAGAATTCTAATGTGAGCATAACAATCCCAAAACGAGCATCACAATTCGGAGGCGAATGTCACAATTTCCGGGTGGAATTATAAAACGTTAGAATTCTAAAGCAAACAGAAGAATTGTAATGCGAGCAGCACAATTTAAAAGCATCAGAATTCTAAAGATTCTAATACAAGGGTCAGAACGCTAAGGCAAATGCCAGAATTCTAAAGCATCAGAATTCCTACACGAAAAGCAGAATTCTAACTCGAGTGCCAAAATTCTAACCCGTCAGAATTCTGAAGTGTCAGGATTCCTACACAAATGGGAGAATTCTAAAGCCTCAGAATTCCTACGTGAGTGTGAGATTTCTAATGTAAATGCTAAAATTCTAACGCGAGTGCCAGAATTTTAAAACGTCAGAATGCTAATGCGTCAGAATTTCAAAGCAAGCAACAAAATTCCAACATGAGCACGAAAACCTATCCCGTAGGAATTCTACAGCGTCAGAATTACTACGAGAGTGACACAATTACTATGCAAGTTTAAGAAATTTAGCTAATCAGAATTCTAACAGAATTCTAGCTAGTCAGAATTCTAGCTAGTCAGAATTCTTATGTTAATGTCAGAATTCTAACACGCACTAAAATTCTAAGGTGTCAGAATTCTAAAGAGCTGAAATTCTAATGCATCAAAATTCAAATGTGAGCATCAGAATTTCAACGTGCTCTACAATTCTAAAGAGTCAGAATTCAAAAGAGAAAGACTTCCTACACAAGGGACAGAATTCTACCAGGAGGGTCAAAATTTGGAAACAAACAAAAAATTTTAGACCCTCAGAATTCCAAACTGTCAAAACACAAACGTGACCTTCACAATCTAATGCAAATGTAAAATTTCTAAAGCAAAAGAATTCCAAAGCATGAGTGATAACGAGCGCCCAAGAATTCTAACATATCAGAATTCTAAAGCGTCAGACTTCGAAGGAGTCAGAATTTTAAAGCGAATGTCAGAAATCGAACAAGTGCTAGATTACTAATGCAAGAGAATTCTAAAGTGTAAGAGTTCAAATGCATCAAAATTTGAAAGTGAACATCAGAAATGGAATGCACCAGAGTTCTAAAGCATCAAAATTTGAACCTGAACGCCAGAATTCGAAATCATCAGAATTCTGAATCGTCCGAGTTTGAATGAGTCACAATTCAAATGTGAATGTCAGAATTGGGAGGCGTCCGAGGTGGAATGCATCAAAATTTGAACGCAAACGTCAGAATTGGAATGTGTCCAAGTTGGAATGCGTCAAAACTCGAAGGCAAAAATCGCAATTCAAATGTATCAAAATTTGAACACAAAAGTCAGAATTCGAAAGGGGCAGAGTTTGAATGCATCAAAATTTTAATGCGCTCTACAATTTTAATGCGTCAGAATTCGAATGCGTCCGAATTCTAAAGCATCAGTATTCCACCTGTAACGTCAGAATTTTAACGAGTGCTATAATTCTGATGCGTCGGCATTTGAAAGAGATAGAATGCTAATTCGTCCAAGTTCGAATGATTCAAAAATTGAATGCATGGGTCTGAATTCTAATCTGCAAAAATTCGAATGCAAACATCAGAATTCAAAAGAGTCAGAATTTGAATGCATCAAAATTCAAATGCGGATATCAGAATACGAAAGTGTAAGAATTTGAAAGGGTCAGAATTAGAATGCGAATGTCAGAATTGGAAGGCGTCAGTACTTGAATGTGTCAAAATTCCAAAGTGAACGTCAGAATGGGAAGGCGTCCGAGTGGGAATGCGCCTAAATTCGAACGCGAACGTCAGAACTGGAATGCGTCAAAGTTCGAAGGCGTCAAAATTCGAACACGAACGTCAGAATTGGAATTTGTGCGAGTTCGAATGCTTCAAAATTCGAACGCGAACGTCAGAATCGGAATGCATCAAAGCTCAAATGCATCACAATTCGAACGCGAGTGTCAGAATCAGAATGAGTCCGAGTTGGAATGTGTCAAAATTTGAACGCAAACATCAGAATTGGAAGGTCATTCCACCTTTCTAGCTCATCCTCGTAGGTGACGGCTTTGGAGCGGAGGTTCGCGCCCTGAGACCTACCCGAGAGGAGCTAAACCGGCGGCCCCAAGCCGTGTAGTGCAGCGCACGCACCCGAGCAGGGCGAGCGAGGCACCCCCAGCCCCAGGCGGCGTAGGCGCAGTGGGGGCGGAGTCAGTAGGGCAAGGCGGCCCGAGCCCCCGCCTACAAGAGCTGCCCCCAGGGAGTGCGACGAACAGAGCGGGCAAACAGAGTGTGGCGCGTCAGCAGGGCATGGCGTGGCAGTTAGCGCGGCAGTTCGTGCAGGCAGGGCGGGCAGGCAGAGTGGGCAGCGAGCAGTTCCTCGGCGTACCCACCATGGTAATCACCCGCTGGAGGGCTGCRTTAGCACCCGCTAAGAAGGAGATAGGCACCCAGACTGAGCGGCTGCTCCAGCATGCAGCCGTCCAGGTGTCGGGCTGCAAGGAGTGCCGCAGCCTGACGCTTCCAATGGACAGCCTGGAGGATCGCACCTGTGTGAGGTGTGAGCAGGTGGAGGACCTGCTCCACATGGTAGCTATGCTAAAAGATGAGATGGAAAAGTTAAGGAAAATCTCTATGTCAGAGAGGGAGAAGTGGGGGCAGGCACTAGGGAGGGCTCAGCAGCAGTGACAGGTTGGTACAGGCTCCAACCCCAGGACAAGACACAAAGATTGTAAAGAGCAGAGGAATGCACGGACAAAAGTCCAGGGTCGAGGTGGCAAGGTGAAACCTYCTCCCACCCTACCCTATAGGGTCCCCCTGGCAAACAGGTATGAGGCCCTGAAGGAGGTAAGGCAGTCAGTGGAGGGTGAGGGGGTGGCTCCCTCCCTTCCAGAGGAGGTGCTGCAGTCGGTAAGGCCAGCTGCACAGGTTGTGACCGTGGCCAGGAGGCAGAATAGGAGGGTTATTGTTGTGGGTGATTCCCAGGTTCAGGGAACAGAGGGACCGATTGCTAGACCCGACCCTCTCTCAAGAGAGGTCTGTTGTCTTCCTGGGGCCCGGATTAGAGATGTCACCAGATGACTTCCCAGGCTGGTCTGACCCACGGACAATTATTCCTTAATGGTCCTACATGTGGGTGCAGAGGAGGCGGCAACGCATAGCCTGAGAGCAATTAAAAGGGACTTTAGGGAGTTGGGGTGGACAATCAGGGACACAGGAGCACAGGTCATCTTCTGTTCGATACTCCCCAGTGCAGCCAGCAATACAGAAAGAAATCATAAGGTACAGTCTATTAACATGTGGCTCCGTGACTGGTGTCATCGCCATAACTTTGGCTTCTTTGGTAACAGGAAGTCTTACATGGCACCAGGCATGATGGCACCCAATGGGGTCCATCTCTCTCAAAGGGGGAAGAGGGCCCTGGGTCAGGAGCTAGCTGGGCTCATCAAGAGGGCTTTAAACTAGATTCGAGGGGGGAGAAGAATATACATGGGGTGGCAAATGAGATGGTGCCTGATGGCCCGTCACACCATCCACAGCAATCTAGAACTGTGGCTTGTGAAGGATCCTCTAGGACTGTAGAGGCCTTAGGGCAAAATAGGAGAACTTCTGAGAGCCCACACAGCCAGGCTGCAGCTGTCCCAACAAGGAGGAGAGGCACATTGGGAGCCCCACTCAAATGCCTCTACATAAACGCACGCAGCATGGGGAATAAACCAGAGGAGCTGGAGATGCATGTGCGGCTACAGGGCCATGATCTCATTGCGATTACTGAGACATGGTGGGACAGCTCCCATGACTGGAATGTGGTCATGGAGGGCTACAGGCTTTTCAGGAGGGACAGGGCAGGAAGGCGAGGTGGCGGAGTTGCTCTT
>NW_020456070.1:19631-20872 GCF_003342845.1 Nothoprocta perdicaria | reverse complement strand
CCTAGATGCTCTCTGTCCCATGAGGCTGATGAGAGAAATGTCTGGGCTGGGGAGATGGAGAGGAGGATTGTGCACGAACCCCTGATTTCTGGGGCGCTGCTTCTCCTGCATGTCCTGACTTCAGTAGGAGTCACTCTGGATTGATACYAGTTGGTCAATTTTGCTGTCACTTACTCTAAAACCTGMATATAATAATAATAATAATAATATGGTAGCCTCTAAAAGCAGATATACTTGTCTTTTATTGGCATCTCCACCTCTCAGCTACACTATTAGCCATAAAARTCTTGAAGAAAATTGCAGAGAGAGACAATGTTTATCAGGGATGTTTGCTCTTTAATGAGTCCCCTGGTGTCCTTGGAGCCGAGTCCCTGAATTGCAGCTACTGAAAGGAGATTGAACAAAACACTGCAGAATTCCTAGTCAGGAGCAAACCCTAAAGCTCTGTAGAACATTAATGGGTTCCACTGAGKGCCATTAACAAYAWCAASTCATMAGGGGYTGATTAAACCTAAAACATTGAATAACTGATAATAGTTAAGCAGAGAAAATACTCAGGTGCCTCTGGTGCACCCTGCACCCTTGATGTGTTTTGTCAAAGGAAGTGGCCAAGSAYGRACAGGRAAACCCTGGGAAGGGAGATCCTTTCTTCCATGTGTTGCCCAGGGCTCTTCCTGGCATCAGTGCGCAGGAGATGATGTGCGATGCCAAGTGCGGGACAAACTCATGACAACTCTCATCGTCCCCAGGAGGTTAATGGGGACAAAGAGGCCCCAGTGTTTGCTGGGGCCATAGCACAACAGCCATAGCACATAGTATGTAATACATAGCACATAGCATATGCTTCCTGCAGGGTCAGCTTTGGAGTTAGACAYGGTTTCTGAGGCCTTGATCCCACCTGGAAAAACACCCTGGTTGGAAATGGACAGCAGAGATGCTCACATATCCCAGTCTAACTCCAGTGTCTGCTCCACATTAATTCCATGGGCTCCTTGCAATGCCAGGACTTGTGCAACTCTGAGCTCCTTAGTGAGAGGAGCTCCAGGGACAGTYGGCATCGAGTGTCACTGCAGACRGCCAAGGAGATTGTGCAGCTCATGCCCAGCTGCAGCTCCAGGAGGCCGTGGCAGTCCCGGTTGCTCCAGGAGAGCAGCAGACACTTGCACAGCTCTTGGAGCTCCCCTGTCCCTTCCAGAGCCCAACGGTGGGTGTGTGTGTGCAGCTGCCTCCCTCTCCCCATC
>NW_020456070.1:2145-18742 GCF_003342845.1 Nothoprocta perdicaria | reverse complement strand
GCCGTCCCCCGGGAGCGGCGGCGCCCGGCGCGCAGGGAGCCGAGTGCGGCCGGCGCTGGGGAAGCGGCGCTGGGGCGGCTGCGGGCCGAGGTGGGCGGCAGCGGGAGCCTCCCCAGGGTGCCGGCCCCTCTGGGCCCCCTGGGTGCTGCAGGGCCCCTGTGGCAGCGGCAGCGCCAGCCCTTGGGGACCGGGTGCCCCCTGCACTAGGTGCCGGACACCCCGGGTGCCCCTTCCCCCAGTGCCAGTTCCCTTGGGGGCCGCACGGTGACATCCTGCATGTGCCAGACACGTGTTCTCATGGATGTGGTCATGTCACCCGTGTGAGGGACACGTGGGTGCTTGTGATCTCCCTCACATCACCCATGTGTGCACAAGCTCATGACCCCCCTTGCAACACACCCCTGTGCTTGTGCGCACCCACCCCTGGGCTCCCTCCCCATCTGTCCTCTGGGGCGTGGGAATGGGCCAGGCGTTCGGGCGCCTGCCCGTCCATTGACCCCCTCCCAAGGTCCTCAGGCTCTTCAGAGTCTCCCGGAAGAAGCTGGGGATGGTGCACGAGGTGGCCAAGGGCTCTGATGCCACCGCTGCCCAGCTCCAGGTGAGACCCAAGGGGGTCACATGGATGGGGGAGACCGAAGGGCACCTTCCAGCGCGGGGGACACGAAGGGATCTGGAGTGTCCAAAGAAGTCTGTGAGAGGAGCCAAAGGGTCCCTTTCACTTATGGGGGTTGGCAGCGGGTCTGGCAGGTCTCAAGGTTGTCACAGGGCAGAGCTGGTGGGAAGAGGTACCAGTGGGATGGATCAGGGGGACTTTGGGCCAGGGTCCCAGAGCACTGGGGGTCCAAAGGGTGCAAGGGTCCTGCCCGGGGGTGCAGACAGGGGGTGGGAAATGGTGCTGGGAGCTTCCAAAGATGCCCCATAGTGGGAGAGGGGCTTCTGAAAGGTCTGGGGGACCCAAGGGTGTCCCAGGCTGCCGTCAGAGGGCTCCGAAGAAGATTCCAAGGGTGCAACATGGGACTCATGAGGAGTCGTGAGGGGACTCCCATGGGTCCCCCAGGGTACGCCCTGGGGGTTTAAAAGGGTCTGGGGAGATCCAGGGGTGCAACTGGGGGGTCCCAAATGGTCTGAGCTGGGACAGCTGCCGGAAGGAGAGGTTCAATAGTGTCTTATGATGCAACTGGGGGAGTTCCCAAGCGTGCCAAGGGACCATGGGTGCTCCAGGGTGCACRCAGGGGGTCCCAAAGGGTTTTGAGGGCAACAGTGATACCCCAGAACATGGCAGGATGGACCCAAGGGATGTGCGAGCCCCAAGGATGTCCCATGGTGCAACAGGGGAGTCCCAAAGGGTCTGGTGGGGACTATGGGTCCCCCAGCGTGTAGGCTGGGTGCTCCCAAGTGATCAGCAGTGTCCCATGGGTACCCCAGGTTGGGAGATCCTCATGGCTTCCTGAGTCCCAGACGCCTGTCCCAGCAGTAGGTGGATGTAGGGGATGGCTGCAGGGGTGGCCGTAGCCCCCTCAAGGACAGCAGAGAGGACCTTGAGGTGCCACTAGGGGAACCCCCAAATCCTGGTGCCGAGACCGATCTTGTAGCCAATATTGGGGTGTCTGAGACTCCCCAGGAGCATTGGGGCCCTCAGCTCCCTTCAACCCGATATTGGGGTGTCTCTGAACCTCCCTATCAAAGATGGGTGCCTCGAGCTCGCCTTACCTCCTGCAATGAGGTAGCTGGACCCGCACAGTGCTGGAGGTGCCTGCAGTTCTGTTCTCCCCCAATATTAGGGTGTCTCGTCCTCTCCCAGATCCCTTCAGTTTTGGGGTGTCACCGTCTCCCTTCACCCCCAATATTGGGTGCCCTTAGGCCCCGCCCAAGGATAGGGGCTCCACCAGCTCCCTTTATCCCCTGTTTTGGGGTTTCCCAGAACCCCTCCAGTACTGGGCGGTCTCATGGCCCTTGATCCCAATATTCAGGGGTGCCCTTAGGCCCCCCAAGGATTGGGGTTCCATGAGCTCCCTTTATGCCATGTATTGGGGATTGGGTTCTCACACCCTCGTGGTTGTTGGGTTGTATCACAATGTGTTTCCTAAGTGAAGCAGGACAAGGCAATGGGCAGCCTTATGCCACACCTGGCCTCCAGAATAACATTTCTGTGATGAAAAGAAATCTCCTCTGTCAAATACCTGAAGTTTGGTCTTTCTTCTGGAAATGGCATCATCAATACACCAACACACCCAAGGGACTGAAGTAAGAAAGGGCCTCCTGCTCTGCCTGTGCCGTCTGTGGCTCCAGGGGAGGAGCTCAGAGCCCCAGCGGGATCTTTCAGGGAGCACGGGCTGGATTTGGGGTTCATGTCCCTGAGAGCACGGCCAGTGGAGATGCAGAATGGTCCCTGAACTGCACTCTTGGCGCTGTCACATAGGTGCCAGTGCTGGTGACAGATGCCCACCCTTCTGGAAGGGAACGTGAGGCTCCAGGAGAGCTCAGGGGATCTGCGGGGATGTCTAGGGGTGGGCAGTGAGGGCAGTCTCACTAAACCCGGGGCATTCCATGGTAGAGTCCCCCAAAGACCCAGCAGCAAATCCAGGCCTGCCTGGGGAAAGGGGGGCTCAGTAGTCCCTGGAGCAGGAGTGGGGACCCGGGGGTTCCCACATTTGCATGGTTTCTATTAGCTGATTGAGGCTTGCGTTATCTGAAGATCATGATGATTTCCTGAGTCTTA
Organism: Nothoprocta perdicaria; assembly: GCF_003342845.1. NCBI lineage: Eukaryota > Metazoa > Chordata > Aves > Tinamiformes > Tinamidae > Nothoprocta > Nothoprocta perdicaria. The sequence goes on along the minus strand of NW_020456070.1, from coordinate 16,023 downwards.
GCAATTTTAGTCACTCTGGTGGAGTATGTTATCTTATCCTTTAAAGGCTTTCTGCTGATTCTGGACCCTCATTCTATCTTCCTACCATAATTCATTGTGAACCCTCATGCAAATGGGTAGTTAATCAGAGCACGAAGCACAACACAACTAGAACCATGTTGGGAGAGCACTTAGGCCCTCTATATGAATCCCAGCAGTGGAAGACAGTTTGGAAGGATGGAGAGCAGCTCCGGAAAGGGAATGTCCTGCTGCTGTGGTTGGACATGGCTCCAGGAAAGCTGAAGCCCTCATGCAATGGCTGTACTAACTAAACACCTGCTGTGACAGTGCCAAAGACGACTCTGCCCAAATCAAAGTGTCCTTGATGCACTTAGGGCATCAGAGTGACTTCAGGTGAGAAGCCTCTGAGGATTCTCCATCCCTGCTGAGGAAGGGGGAAGCCTGGCTTCCTGCTTCCACATGGTCTGTAGGTCAGAATCAGAAGAGAGATACCTGAACCAAAATAGCATGACCCAGATTTTTATTACTATTAGTATTATTACTATTTTTATTAACTTTATCAAGAATGTAAGAAAGAAAACAAGGAGGGAAGGAAGGAGGGAAGGAAGGAGGGAGGGAGGGAGGGAGGGAAGGAAGGAAGGAAGGAAGGAAGGAAGGAAGGAAGGAAGGAAGGAAGGAAGGAAGGAAGGAAGGAAGGAAGGAAGCAAAGGAAGGAAGGAAGGAAACCCAGTCTGCACGCCAAGTATATAGGAATGATGGCTAGATACACATCAAAAAGTTATTGGTTGGCATATTGTACATACTGAAGAATTTTCCTCAGTGCCTCCTTGAGCTCCTTGTTCCTTATGCTGTAGATGAGGGGATTCACTGTTGGAGGCAACATCGAATATAGAACAGCCAGTGTAAGATCCAGAGCTGGGGAGGACATGGAGGGGGGCTTCAGGTAGGCAGACATGGCAGTACTGACAAAAAAAGAAACTATGGCCAGGTGTGGGAGGCACATGGAAAAGGCTTTGTGGCGGCCCTGCTCAGAGGGGATCCTCAGCACAGCTCTGAAGATCTGCACATAGGACACCACAATGAAAAGGAAACACCCAAAGGCTAAACAGGCACTAACTACAATAACTCCAGCTTCCCTGAGGTAGGAATCTGAGCAGGAGAGCTTGAGGAGCTGGGGGATCTCACAGAAGAACTGCTTCACCACATTGCCTTGGCAGAGTGGAATGGAAAATGTGTTCCCAGTGTGCAGGAGAGCATAGAGAAAATTAGATGCCCAGGCAGCTGCTGCCATTTTGACACAAGCTCTGCTGTCCAGGAGAATTCCATAGTGCAGGGGTCTGCAGATGGCAATATAGCGGTCATAGGCCATGACAGTGAGGAGAGAATACTCCGCTGACATGAGAAAGACAAACAGAAAGACCTGTGCAACACATCCCCAGTAGGAAATGGCCCTGGTGTCACACAGGGAATTGGCCATGGATTTGGGGACAGTGGTGGAGATGAAGCCAAGGTCGAGGAGGGAGAGGTTGAGGAGGAAGAAGTACATGGGTGTGTGCAGGCGGTGGTCACAGGCTATGGCTGTGATGGTGAGGCTGTTGCCCAGGAGGGCAGCCAGGTAAATGGCCAGGAAGAGGGAGAAGTGCAAGAGCTGCAGCTCCCACGTGTCTGCGAATGCCAGGAGGAGGAACTCATTGCCGGAACTGCTGTTGGACATTTGCTCCTGGTTCACAGCACTGTCCAATGAAGAAAAAGCATCAGCAAGTTAGAAAGGACTTCTCTTCATAGTATTCCCAAAATGGCCTCTCTCCTTTACCTTGTTTAGCTCCCTTGTCTGACCTCTGATTTGTGCTGGTTGAGTGTGCTGTGCCTCTGTATTTGGGCTCGAGAGCAGTCAGTCCTGCTCTTGAGGGTGCTGTAAATGAAGGTGTCAAATTTCCTTATGTATTTGAGGAGTAAAGCTTGAAATGGCTGCCTTGAACCAAGTGATGGGGATTTGCTCCAGTAAATATTCTTACTTTCAAGCAAGTGGCAGCTCTCATAACACATCTGCTTAAAAGAAGATCCTGGGGAGAGATTCATTTCCCCCACATCCCTAGCTGACCCTTCTATTTTTCTTCACTGTTGCTTGACGCAACACAGTGGGAGAGGGAAGTTCCTGCCTTAAATACAGCTGAGTCCCCATCCTTAGTTCCAGGGAGGAAGAACAAGACCAGCATGGAGGAGTAAAGAAATTAAGAGCATGAGCAGGAATTTTCTGCCACAGAACAGTAAGGAGTAACAAGAGCACCTTCACCTCCTCAAGCTGTGCGCCCCATGACCCAGACAGTAACACCTCAGCACTCTCCCTCTCAGTGCCCTCTCCTGCAGTGGAAAAGGACCAGGCTGCAGGAGAGACCCAGCCCCTCTTCCACCAAGGACGGGGGGCTCATGACAGGCACCCCATGGCCTTGAGGGCTGGGAGAGGAAACACGAGGCTTTGCCGAGAAGATGTCTGCTTTGTAGGTACTGACCAAGGCTGATCCAAATCACCCCTCTCACAGCAATTGCCTTTCTAGTTCCCTCCCACTCGCTGATCCTCTCTCTAGGGATGAAGCTTTTCCTGCTGGCAGTTGCTCCTCTCCCCCACATCTTCTCCCTGTCAGTGCCACACACCCCATCCCACCCCCTGGGCACTCACTGTGCCCTACAGCAGGATCCAGCAGCAGGGCATTGACCAGGGACATCTCAGGGTATGCGGGTGGTAGGGACCAAGGTCACACAGACCCTGCTGAGGACAGACAAGGGGATGCTGGTGCTGTCTGCAGTCAGGAGAGGGCACAGGGCCTTGCTGAGGTTCCTCACACATCTCTCCATGGAAAGGACTAGAGTGTCAGGTTCCTGCTATCACCTGGCATTTCCTTTCCATACACCCCCAGCTCTTCACAACCACAAGGACACAGGGAATCTCCTCATCTTTAACATTAACTGCCTGCACTGTCCTCTTCAAAAGGCCCCTTCACAATATGACCTTGCCATCATGGGGGTCTCTCCTCACACCCAGACMTTCTCCCYRCASCACATGGGGATTTCCCASGCARRGWGGGTGCTGACCCTCGCAGGTGGCACTCACTGCCCTGGGCACACAGCACCCTGGGGCGCASGGACACTGCTCGGCATTACAGCCCATGCACAACTGGGGGCACTCGCTGGCTTCACACCCCTGCACCGTCCTGGGGAGAAGGCAGCCGGGATGCCCTGTCCCTCTGATGGTCTGACTGGGAATCCCTGCTCTAAAGTACCACCAGCTCCAAGCAGGAGAAGCTGGAAGAGCCACCCTGAGAGATCCCATCAGCTGTGGAAGGGGCCAGGTTCAAAAGAGCCCTCCAGGAACCACAGCACTCTTGTCCTGCAGAAAGACACTTACCATGTCATGGGCGAGGAAGTTTCTCCCTGCAAGGGGCTCTCATTTGTCTTTCCATTCCCAACTGTCCTTCACTTAGGAGCAACTCATCCCAGCCTGGTGCCTGCGGGCAGTGCCCTGAATCTTGGTGCTCCTTTAAGAGGAGCTGCTCCTGGGCAGAGCTGTCTCTCTGCAGCACCTGCCACGTTGCCAGGGGCTCCCACAGTCCCAGGAGCCAGGCCCAGCTCAGGAGCAGGGACCCAGCTGGAGATGGGACAGTTTCTGTCCCCTGAGCAGCTTCCAGGCGTTTCTGGGCCTCCAGGGCTGTGAGAGGGGAAGCTGTTTGGGTGTCTACAGGGTCCATGGACACAGCTGCAGGTAGGAACCAGCATAGGACAGGCTCTGCTGGACACAGACAAAGGCACTGCCTGGGCTCACAGACACCAAAGGAGGTATTCATCCTCTTGGTATGGCTGTTGTCTCTGCCACCAACACAGACACCCTGAAAGGTCTCATATCATTGTCCTACACTGAGCATTGCACACCCCCACCCACACACTGTCCACAGGAAGAGCTGGAAAATTTAGAGGAAACAAACCCCTTTCCAGAAGCACAGTGACCGAACCTGGATATTTGGCCTGATAAAACACATCAAGGGTTAATGTGGCATCAGAGCCACCTACACGTTTCCCCTGCCTACCTGTTATCAGTGAGGACAATTTTCTCCTCTAATCAGCCCCTGGGGAGTCTTTTCTTTTAACAGCTAGCAGTGGGACCCATTAAAACTCAACCAAAAGTTGGGGGTTGATTTTAACTTTGAATCCTTCCGTGTTTATTTCAGTCTCCTCTCAGTTACTGAGGTTCATGGGCTCAGTACCAAATACACCATGGGGATCATTAAAATGCAAAAAGCTCTCACAAATCATGTATCTTCCTGTAATTTTTAACAACTCTTGCATGGCTAATTGTAGAGGTTTGGGGATTTTAGCTGAACCATGAAAACATCAATAATATGCACGTATTTCTGCTTTTAAAGTGTTTCATGTTCTTATTGTTATTCAGCTTTCAGAGTAAGTGACAGCAGCATTCTCCAACTAGAATCAATCCAGAAGGACTCCTGATGAAGTCTGGACATGTAGGAAATCCAGCATCCTAGAAGTCAAGCACTGTATGGACCCTCTGCCCCCACCCCCCACATCTGCATTCCTCTCAGCCACCTGGGACTTCCACCAGTCTTGTTAGAAGCTTCTCTGTTCTACTGATGTCAACAACTGAAGGTTACAGCTCATCTGTCCCAACTCCCACCTGCTTTCTTCAGAGAGCTAGGTGCAAATCAACACAGAAATAAAGCATGAAAAAAAATCATACATACTAATTGTACTCTTTGAGTGTAGGCAAACCTTAAAAATCTCTGAAATGCAAACCCACAGCTGGGTGTCTCAGTGAAAAAATAGTGACAGGTGGAGTCCCAATATGCTGCTTCTGGAGATACCAGACCTACCTGTGCCTCTCAACAAAAGAAAGGAAAAACCTGTGATGCAAGACCCTAGAGAGGAGGGATTTTCCTGGCTGCTCAGAGTGACTCAAGCACGACTTGGGGATGTCACAGGAAACCCAATGCACCAACACCAAAAGCACTGGAACTTCCTGAACACTCGGGCTGGGAGCAGGAGGGGACAGCCATGTCCTAGACTTCCTCCATCAGGCCTTCAGCTCCACAACTTGTCATGACTTCAAGGGAGCTCCCTAAACCAATACTTCCCATGACCTCAGTGCACAGAGCAGACTGAGGAGACATGGAGGAGTCAGGGGAGAGAAAGGGGAGAGACCCCAGGGTGCATCTCTGAGCAACAGACATGTTGCTAGAGGCTGAATAAGCAACCCAAAGAAAGGAGCAAGGACATGCTTTGCTTTCCAGTGGCTTCCAAAGCCACATCTCTGYCMAGCTTCAAGGGGAAYAGGGTCTCCCTTCTGCAAGATTTGCCCAGGACTGTGYAAACACTGCRGAAASAGRAATGTTGRCTGGTRGAAATTYCAGCAGYWGGGGAGCCGGAAGATTGTSYTCTCACCRACTTCTGAACAATTCMMAAYGCAGCTCCTGAGGCAAGTCAGTGTCTTACAGGCTCCATAYGGGAGCCTGSACAKCAGGGCTGCAGTGTGTGGGCCTGTCCCGAGACACCCAGGGTCAAAAGTGTGGGAGATCCAGGGTGCCAAGGAACTACAGATCCCACAGACAGGCACGTGCCAGGAACAAGACTCAGGGCAGAAACACTACCTGGAGGTGTCATCAAAAGCCCAAAGACCAACTAAGGTCCAAGATGAGAAGTGGATTTTCTCATGGACAGATGAAGGAAAGCTGGCAAAATTCATGGAATCTGAAAGCTTCCCCAGATTGGCTACCTGGGGAAGCCAGGCTTCCTTGACCCATGGTTTTGGATTCAGTGTCCCATTCTCAAGCCCTCAAGAAGGAAGGAAGACCTGTTAAGGGCATATTTGCTCTTTCCTAGCATATCATCTCTATCCTACTAAAGACCAAGAAACCTTGCTGAGGACTTTTAAAAACAAAGAGCCTGTACGGCGTGTCTCAGAAGAGCAGAAACCCTTAGGCTGCTATAGGAGATCCAATGCCCTGCTAAAGGCAGGTCCCAGTAGAGGAGATGTTTTGAGGCCTGTCCAGTGAGCACTGGGTTCCTCAGAGGATGGAGATCAGAGAATATCTTTGGATTCTCATGCCAGAGTTTGGTCGTGCTCATCGAGAAAATGATTTGTGACTCTCCAAGAAAATCCAGCTGCTCTGTGCCCTCCACAAGGGAGCTGGGCACAGCATGAAGATCCCCCTTGGCATTCTTTGGTCTACTCTGAAGAAACTTCGCTCTTGCAGCATCTCCTTATCTGCACCACAAACAGAAGCAGCAGAAGTTCCACAGGATCTTAAGGAAAATTTCTTCACAGTGAGGGTGACAGAGCACTGGAACAGCTTGCCAAGAAAGGTTGTGGAATCTCCTTCTCTGGAGACATTCAAAACCCGCTTGGATGCAATCTTGTCTAACATGCTCTAGTTGATCCTCTGCAGTTGCAGAGGGGTTAGACTAGATGATGTCCCAAGGCCGCTTCCAACCTTTATGATTCTAAGATTCTATGTATGCTTCTACACAACTTAATGAGGAAGGCCAAACTATGGTACAGGGACCCAGAGAAGACCTCCAATCTCCTCCTGCCCTCAAAGTTAATCAAAACTTCACTGGAAAAGGTCCAAAGATAATGCCTTGAGAGTGACCTGCCTTCTGCAGGGTGTTGGATCCAGACAGCTTCCAAAAAAAACACTCAAGAAATACCCCAGGTCTCCCACAAGGACCCTGGGTGGCAGGCTGGGCTCTGGGAGCAGAGCTCTGCTCTCTCCACACACCTCCTCCCTTCTGAGCACCAAGACACCGTGGACACCCCGAACCAGATCACGCCACGACCTCCACACCTGAAGAGAGGCTCCTCAGCCTACACCTGCCTCTGCATCAAGGACACACTGGGCTGAGCACCACACATGGCAGCAGACACGACACCCCAAAGGGCCACAAACCACAGCAAGCCCAATTCTCCATCCCTTCCATTCCCTCACACTCCCCCAAGGCCTGTATTAGCAGTGTGCAGGAGAGCATAGAGAAAATTAGATGCCTAGGCAGCTGCTGCCATTTTGACACAAGCTCTGCTGTCCATGATTATCCCATAGTGCAGGGGTCTGCAGATGGCAACATAGCGGTCATAGGCCATGACTGAGAGAAGAGAATATTCAGTTGTTATGAGAAAGACAAACAGAAAGACCTGTGCAACACATCCCCAGTAGGAAATGGCCCTGGTGTCACACAGGGAATTTTCCATGGATTTGGGGACAGTGGTGGAGATGAAGCCAAGGTCGAGGAGGGAGAGGTTGAGGAAGAAGAAGTACATGGGGGTGTGCAGGTGGTGGTCACAGACTATAGTTGTGATGATCACTCCGTTGGCCAGGAGGGCAACCAGGTAGATGGCCAGGAAGAGGGAGAAGTGCAAGAGCTGCAGCTCCCACGTGTCCGTGAACGGCAGGAGGAGGAACTCGTTGAGGGAGCTGCTGTTGGACATTTGCTCTTGGTTCAGAGCACTGTTCAATGAGGAAAAAGCATCAAAAAGTTAGAAAGGGCTTCTCTGAGCAAAACTCATGATTTTCTTCGTAGAGACCCTCACATGGTCTCTGTCCTTTACCTTCTTCAGCTCCCTTGTCTGACCTCTGGTTTGTGCTGGCTGAGTGTGCTCTGCCTCTGTGCTTGGCCTCCAGAGCAGTCAGTGCTGCTCTTGTGGGTGGTGTAAATGAAGGTGTCAAATTTCCTCATGTATTTGATGAGTACAGCTGAGAACGGCCACCTTCAACAGAGTGACGGGGATTTGGTGCAGTGACACAGTAGGAATATTCTCTGCTTACTGTTGCACAAGTGGCAGCTCTCATAACAGTCCTGTTTAAAAGACCATATCCTTGGGAGAGATTAATTTCCCCCTCACCCCCAGCTGATCCTTTTTTTTGGCTTCACTGTTGCTTGATGCAGTGCAGTGGGAGAGGCAAGTTCTTGCCTTAACTGCAGCTCAGTCTGCAGGGACTGACCAAGGCTGATCCAAATCCTCCCTCCCACTTCTAGATCCCCCCCACTTACTGATCCTCTCTCCACATATGGAACTTTTCCTGCTGGCAGCTGCTCCTCTCCCCCACCTCTTCTCCCTGTCAGTGCAACACACCCCATCCTACACCCTGGACACTCACTCTGCCCTACAGCAGGGTCCAGCAGCAGGACGCTGGCCAGGGACATCTCCGTGTATGCGGGTGGGAGGGACCAGGGTCACACAGACACTGCTGAGGCCACACAAGGCCATGCTGGTGCTGTCTGCAGTCAGGRGAGGGCACAGGGCCTTGCTGAGCTTCCTCACACATCTCTCCATGGAAAGGACTAGAGGGTCAGGTTCCTGCTCTCACCTGGCATTTCCTTTCCATACACCCCCAGCTCTTCACWACCAGAAGGACACAGGGAATCTCTTTATCTTTAACATTAACTGCCTGCACTGTCCTCTTCAAAAGGCCCCTTCACAATATGAACCTGCCATGATGGGGGTCTCTCCTCACACCCAGACCTTCTCCCCACACCACATGGGGATTTCCCACGCAAAGAGGGTGCTGACCCTCGCAGGTGGCNTGGCTGAGTGTGCTCTGTGTCTGTGCTTGGGCTCCAGAGCAGTCAGTCCTGCTCTTGAGGGTGATGTAAATAGATTTGTCAAATTAMCTCAGGTATTTGGCACGGAGACCAGGGGAAGGGCACCGTGAACTGAGTGAAGGGGATTTTGATCCACTAACACAGTAGGAATATCCTCTTTTTAAYCTTGGGCAAGTGGCAGCTCTCATGACAGCTCTGTTTAAAAGAGAAGATCCTKGGGAGGGATTYGTTTCCCCATTACCCCCAGCTGACCCTTTTGTTTCTCTTCACTATTGCTTGACACAAAGTAGTGGGAGAGGGAAGGTCCTGCCTTAACTGCAGCTGAGTYCCCCTCCTTAGYTCCACGGAGCAAGAACCAGACCAGCACAGAGAGGTGAAGAAAGGAGCAATAGTATGAACTTTCTGCCTATGGAAATGTAAGGGGTAAGCTCAGCTGATATAGATGAGCTCTGAGGAAAGCCTTCACCTCCCCAAGCTGTGCACACCACCTCACAGATGGCATCACCTCAGGACAGACCCTCTCAGACCCCTTCTCCTGCAGTGGTAAAGGACCAGGCTGCAGGAGATACCCAGCCCCTCTTCCACCAAGGATGGGGCGCATGACCGGCTGAGAGAGGAGACATGGGGCTTTGCAGGGACTGACCAAGGCTGATCCAAATCCCCCCTCCCACAGCAATTGCCTTTCTCGTTCCCTCCCATCCACTGATCCTATCTCCACGGATGGAGCTTTTCCTGCTGGCGGCTGCTCCTCACCCCCTCGTCTTCTCCCTGTCAGTGCCACACACCCCATCCCACCCCCTGGACACTCACTCTGCCCTACAGCAGGATCCAGCAGCAGGGCGCTGGCCAGGGACATCTCCGTGTGTGCAAGTGGTAGGGACCAGGGTCACACAGACCCTGCTGAGGCCACACAAGGGAATGCTGGTGCTGTCTGCAGTCAGGGGAGGGCACAGGGCCTTGCTGAGCTTCCTCACACATCTCTCCATGGAAAGGACTAGAGGGTCAGGTTCCTGCTCTCACCTGGCATTTCCTTTCCATACACCCCCAGCTCTTCACAACCAGAAGGACACAGGGAATCTCTTTATCTTTAACATTAACTGCCTGCACTGTCCTCTTCAAAAGGCCCCTTCACAATATGAACCTGCCATGATGGGGGTCTCTCCTCACACCCAGACATTCTCCCTGCAGCACATGGGGATTTCCCAGGCAGGGTGGGTGCTGACCCTCGCAGGTGGCACTCACTGCCCTGGGCACACAGCACCCTGGGGCGCAGGGACACTGCTCGGCATTACAGCCCATGCACAACTGGGGGCACTCGCTGGCTTCACACCCCTGCACCGTCCTGGGGAGAAGGCAGCCGGGATGCCCTGTCCCTCTGATGGTCTGGMTGGCAATCCCTGCTCTAAAGCACCACCAKCTCCAAGCAGGAGAAGCTGGGAGAGCCACCCTGAGAGATCCCATCAGCTGTGGAAGGTGCCAGGTTCAAAAGAGCCCTCCAGGAACCACAGCACTCTTGTCCTGCAGACAGACACTTACTGTGTCACGGGCTGTGAGGTTTCTCCCTGCAAGGAGCTCTTATTCGTCCTCCCATTCCCAACTGTCCTTCACTGAGGAGCGACTCATCCCAGCCTGGTGCCTGCGGGCAGTGCCCTGAGTCTTGGTGCTCCTTTAAGAGGAGCTGCTCCTGGGCAGAGCTGTCTCTCTGCAGCRCCTGCCACATTGCCAGGGGCTCCCGCAGTCCCAGGAGGCAGGCCCAGCTCAGGAGCAGGGACCCAACTGGAGACAGGACTGTTTCTGTCCCCTGAGTAGTCTCCAGGGGTTTCTAGGGCTCCAGGGCTGTGAGAGGGGAAGCTGTTTGGGTGTCTACTGGGTACATGGACACAGCTGCAGGTAGGAACCAGCATAGGACAGGCTCAGCTGGACAGAGACAAACGCACTGCCTGGGCTCACAGATACCAAAGGAGGTCTTCATCCTCTTGGTGTTGCTGTTGTCTCTGCCACCAACASAGACACCCTGAAAGGTGTCATATCATTGTCGTGCACTGAGCACTGCACACCCCCACCCACACACTGTCTGCAGGAAGACCTGGAAAATGTGGAGGAAACAAGCCCCCTTCCCAGAAACTTCGTGACCGAGCCCGGACATTTGGCCTGATAAAACACATCAAGGGTTAATGTGGCATCGGACCCAACTGCACGTTTCCCCTGCCTACCTGTTATCAGTGAGGACAATTTTCTCCTCTAATCAGCCCCTGGGGAGTCTTTTCTTTTAACAGCTAGCAGTGGGACCAGTTAAAACTCAACCAAAAGTTGGGGGTTGATTTTGAGTTTGAATTCTTCCGTGTTTATTTCAGTCTCCTCTCAGTTACTGAGGTTCATGGGCTCAGTACCAAATACACCATGGGGATCATTAAAATGCAAAAAGCTCTCACAAATCATGTATCTTCTGTAATTTTTAACAACTCTTGCATGGCTAATTGTAGAGGTTTGGGGATTTTAGCTGAACCATGAAAACATCAATAATATGCACGTATTTCTGCTTTTAAAGTGTTTCATGTTCTTATTGTTATTCAGCTTTCAGAGTAAGTGACAGCAGCATTCTCCAACTAGAATCAATCCAGAAGGACTCCTGATGAAGTCTGGACATGTAGGAAATCCAGCATCCTAGAAGTCAAGCACTGTATGGACCCTCTGCCCCCACCCCCCACATCTGCATTCCTCATGTAGAAAACCAGGGTCCCAGAGCTCAAGCACTCTATGGACACTCCTCCTCCCTCCTCACCAACCTGCCATTCCTCTCATGAGCCACTTGGGACTTCCATCACTCTTGTTAGAAGCTTCCCTCTTCTACTGAAATTGGTAACTGAAGGTTACAGCTCATTTGCCCCAATTCCCACCTGCTTTCCTTAGAGAACTAGCTACAAATAAACACAGGATTTTTTTCTTAATTGCAAACAAACAGAAATAAAGCATAAAATAATTTGATAAAGACTAGTGATGCCCTTTGAGTGTAGGCTAAGCTTTAAACTCCCAGAAATACAATCCAGAAGCTGCGTCTCTGAGTGAGCAAAGAGGAACACGACTCACAATACTGCAGGTTAACAATGGCCAACTTGTGTTCTGTAAGGATGTCAGAAATTGTCAATTTAAGCAGGACACATGTGAAGAGGAGGGCCATACATCTCCTGCAGGCCCTGGGTCATGATGCTGCTTTTGGAGATCCCAGACCTATCTGTGCCTCTCTACGAAAGCAGGGAAAAACCTGTCCCCCTGGGCTGGGAGCAGGACGGGACAAGAGAAATAGCCACGTCCTAGACTTCCTCCATCAGGCCTTCAGCTCCACAACTTGTCATCGCTTCAAGGGAGCTCCCTATACCAATGCCTCCCATGACCCCAGTGCACAGAGCAGACTGTGCACTGTCTGGGCAGTGAACCCCAGAGTGCATCTCTGAGCAACAGACACGTTGCTAGAGGCTGAATAAGCAACCCAAAGAAAGGAGCAAGGACGTGCTTTGCTTTCCAGTGGCTTCCAAAGCCACATCTCTGTCAAGCTTCAAGGGGAATAGCGTCTCCCCTCTGCAAGATTTGCCCAGGACTGTGTAAACAGTGTGGAAAGAGGAGTGTTGGTCGGTGGAAATTTCAGCAGTTGGGGAGCCAGAAGATTGTGCTCTCACCAACTTCTGAACAATTCAAAATGCAGCTCCTGCGGCAAGTCAGTGCCTTACAGGTTCCATACGGGAGCCTGGACAGCGGGGCTACACTGTTTGGGCCTGTCAGGGTCAGAAGTGTGGGAGATCCAGGGTGCCAGGGCACTACAGATCGCACGGACAGGCAGGTGCCAGGAACGATACTCAGATTAGAAACACTACATGGAAAAGCCCAAGGACTAAGGAAGGTCCAAGAGGAGAAATGGCTTTCCTCACAAATAGATGAAGGAAAGCTGCAAAATTCATGGGATCTGGAAACACTTTCCTAGATTGCAACCTCTCTTGACCCATGGTTTTGGAGCCTAGTAGGAACCAAACCCAGCATCTCTATCCTACCAGAGACCAAGAAAGCTTGCTGAGGACTTTTAAAAGCAACGAGTCGGTAGAGCCTGTCTCAGAAGAGCAGATTCCTTGAGCCTTTATTAGCGAGTACAGTACCCTGCTGATGGCAGATCCCAGTAGAGGATGAATCCTGGGGCCTTTTGCAGTGAATTTGGGGTTATCTACAAGGACAGAGATCAGAGTATCTCTCTGGATCCCTGTCCCAGTTGCTCTGAACCCTCCACAAGGGAGCTGTGCACAGCATGAAGATTCCCTTTGGCATTCTCTGGTTTAGCCTGAACACATCTAGCTCTCCCAGCATCTCCTTATCTGTACCACATTCCAGTCCCTGATCATCTTGGTGTCTCTGTGCTGGACTCCCTGTCGTTTGCAAGTGCCTTTGCGGAACTGAGAGACCAAATGGGATCCAGTGTACAAACATAGTCTCTGCTATGCCAAAAAGAGGGGTAGAATGTGTCTACGCAGACAGGGCCACACAGAGCAGCCCTCCTGGCTGTGCTCTCCCAAATACAAATGCATGAGTGAGGACAAACTATGGCACAGGGACCCAGAGCATTTACTCCATCTCCTCCTAGACTCAGAGATTATATGAAGTTCACTGGAAAATGTCCTGCCTTCAGCAGGCTGTTGGAGGGTGTTGGATTCTTACCTCCAGAGTGCTCCCTAAAAGGAGCCTCAAGGAATTCGCTATTCTGAGACTCTTTCCAAAGGGACCTGTGGATTTGGAACTACCATCTCCACGACTGACCAAGGACAGGTATCCCTAAGCCACTCACCGGCCTGAGAGGTCTGATGTCTTATGAGGGGACATCTCCCTCTCTGCAAGTGTCTATGTAGGTTCAAAGTGGAGAAAGGGCTCTCACAGCTTTCATTAACTACCTGTTTGCATCAGGGAACACACCATTAGAGTCTGGGCTGGGAACATGCAAGGAGGATTCAACATCAACAGAAAGMCTTTAAACAATCAACAGTCCTCCCCCAAGTCTCCAACAAGGACCCTGGGTGGTAGGCTGGGCTCTGGGAGCAGAGCTCTGCTCTCTCCAGACACCTCCTCCCTTCCGAGCACCAAGACACTGCGGACACCCTGCACCAGACCACACCACAACCTCCACACCTAAACAGAGGCTCCTCAGCCTACACCTGCCTTTGCATCAAGGACACACTGGGCTGAGCACCACACATGGCAGCACACAGGAAACCCCAAAGGGCCACAAACCACAGCAAG
>NW_020456070.1:0-1214 GCF_003342845.1 Nothoprocta perdicaria | reverse complement strand
GCCCTCCTGCCTTGGCGGCAGCTCCTTCCCCTGCGGTGGGTGGCGCCATCTTGTGGGCTGTGGAGCGACGTGCAGGGCCCAGTAGCCCCGTGTGCCTGGGCAGGGTGCGGCCCGGGGCCGGTTTGCGGCCCCCGCGGAGCTCCCGGCTGCACCGGGAGGGSGCGGGGAGGGGAGCCCCGCTGTGGTTGCCGGTGCTGGCAGCGCTGGGGTGGGGCTGTGGGGGCTGTGGGAGCTGCTGTGTGGGGCTCCCTCYAGCAGCGCCCCCCATGGCGGAGGAGAGGAGAGGGAGCCAGTGCCAGGTAAAACTGCCCTGGATTCTCTCCTCCTGCCCCTTGACACCCGCACGAGGGTTGGAGCTGCCCCACAGGAGCCTTGGGGCTGGGGGGAGCTCAGCCCAAGGAGTCCTGCCTGCCACATTGTCCCCCGAGCAAGGTGGGACCTTGAGGCCGGAGTCAAGTGGCAGCCTCGCAGTTTTGGGTYATTGTCAGTGTCCGTTGAAGGAAATTATTCTTCCGTGTGTCTGACCAATCCAATTGCTCTCCCAGTTCCTCATCCTTGCTTAAATTGTTACTTTCAAACAGGACCTTTAGGACAGTGATTGGACATTGCAACATTGTGATTGCATCTGACACTCTGCTCAGTCAGAGACSAGCTACTGGTTGGCAGAAGTTCTTCTTTCCTGTAGACTTAAGTCTGTAGCCAAATCCTTCATTCTGTTTATATCCAGCCTTTGCTGTCTCTCAAGAGATTTCTACTAAGACTTTTCCTTGTGACAACAGAACCGCATTGGAGGCTGTTGGAATTAGTGTACAAAGAATGTCATTATTTTCTATGAAAGTACACGATGCTTTATTTTGGGGTTCTTTGTAACTGAAAGAAAATTCTCCTTTCCTTGTTTGCAGCTGTAAGAGRCCATTTTGGACTGCGTTTCCCTTGACAGTACACGGAAGAAAGGCTCTCCCTTCTCAGAGTATATCTGTCCATTCATGGCCATTTTCCTTGATAAAACACATAAAGGGAGCAGGCAACACAAGAGTCACCTGAGTGTTTCTTCTACCTCAGCCTCTAACGAGGTCCCGCTGTCACAAGGGACTCGAAATGTCTTTGAAAGACAGGAAAGGCTGGATATTAAGAGAATTAAGGACTTGACAGAGGGACAGAAGACACAGAGGCAGCACAAGCTCTAACTCCCTGCAGCACCAACCAGCAGCTGG
>NW_020456069.1:13909-16719 GCF_003342845.1 Nothoprocta perdicaria | reverse complement strand
AGGTCCCTGCTGCCAGAGCAGCTGCAAGGCCAGCGCTGGCCCAGGGCTGGGACGGGCTCTGAGGCCGCTCCTGTCCCAGCAGCAGCGCGGCCGGCAGCAGGGTCTGGTGCAAACACGCGGGGAGGTCCCTTGTGTGCGAGGAKCTGCCGGGGCAGCAGCAGGCGCTGCCTGGGAGGCCAGGCGTGTCCCAGCAGCGGGCAGGGACAAGGAGGCCATTGCGGGGACAGTGCGGGGAGGTCCCTTCTCTCTGCAGGACTGGCTCTGTGCTGACGYGTGGGCGTYGASTGGTGAGGTCACTGCTGCYGCAGCCCCTGATTGGCCAGGCCAGGCAGATGGTTGTGAYGTCAGCAGCACCTCCCTGGCCGGGGYRGTTCTGCTGAGRAACCTGGTGTCCCTGCAGCCCRTGGCARCARCAGCCCAYGCTGGSCTGTGYKCGTGCAAGGTCYYCGCTGTCCCAGGAGCTGCTGGGCCAGCAGGAGGCTGACTTTGGGTTGCTGGTGCTGAGGTCCTCACAGTGCTTGAGTGCACATGGTGTAACAAGAATAGTGCCATTAGCAATTTGTKCTTCCCCAGCTCTTTGTGCTCTAGTAATTCCTCTTCCTGTCTGATGGGTGAGTAAAGTGTTAAAGCAGACAGTGCTGAACTGCAGTCTGAAGATGTAGCAAAGACGTGATAAGGGAAGCGATGGTCACTGTCCCCAGCAACAAGTTCACAGGATCATAGRATAGTTGAGGTTGTAAGGGACATCTGGAGATCATCTAGTCCAAACCCCCTGCTTGGGCATGGAGACCTGCTCAAGCACGTGGCACATGGTCACATCCAGGCGGGTTTTGAAGATTTCCAGAGAAGTAGACTCCAGAGCCTCTCTGGACAGCCTAGTCCACGGCTCTGTCACCCTCACAGGAAAGAAGTTCTTCCTCATATGGAGATGGAAATTCTTGTGTTTTAATTGATACTCCTTACTCCTTTGTCTGTCTCTGACTACCACTGAGAAGAGTTTGRCCCCATCCTCTTGACATTCTCCCCTCAGGTATTTGTACATATTGATCAGATCTGCTCTCAATCTTCTCTTTTCCAGGCTAAACCTGCCAAGCTCCCTTAGTCTTTCCTCATATGCTGGACCCTTTCTAGAAGTTTGACATACCCCATGTACTGGACAGCCTGGAACTGCAGCCGCAGTTCCAGTGCAATACACCAGATTCAGCCGCACCAGAGATGAATAGAGCATTAAGATCCCCTCCTTCAACCTGCTGGCCACACTCCTTCTAATACAGGCCAGGATCCCATTGGTCTTTTTGGCCACAAGGACACAGAGATGACTCATGGTCACCTTGTTGTCAACCAGGACGCACAGATCTCTCTCCATGGAGCTGCTTTCCAGCAGGTCAACCCCAAATCTGTACTGGTGCTGCAAGTGCAGATTGGTTCAGTAAGTACAGAAAGGAGGTTCCCACTAAGGGAGCAAAATCTGCAGTGCCTGAGACCTGGAAGAAGCAGGGTTGGCCGTGCAGGAATGACACATAAACATTTGCTGTGTCTCTGTGGTACCACTGGCCTATTTCGTGAACCAATCTGCAGGAAGGACAAGTTACCCAGTGAAGACATCCCTGGTCTTCGATAGCCCATGAAGCAGATGTCCTGAGACCATCCTTAGCCTCCCTGTTCATATTCCTACGTTAGGAAAGTAAACATTGAGGAAGTGGAAATCTAGAAGGTTTTATGAAGCATGCAAAGCTGCAGGAGGGATGGACTTGGCCTAAAGGCAGTGGAGGGATCCAGTTGTTTGCGTACTGGTAAGAAACCTGAAATGACCTGTGATTCTTGCCCAGAAATGACTCCAAAGGGACATGGCTTCCCATAAATCCCATGCTTGGTGTTCTGGAGGGGACATTTGGTTATGCTGGACAACGCAGGCATCTGTCTTGGCCCTGTAGCCTATTTCTATGCCATCGAATCAGATAAATGCACTGAATTACACTTCAGCACTTTTTACACTATAAATATCTGCCTGGGTCTCTGCTTTATACTGCAAGGTGCTCCTGTAGCAGTGGAAGGGGTCATTTGAAATGACAGTGAGAACTTCCCAACTAGCCTTCTGATGCTCCATGAGCATGCGAGTCGTGCATTGCTCCATCAGAGCAAGCACAGGGGCACCTTTGTGGTACCTCCTCTATCTCTTCAAGCAGGTTGTTGGGTGTTGTCTGCTGACTCGCACCCTCCATCACCAGTGATTACAAGGCGCTCCCATGCACATGTCAGTGCTGTGCACAGCACTGTGCTTCAACACAGGTGAGCAGCATCCCACCTTCTGTGTGTCTGTGGAGTTCACGGGAGGAATGTGAAAGCCATCCCAGAGCAGGGGCTTCTAAACCAGCATGGAATGCCCAGACTGACTCATCTGAATCCATGAGCCCCTGCTTGCTCCTTTCTGCTTGTCCTGCTTAGTAGGGGCTTCCTCGGTAGGTCCTTCCAGAGTGGGACATTTCTAACTTGTGGAGATAGTCATCCTCTGATGAAATAGACTGCAATTTTCAAATTCATCTTTCTCATTAGGACAGGATCACAGGTGTGATTCTCTTAGTTGTTTCATGCCCATATCCCAGGAGGAGAGAACACAAGGGACAGGGCAATTGGTGAGTTCAGCTGGGCCTCTGCTCCTGAGCGGGGCCAGGCTCCTGGGACGGAGGCAGCTCGTGGCAACCTGTGAGCCCTGCCCAGAGACACTGTGTGCAGGAGCAGCTGCTGTGCCAAGAGCAGCAGGGCTGCGGGCACTGCCTGCTGCTGCGCACAGCAGAGGAGAGAAGGCAGCG
>NW_020456069.1:10596-12553 GCF_003342845.1 Nothoprocta perdicaria | reverse complement strand
AAAATAGCATGAGAATAAGATCTACTTCTAGCATCTAGACATCTAGAAAGGGTAAGGTCAATCCTTGTTCCCATTTGACTTTTTTCTCCCTTGCTTGAGTGGGATCTAGTGTGACAGATTCAGATACAGATACCTGTGTTAAGGAGGGCAAGACTGATGGGGATGAATCCCTCACAAAGCTCTTCTCCTTCAGACTAAGCTGGTATGAGTGGTGTATTCACCTCTCGTAYTGTTAAAAAGAGAATATCACTTGATGTCTCTTCATCAAGTCACTTCCAAACAATGGAAGATGCCATTCCCAGGCATCTCCACAAACAAAGTCAAAGGTTAGTTTGACACATCCATTTACACCTGGAGCATAGCARAAACAACTCCTTTGGAGCTATGAGGCCTCTGATGCACCTGACACACTCAGCCAGTTCAAATGGAGCACCAGAAAGGGAGCTGAAACAAGCTATTGGGGATATGTGGGGAGTTGCTGAGAAATTGAAAGGGTTTGGCTCAGACAAGCCTGCTGTAACTTTGGGCCTTCTTTCTTTCTTTACACAGGACTCCTGTGCCCCAAAGGAACTAATGTTCAACAGCAGCTCCCTCAATGAGTTCCTTCTCCTGGCATTTGCAGACAGGCGGGAGCTGCAGCTCTTGCACTTCTCGCTCTTCCTGGSCATCTACCTGGCTGCCCTCGTGGGCAATGGCCTCATCATCACAGCCATAGCCTGTGACCACCACCTCCACACCCCCATGTACTTCTTCCTCCTCAACCTCTCTGTCCTCGATCTTGGCTCCATCTCCACTACTGTCCTCAAATCCATGGCCAACTCCCTCTGGGACACGAGGGTCATTTCCTTTTTGGGTTGTGCTGCCCAAGTCTTCCTGTTGTTCTTTTTCTTAGGAGGGGAATATTCTCTCCTCACAGTSATGGCCTACGACCGCCTTGTGGCCATCTGTAGACCCCTGCACTATGGGAACCTCCTGGGCAGCAGAGCTTGTGTCCAAATGGCAGCAGCTGCCTGGGCCAGTGGCTTTCTCWATGCTCTYYTGCASACKGGGAACACATTTTCCATTSCRCTSTGYRAAGGCAATGARGTGGATCAGTTCTTCTGTGAGATCCCCCAGATCCTCAAGCTCTCCTGCTCACTCTCCTACCTCAGGGAATTTGGAGTTAGTTTATTTGCTGCCAGTATACTCTTTGGTTGTTTCCTTTTCATTGTGGTGTCCTATGTGCAGATCTTCAGAACTGTGCTGAGGATGCCCTCTGCGCAGGGTAGGCACAAAGCCTTTTCCATGTGCCTTCCGCACCTGGCCGTGGTCTCCCTCTTTATCAGCACTGCATTTTTTGCCTACTTGAAGCCCCCCTCCATCTCCTCCCCAGTTCTAGATCTGGTGGTGGCTGTTCTGTATTCGGTGGTGCCCCCAGCACTGAACCCCCTCATCTATAGCATGAGGAATAAGGAGCTCAAGATTGCCCTGAGGAAACTGATTTCACAGACATTTTTCTGCCATACTGACATTTCTATCTCTCTCCAGAAATAGCTCCTTCTGTATCCCTTAACAAGACTGAGAATTATTCCTTCATGTTATTTTTATTTTGGCTTTTATTAATAGTATAAATTATTATCACGTTGCTACACAAGTACTTGCATTCACTCTACTTTTACCAAGACTGCTCTTTCTTATCTCATACCTTGAACTCTATCTAATATTGTGTTAGACCTGCCCCCCTTGCTGTGTCTCTGTAATAAAGCAGAAACCCATGGGACCCTTTCTTCCAAAGATGGTGTCAAGAACGTGCCTAGGAAATTGCACCTCAGAAGGGCCTGCTRAACAGGCTTCTCCATGAGTTCYAGGGCAAAAAGCTGATAATTGTGCAATGCTCTCTTTAGAGACCAAAGTTTGGATTTGGGATTTCTCCACAGTTGTTAGCCTTGTCATATCCTGAGGCCTTCCATCACTGTGT
>NW_020456069.1:8251-9730 GCF_003342845.1 Nothoprocta perdicaria | reverse complement strand
CCGGCATCTCCAGGATGGAAGATCTCCAGGAACATGGCTGCAACACTTGTGTTGTCACTGCTGGGAAGAGTGTGGGCACAAAAGGGACAGTGGGTGGCACCACCGGGGCTGGGGYAAGTACCACTGATGAAGATGCTGTCCTTTTTGGGACAGGAATATGGGACAGCCAGGATGGAGCCTGGCACCCCCAGGACAAGGGCTGGCACCACTGGGACAAGGGCTGGCACTACAAGGAGAGGGACAAGCTCCAGGACAGGAGCTGGCACCCCCAGGACAGGAGCTGGCATCTCTGGGAGAGGGCTGGCTACCAGGAGAGGTGCTGGCTGCACTGGCACAGGGCCAGCACCTCCAGGCCGGGCCTGGCACCGCCAAGACCTCCTCACCAGGCAGCTGTCAAGGCAGGAGCTCTGCTCTGTCTCAACCGTCTTAGGCAGCTGCCTGCCGAGTAGGAGCTTCGTAGCCTCCACAAGGGCATCCTGGGCAGCCTGGGGAGGAGCGAGGAGACGGGCGATGGCCCCATGGCCAGGCCAGGGCTCCCCCACAAGCCCTGCCCAAGGGGTCCCCACGTGGCCACCCGGTGCCCTGTTCCTGTGCCGCCTCGGAGTGTGGGTCTCTGTGGTGGAGGGAGAGGAGCATCAGCGCCTGGCACCACAGCTGCTTCATCTGCTGGCCATCCCCCACATGGCCATCCCCCACATGGCCATCTCCCRCACCACGGCCCCGTCCTGATGGGGCAGACCCGCAACCWCAGCACAACAATGGGAAAACCCAAGGGGCCACAGCAGCTCCTTGCCACCATGTTCATGTTRGGGAAGAGGGACAGCAGGTCCTAGGGCAGCTGTATGTGGAGGTACAGCTCCTCCTGTTACTACAAAACAGAGACCCTGTTATTAACAGAGATAGTCTAGTGGGAAATGTGAGGGTTGGGGGCAGCCTTGGCTGCAGTGACCATGAGATGTTGGAATTCACAATTCTGCCTGGAAGAAGCTGGGCAAAAWGTAGGATAGCTACCTTGGACTTGAAGAGAGCCAACTTTGACTTCTTCAGGGAGCTTCTTGGAGCACTTCCCTGTGCTAGTGTCCTAGAAGGAAAGGGGGCCCAGGAGAGATGGCTAATGTTCAAGCACCACTTCCTCCAAGTTCAGGGTCGATGCATTCACGTAAGAAAGAAGTCAAGTAAGGGGGACAGGWGATCTGTATGGATGGGCAAAGAGCTGCTGGGCAAATTTAATGAGAAAAAAAGAGTGTGCAGCATGTGAAAGAAGGGCCAGGCCATGTGGGAAGAATATAGGCAYGTTGTCAGAGAATGCAGATGCGCAACGAGGAAGGCCAAGAGCTGTCTGGAATTAGAGTCAGCGAAAGATGTCAGGGACAACAGGAAGGGCTTCTATAAATACATCARCAGSAAGAGGAAGACTAGGGGAAATGCTAGCCTGAGGGAATGAGAGTGCTGAAGGAACAGGCGGGGGTTATTGCTCAG
>NW_020456069.1:2959-7463 GCF_003342845.1 Nothoprocta perdicaria | reverse complement strand
GTTGAGGAGCAGTCAGCATGGATTCACCAAGGGGAAGTCATGTCTGACGAACCTCATAGCCTTCTATAATGGGATGACAGGCTGGCTGGACGAGGGGAGAGCCATGAATGTTGTCTACCTTGACTTCATCAAGGCTTTTGACACTTTTGATCTCCCATACTATCCTCATACGGAAGCTTGGGTAGAGTGGACTAGATGAGTGCATGGTGCGGTGTGTCGAGGGCTGGCTGGATGGCAGAGCTCAGAGGGTGGTGATAAATGGGGCCGAATTCAGTTGGAGGCCTGTGACCGGTGGTGTCCCCCAGGAGTCAGAACTGGGCCCGGTGCTGTTCAATTTGTTCATCARTGACCTGGACGAGGGCAYGGAATGMACCCTGAGTAAGTTTGCAGACGACACCAAGCTGGGTGGAGTGGCCGACACTCYGGAGGGCTGTGCGGCCGTTCAGAGGGACCTGGACAGGCTGGAAAGTTGGTCAGACAGGAACCTCATGAGGTTCAACAAGGAAAGTGCAGGGTCCTGCACCTGGGGAGGAATAAGACCAGGCACCAGGACAGATTAGGGGTGGAACTGCTGGAGAGCAGTTCCACAGAGAGAGTCAGACTGAGATAYTGCAGTTGGTCTCATCAGAGAATGGTTATCTAACAGATGTGGACATGTCCTGCTATGCARCCTCCTGCTTCCATCTCATAAGCACTCAGAACACACGCACAGGGCCAAGAACAGCCCAAGCTCAGGTGTCAGMACCTCATTGGGAGGACTACAGCAGCACATCTAATACCAGCACCCTGCACAGCCTCACAAGAGGATTCCCTTCGCCCAATGTCTCGGGGGCACAAAACAGCTCTCTGCATGGGAGCTCCTGTCCAAGCTCCCACTTGTACTGGTGTGCASTKGTGTGWAATGGAGTGTGCTGAKGTCACCCGTGYGTCCTGGKGAGCACACAGCACCAGAGCTCTGCGCCACAACCACTGCTGCGTGTCCTCCCSCTGCCTGTCCACGCAGCTCGGCCAACACTGACCCTCTGTAGCGCAGCCCAGCCCCTGCCCAGCCCTCCCCAGCTGCCCTGCCCTCTCGCCAGCCCAACCAGCAGAGCAGCCCAGGCGGGAGGTGGCCCCGCAGCAATGGCCACCGCAGGGGGCAGCAGAGCTGGGGACATTCGCCCCACAGCCCAAGCTCCAGGGTAGCGGGCTGTGTGTGTCAGAAGGCCCATCAGCCTCCATGCTGCAACTGGCCCCAGGACATCAGTGACACTCAGTGTCCCTTGTTTTGCTGTCCAGGAGATTCCCAACTCTGAGGCTGCTTGCAGACCCCCTTACCAGCCCCTCTCTCCAGCACTACTGCTCCTTTCCTCTTCTCCAGGTGTATCATTGGTCCCCCATCAGAGCAGGCAAACAGGGKCAYCTTTCTGGTGTCTCCTCTGTCTATTGAAGCAGGTGTTTGGGTGTTGTCTGCACACTAGCACCCTCCAACACAGTAATTACAAGGGGAGCTTAGAGAAGGAGCTCCCGTGCACATGTCAGTGCTGTGCACACTTCATAACGGGCGAGCAGCATCCCACCTTCTGTGTGTTTGTAGAGGTCACTGGAGGAATGTGAAAGCAGAGCAGGGGCTTGTGAAACAGCATGGAATGTCCAGACTGACTCATCTGAATCCATGAGCTCACTTCTTGCACCTTTCTGGTTGTCATTTCTCATAGGGGCTTCCTTACTAGGGCCTTCCAGAGTGGGATATTTCTAACTTGCAGAGATAGTCATCCTCTGATGAAATAGACTGCAATTTTGCAATCCATCTTTCTCTACTCATTAGGACAGGACCACAGGTGTGATTCTTTTAGTTGTTTCATGCCCATATCCCAGGTGGAGGGAACACAAGGGACGGGGCAATTGGTGAGTTCAGCTGGGCCTCTGCTCCTGAGCGGGGCCAGGCTCCTGGGATGGAGGCAGCTCGTGACAACCTGTGAGCCCTGCCCAGAGACACTGTGTGCAGGAGCAGCTGCTGTGCCAAGAGCAGCAGGGCTGCAGGCACTGCCTGCTGCTGCACACAGCAGAGGAGAGAAGGCAGCGAGAGGTGAAGGGCAGTGTGGAGTGGGAGCACAGAGAGCTTGTGGTGGGAGGAATCTTGCCAGCCATTGACATGGTGAGTCTCCGGGTGCAGGACATGGCTACTAACTTTGCTGGAGGGTGTGCTCAGCTAAGCCCTGTCTTGCGGGGATTTATTCCTTTTTTAAGGCTCCCTCTCCTGACTCGAGCAGTGCAGAGGAGGAGATGCTTCAGAGCAGGGATTCCTACCACACTCTCACAGGCACAGGGTATCCTCCTGGCTTCACCCATGGCAGCTGCAGGGATGTGAAGCTCGTGTGTGCACAGTGTCCTGCCTGAGCTCTAATCCAGAGCCGTGTCCCTGCACCCAATGGTGCTGTGTGCCCGGGGCAGTGACTGTGCCGCCTGTGTGGGTCAGCACTCAGCCTGCGCGGGAGCTCCCAGGACASTGTGGGGAGAAGCTCTGGGTGAGAGGGTCGACCCCTGGCAGGGCAGGTTCCTGTTGGTGCTGAGAGGCTGCTGTGTGGGTCAGGGCTGCCCACAGCTCTAACTCACCAGGAGGGCATTTTGAGAGTGGAGATTTCTACTCCTGTAGACYTGTGTCTGCATGGTGAGAATGGAAGTGCAACACAAAGGTTAAAGGAAGGAGCACACCATCTTTGTCACCACCGTGAATCTTGCAGAGGTTTGCAAGGAAACTCCTCAAGTGCCTTCAGCAATTCTCAGTCCGCAGAGAGCTGCCACGCCCCTTTACCTCTCTCCCCAGAGACTCTCTGATGTGCTCTGTAGCACCTGCAAATGGGGAGATGTCACCAGGTGCTTCCTGCCCTTTGTTGCTTTCTCTATGGCAGAGCTGAATGCCCAGCAAGGAGGCATAGGTCTGTGGTGGGGACAGGGATAGAGCCCTCCTCAAGGAAATCTCCCAGCAGCAGAGATGTGATGTGAGGAAAAAGGAACCTGCTGTCCAAATCCTCATGCAAGGTTAGGGTGCAGGAAGTTCTTTGCCTGTCCCTGCAGAGCAGACACTTTCCCCTTCACGAGCGCCCTTCACCCTGCCTCTGCACCGAGCAGAGCCTCTTCCCTCAAGGCCACCGGATGGAGGACACAAGGTCCCTTTTTGGCAGCCAGAGCCCCAAAAGAGGAGAGCAGCAGCTCTCCTGCCAGCTCTCCATTTCCTAAATCAAGGCAAAGGAGCTGGGAACAACCCCTCTGTGATGTCTCCCTGTGGGAGCTGGTGTTCACAGCTGGGTTAGGGAAGGCCGTCCACAGTGTGTCTCTCTGCTGCTGCCTTTGCCAGCCCACACAGAAGAACCAAGGTGTTGCTGCTTGTTTCCCTCCCAGGCTGGGCTGCCCATATTCTGTTCTTGGGCTTTCTGGGGAGTTAATTTGCAGCTTGAGAGTTTGACCCAGAGCCTGCTGTTCCTGCTGCGGAGGTGCCTCCCAATGCAGGGAGAGGACGAGGATCCCTTCTTGCCCTTGGGGCTCAAAGCAGCACAGTCTGTGGGTGAGGGGAAGGAGGTGATCATCTTTTCAGGAGGTGCCACCTGTAAGACCCTTGGCCCTGCTGGGCYCTGCTGCTAGGATGTGTGTTGCCCTGCAGTGGAGCACAGCTCTTCTGTAGGACATTTGTGATGGCTGAATGTGCCATGCAGAAGCCATAGAGGTTCCAGGGAAACAGAGATCCTGCTAGAGGTGACTGTATGTGAGCAGCCAGGCTAAACACTGTGTGTCTTTGTGTAGAAGCTGAATCCTGACTTCTCTGTCCCTACTAGAACTATGATATCGAGTCCTTGTTCTGRTCATCRGAGCTGTGTTGCACTCTCTGCATCACTCTTGGGAGATCAGAGCTGAGAAAGAGAGGTGAGTTTGGAGAGCTGCCAATGTCAGCACAGGCAGTGAGTGCTCAGACGTGTGACATAGCTAGAGAGGGTATTTGTTTTTGTGGCCACAATACCTCATAACTGACTGTGAAAACACTGAACTGCCCTTAAATATTATAGCAGGACTGACCTCTCTGGAGTTAGTGGGCACCTGTTCCTGTTGCTCATGGTAGAGCTGGATGCTGGTGAGAGGTGGAGCTCCAGACAGGGAAAATGCATTTGTGTCCACACAGGCAGAAGAGGGTGTGAGAAAGGGAAAGAATATTGATAAGAAAGGTGACTCCTGACTTGTCACTATCTTGCTGTTTCCACAGTCCCAAAATGCCTGGAGAGGTGAAAATGACCAACAGCAGCTCCTTCAATGAGTTCCTGCTCCTGGCATTTGCAGACAGGTGGGAGCTGCAGCTCTTGCACTTCTCCCTCTTCCTGGGCWTCYACCTGGCTGCCCTCATGGGCAACGGCCTCATCATCACAGCCATAGCCTGTGACCACCGCCTCCACACCCCCATGTACTTCTTCCTCCTCAACCTCTCCCTCTTTGACCTTGGCTCCATCTCCACCACTGTCCCCACATCCATGGCCAA
>NW_020456069.1:0-1419 GCF_003342845.1 Nothoprocta perdicaria | reverse complement strand
ATAGGTCAAACGCTCGTCTGGATCTAGGCACACATCGAGCTTCAGTCTGAGCAATTCGAAAGGTTCATCATGACTCAGAGGATTATCGACAGACCTCGAGGGGATCCTCGAGGAAGGGGCAGCTGAAGCTCTCGCATTCATAGGCCAGTGTCCTGTCCTTCTGCAGCTGCAGGGACCCCCCAGTGCAGGTGTTGGCATCTCCTGTCCCCTTCCCTAGGACACTCGTCCCCCTCTCCAGACAACACTGCAGACAACACAGGGTCCACGCCTCATGCCAGTACAGGCCCAGGCACAGCAGTGACAGGGGTGGAACAGCTGTGTTGTCACTGCTGGGAAGAGTGAGGGCACAGAAGGGAGAGTGGGTGGCAGCTCCCCACAGCACCTGACAAATCCACAGACTCCTGGGGGGATTCGAGGCCACAAACTCCATTTGGCTGAGTCAGCTTCCCACCCTGAGCAGAAGAGCAGCAGTGGAGACACCTCCTGGTCCTTGTGTGCCCAACTGCCCATTTGCTCTGCGAAGCAGCACCGTGAGCTCTGGGTCTTATGTGTAGATCAGGGCAGGGAACTGTGTGAACATCCAGCAGAATCAGAGGAGGGSTTGTTGAGATGAGAAGGAAGTGGAACTGGGTCTGGAAGGATCTTGGAGAGAAAAACGCTGATGTTGAATCCAAAACAATATTCAGAGTGTGGGTTGACTACAGCGAGCTCATGGTGCAGAGGCAGACAACCCTGCTGGGATGCCCACCACACGGCCTGGGAAGCAGATGAAGAAGGACCAGTGCTGCCCATCCTCCCAGCTCATAGTGGCATCAACCCTCCTGATGGGAGGCACCAAATATAAGGCTGAGATCCCTTGTAGGGGCCTGCGCTGAAGGAAGCAGGGCCCAGGAGCCACATCACTYTGCTGCTGTCTCTCAGCACCTGTCCCCATCTCACGTCCTTGAGACAATCTCCCCGACTCTGCATGCTGCCCATTGCTCCAAAGGCCCCATTCAGAGCAGGCTCCATGCCCAGATGGACGACTGTATGTGTTGCTGTGAGCCCTGGGAGGACGAGCCCTCTCCTGGGTCCTCTGCAGGGCTGGCAGGGAGCATTCAGAAATGATGCTGGGACTGTCTTATCGGGTCAGTAGAACATCTTCCTCCCATGGGGACCTTCAAGCAGGGTTTCTCACAACAAAGTTCGAGCCCAGACTACTTTTCTGGTGGGTTTTTTGAAAGGAAGAGAGAGGAAAAACTCGCCTTGGACACTCTTCCTAGCCCCAGCCCCTCACAGCAGCCATTTCTAGCACTGCACATTGCCCATGGTCCCAGGAGGATTCCTGTTGGAAGGTGTCCAGCTCTGTGTGCCTGCTGGGGACAGCAGCTCTGCAGGGGGAATGGCCACCCTGCCTGGGCTCTGTGTGGGCCCCGAGGC
>NW_020456068.1:15710-17259 GCF_003342845.1 Nothoprocta perdicaria | reverse complement strand
GGGGGGGGGTAGCCTGGTGGGTGTCCCCGCCCCCCGCGCTGAGGCCACGCCCCCTCTCCCCTCCCCGCAGGTGGGCGGGGCAGGCGCTGGGCCTGGGGCCCTGGGCGGCCCTGGGGGTCCGGGCGGGGCTGGCGGCCGCCCTGGGGCTGGGGGCCCTGCGGCTGCTCGTGACACTGCTGCCCGCCCCCGAGCGGTGACGTCACCGCTGACGTCACCCGTGACGTCACCAATAAACGGGACACCCACAATGCAAAGCGTGTTTTGGGGGGGGGGTCCTTTATTGTTGTCTTCAGTAGTAGAGCTCGCGGTCCCACCAGCCTGCGGGGAAAGGGCCCAGGCGTCCGGGAGGGGCCCCGGAGTCTGGGAGGGGCCCCGGTGTCCGGGAAAGGGGCCCAGGCGACCGGGAGGGGCCCCGGCGTCCGGGTGGGGAACAGAAGTCCGGGGGGTGGGCGGGACATGAGTCCAGGAAGGGACCCAGGCATCCGAGGGGGGCCCCGATGTCTGGGGGGGGTCCAGCATGGTGGAGGGGCCCAGGAGTCCGGGGTTGGGGGGGACAAGAGTTGGGGAAGGGGCCCAGGCGTCCGGGACGGGAGCAAGGGAATGAGAAGGGCGCCGGCGTCCGGGAGGGGCCCCGGCGTCCGGGCCCGCCACTCACTGCCCGGGTGCCGCCGCACTCCCAGCTTCCGGACCTCGTCGTAGAAGAGGATGAGGAGGCCGAAGGGCATCGGCACCAGCCACCACTGGAACCTATGGAGGGGGGGGGTCAGGGGGGCCCCGGCGTCCGGGGCGGGATGGGGAAGGGCCCCGGCGTCCGGGCGCACCGGATGGGCATGAAGTTGAAGATGTAGGGCATGCCGGGGCAGTAGCAGAGGAAGCAGCCGATGGAGACCTGGAAGACGATGGCGATGACCAGGATGTGGTTCCTGCGGGGACACGGAGCCTATAGCGCCTCTGGAGAGGCCTATAGCACCTATGGAGACCCTATGGCACCTAYAGAGAGGCCTAYAGTTCCTATAGAGAGCCTATAGCACCTATAGAGCCCCCATAGTGCCTATGCAGATCCTATACTGCCTATAGAGAGCTTGTAGCACCTATAGRGACCCTATAGCACCTATAGACAGCCTATACCACCTATAGAGAGGCCTATAGCACCTAGTCAGACCTTATAGCGCCTATAGAGATCCTATAGGCGCCTATAGAGACCCTATGGCACCTATAGARAGCCTATAGCACCTACAAAGACCCTATGGCGCCTATAGGGACCCTATAGCACCTACAGAGACCCTATAGCGCCTATAGAGACCCTATACTGCCTATGGAGACCCTATGGCGCCTATAGAGAGCTTATAGCACCTATGGAGATCGTATACCGCCTATAGAGATCCTATACCACCTATAGAGACCTCTAGGGAGCCTATAGCACCTATAGAGACCCTATGGCGCCTATAGAGAGCCTATAGAGCCTATGGAGACCCTATACTGTCTATAGAGACCCTATAGCACCTATAAAGACCCTACAGAGCCTATGGAGACCCTATAGTGCCTATAG
>NW_020456068.1:10532-14730 GCF_003342845.1 Nothoprocta perdicaria | reverse complement strand
CCCCCAGCCCCCTATAGCGCCCATAGGCACCGCAGCAGCCCCTGCTGCAGCAGCGAGAGGCGCCGCGTCTTGCGGATCAGCACGTCGGCGATCTGGCACATCTCGATGCTGATGAAGAAGACGGTGTAGCAGGTGTACTGCTGCCGCAGGCGCTGCGCGAACGTCTGCATGCGCGGGGGGGGGTGTTTGCATGCGTGCATTTGCATTTCTGCACGCACCTCGCTGCATTTTGCATGCACGCGTTTGCATTTTGCATGCATGCGTTTGCATATTTGCATGCACACACGTGCGTTTTGCATGCACGCGGTTGCATTTTTGCACGCACTGCATCACATTTTGCATGCACACGTTCGCAATTTTGCATGCACGCAGTTGAATTTTGCATGCAAGCTCTTCCATTTCTGCATTCGTGCTACTGCATTTTGCATGCACGTGTTTGCGTTTTTGCAGGCACCTCGTTGCATTTTTGCATGCCCGCGGTTGCAATTTTGCTTGCATCTCATTGCATTTTGCATGCACGCTCTTGCATTTCTGCATTCGTGCTAATGCATTCTGCATGCACCCAATCGCATCCCACTCGCGCTTTGCATCTCCCTCCGCCGGCAGCGGCCGCCCCCATAGGGCCGCCCTATAGGGCACCTATAGGGCACCTATAGGGCACGTATGGGGCGCGCACCCACTGCTGCCCGTAGCTGTCCTGCAGCTCCTGCTCGTGGATGTCCTCCCAGCGCGGCCGCAGCCCCAGCACCAGCGGCGGCCACCAGCCCTCCTGCGCCAGCGCCACGAAGTAGTCCACGAAGCCGGCGAAGGACTGGATGGCGCCTGCGGGGCACAGGGCCCAGGCGTCCGGGAAGGGGCCCCGGCTTCCGGGAAGGGGCCCCGGTGTCCGGGCACCCACATTCCCCCACAAGGGGCCCAGGCCTCCGGGTGGGAAGGGCCCAGGTTTTGGGGAAGGGCCCAGGTGTCCGGGAGGGAAGCAGGGGGCTAGGGGAGGGGTCCAGGCCTCCGGGAGTGACCCACTCATCCCAGCAGGGTCCCAGGCATCCGGACACCCCCCCAACCGCCCCCCGAGGGGCCCCGGCGTCCGGGCGCACCTATCTGGAAGTAGGAGTAGGCGGCCAGGGGCTCGTTGACCAGCCGGTCCCGCCGGGGGTTCCGCGGCTTCAGGTGCATGATGTCGCTCTCGGCGCGTTCGTAGGCCAGGGACACCGAGGGGAACTGCCGGCAGAGGGGCCCAGGCGTCCGGGAGGGGCCCAGACGTCCGGGAGGGGCCCTGGTGTTCGGGAGAGGGGCCCAGGTGTCCGGGAAAGGGGCCCCGGCGTCCGGACACGCACAATGTCGGTGCAGAGCTCGATGAAGAGGATGGTGATGCAGCCCAGGGGCAGGGGGACGCTGGCCGTGATGTAGACCAGGTAGGGCGTCAGCTCGGGGATGTTCTTGGTCAGCGTGTAGGCGATCGACTTCTTGAGGTTGTCGAAGATGAGGCGGCCTGCGGGGCGGGCGGCGACACGCGTGTTCATTTGTGTTCGTGCATGTTCATGCGTGTCGCGGGCTCCGGGAGCCAGGCGGGGGGCGATGGAGTCATCCGTGCGTGTTGTGGGGCCTATGAGGCCGCCCATAGGTGTTATGGAGTCGTTCATACGTGTTACGGTGTCTACATACATGTTCATATGTGTTATGGTGTCTAAGGGCTCGTTCATACATGTTATGGTGTCTACATACATGTTCATACATGTTATGGTGTGTTCATATGTGTTATGGGGTCTACATACGTGTTCACACGTGTTACGGTGTCCAGGAGCTGGTTCATACGACCCAAGAAGCCCCAAGAAGACCCCGTGGGACCCAAGAGGATCTAAGGGACCCCAAAGGGACCCAAAGGGGACCTGAGGGCACCCATAGGACCCCAAGAGGACCCATAGGACCCCAAGAGGACCCAGGGGACCCAAGAGGCCAAGAAGACCCAAGGGGACCCAGAGAAGACCCAAGGGGACCCATAGGACCCCAACGGACTTGAGAGGACCCATAGGGACCCAAGGAAGTCCAGGAAGATCCAAAGGGACCCAAAGGGACCCAAGAGGACAAGAAGGCCCAAGGGGACCCAGGTGACCCCGGTGCCCCCAGGTGCCCCCAGGTGCCCCCGCTGACCCCCGCCCCCCCGCGCACCCTGCTCCACGCCGGTGACGATGGAGGCGAAGTTGTCGTCGAGCAGGATCATGTCGGCCGCCTGCTTGGAGACGTCGGAGCCGGCGATGCCCATGGCCACGCCGATGTCGGCCTTCTTGAGCGCCGGCGAGTCGTTCACGCCGTCGCCCGTGACCGCCACGATGGCGCCCTGGGGACACGGGGGGACATGGGGGGACGTTGGGACACATGGGGACAATGGGGACAATGGGGGACAATGGGGACATGGGGGATATGGGGACAATGGGGATATGGGGACATTGGGCAACATGGGGGGACATGGGGGACATGAGGACACATGGGGACAAGGGACACATGTGGGATATGGGGGACATGGGCAACATGGGGGGGATGTTGGGGACATGGGGGGTATGAGGGCGTGGGGGACATGGGGTGGGCTCTGCATGTGCCCTTGTCCCCCCATTGTGTCCCCATGTCCCCATTGTTCCCCCATGATGTCTCCATGTCCTCCAATGTCCCCCATTGTCTCCATATCCCCTGTTGTCCCCCCGTGTCCCCATTGTCCCCAATGTCCCCATGTCCCCCATTGTTCCCATGTCCCCATGCCCCCCGTTGTCCCCCAATGTCTCCATTGTCCCCCAGTGTCCCAATTGTCCCTCCATGTCCCCAATGTCCCCCCATGCCCCACCAGGCGCTGGCAGCTCTCCACGATGAGCAGCTTCTGCTGGGGGGAGGTCCTGGCGAAGACGATCTCGGGGTGACTCCGGAGCGCCCCGACCAGCGCCGTGGCCTCCATGTCCTGCAGCTGCGCGCCCGTCAGCACCCGCGCCCGCGCCTGTCTGCGGGGACATGGGGACAGCATGGGGACATGGGGACATCCTGGGGATACTGGGGACATTGGGGACATTGGGGACATGGGGGACATGGAGAGACATGGGGTCATTGGGGACATTGGGAGAACATGGGGACACGGGGTCACTGGGGACATGGGCACCCATCAGCACCTGCGCCGCCTGTCTGGGGACAGAGGACACCGTGGGGACACCATGGGGCCATTGGGGACATGGCGAGATGGGGACACTACAGGGGACATGGGGGTCGTTGGGGATGTTGGGACATGGCGACACCATTGGGAGATTGGGGGACATGGGGGATGTGGTCATGGGGACACCATGGGGTTCATTGGGCCATTGGGGACCCTGGGGGGACATTGGGGACACGGGGGTCCTGGGGGGCCCGGGGGGGCCCGGGGGGGGGCCCGGGGGTCCCACCTGGGGTCGACCTGCTCGAGGGGCAGGCGCAGCCGCGCCGCGATGTCCTCGGGGGTCTCGCTGCCCTCCGAGATGATGCCCACGGAGGCCGCGATGGCCTTGGCCGTGATGGGGTGGTCGCCGGTCACCATGATCACCTGGGGACACGGGGGACATGGGGGGACACAGGGGACAGGGAGAGATGCAGAGGGCACGTTGCAAACTGGACATTGCCCATTGCAATCCCTGCATTGCATTTTGCAATCCATGCATTGCACGTTGCAATCTGTTCATCGCATGTTGCAATCTGTGCATTACACACAGCAATCCGTGCATTGCACGTTGCAATCTGTGCATTGCACGTTGCAATCCATGCATTGCATTTTGCAATCTGTGCATTGCACGTTGCAATCTGTTCATCGCATGTTGCAATCTGTGCATTGCACTTTGCAATCCATGCATTGCATGTTGCAATCCGTGCATTGCACGTTGAAATCTGTGCATTGCACTTTGCAATCCGTGCATTGCACGTTGCAATCTGTGCATTGCAAATTGCAAACTGCACATTGCACCTTATAATCCGCGCAACGAATATTGCAATCCGTGCATTGCACGTTGCAAGCCGCGCGCCGCACCCCGCCCGTTGCAAGCCGCCCCCGGCGCCGCTCACCCGGATGCCGGCGGTGCGGCACTTGCGCACAGCGGCCGGGACGGAGGCCCGGGGCGGGTCGATCATGGAGACGAGGCCCACGAAGCAGAGGCCGTCGCCGGGCAGCTGCTCCGGGCTCAGCGCCGACGCGGGG
>NW_020456068.1:6510-10276 GCF_003342845.1 Nothoprocta perdicaria | reverse complement strand
GACGGGGGGGCCCCCTGCACGGTCCGTGTCGCCCCTGCATCACTCTGCACATTGCAACTGTGCATTGCACCTGTTGCACTATTGCATTGCACCCACACTTTGCACATGCAGCCTTGCATTGCACCCTTTGCACCCATAGCACCCATTGCATTGCACCCATTGCGCCCATTGCAATATTGCATTGCACCCATTGCACCCAGAGCACCCATTGCAATACTGCATTGCACCCATTGCATACGTTGCACCCACAGCACCCCGCGCTCACCCAGGACGCGCTCGCCGCGGCCGCCCAGCTCGGCGTAGGCGCCCTCGAAGGCCTCGCGCCACTGCTGGTCGAGCGGCAGCTCCTGGCCCTTGAGCAGGACGCTGCGGCAGCGCTCGAGCACCCGCTCGGGGGCACCCTTGAGCACCAGCAGCAGCCGCTCGCCGGCCGCGTGCACCGACACCTGCGGGGCCGCGGGCGTCACCCCTGGGCGCAGGGCCCCCGGACACCTGGGCCCCTTTCCCGGGTGCCGGGCCCCCCGGACACCTGGGCCCCTTTCCCCCATACCTGGACCTGCCCGGACACCTGGGCGCTTTTCTGGACACGAGGCCCCATTCCCGGACGCCGGGGCCCCTTCCCAGACACTGGACCCCATTCCTGGACACCTGAAGCCCCATTCCCGGATGCCGGGGCCCCTTCCCGGACACTGGACCCCATTCCTGGACACCAGGGCCCCTCCCGGACGCCGGGGCCCACCTGGAACTTGTTGGCCGAGGTGAAGGGCACCTCGCACAGTTTGGGGCAGCCGCTCCGGCGCTCGGCCACGTTCCCGACCGTCACCTCCGCGAACTTGAGCAGCGCCGTCTCTGATGCGTCCCCGATGACGTCACGCTGTGGGGGGCGGGGCCTCAGGGGGCGGATCCTCGCACGGACCCGCCCACAATCCTGCTCCGCCCCCTCCCTGCCCTCCCTTCCAAGGATGCCCCTCCTGGCCCCCTATAGAGCCCTCTACACCCTATAGCCCCCATAGACCCCTATGGCACCCTATAGATCCCATAGACCCTCTGTAGCCCCCTATAGATCCCATAGAATCTCTGTAGCCCCTATAGCCCCCTATAGACACCCTATAGCCCCTATACACCCTATAGACCCCTACAGACCTCATAGACACTCTGTAGCCCCTATACATCCTATAGACCCCTACAGACCCCATAGACACCTTATAGCCCCTTTATACCCTATGGTCCTCCTATAGACCCCATAGACACCCCATAGCCCTATACACCCTAGAGCCCCCTATAGACCCATATAGCCCCATATCCCCCATAGCCCCCTATAGCCCCCTATAGCCCCACATGCCCTATAGCCCCCATAGCCACCTATATCCCCTATAGCCCCCATAGCCGCTATAACCCCTATAGCCCCCTATAGCCCCACATGCCCCATAGCCCCCTATAGCCCTATATGCCCTACAGTCCCTATAGCCCCTATAGCCCCTATAGACCTTGGCCACGGGGACGTTCTCCTGGCCGGGCTTGAAGACCGCCCGGTTGCAGAGGGTGATGATGCGGCTAAGAGCCCGCCAGGTCTCCGACGATTGGTCGAAGCTCTGCCCTGGGGGTGGGGCTTGGTGAGCGCCTCAAGGCGGGGGGCCCCGGCGTCCGGGGGGAAGGGTGGGGTGGGAGGGGCCTGGGCATCCAGGAAGGGCCCAGGCGTCCGGGAAAGGGGCCCCGGCGCCCGGCCTCACCCGACTGGTCCTCGGTGGTGTCGGCCGCGTGGATCTGGTTGTCGAACCACAGGTGGGCCACGGTCATGCGGTTCTGCGTGAGGGTGCCCGTCTTGTCGGAGCAGATGGTGGAGGTGGAGCCCAGCGTCTCCACGGCCTCCAGGTTCTTCACCACGCAGTTCTTGCTCGCCAGGCGCTTGGCCGTCAGCGACAGGCACACCTGGGGGGCGGGCGGCGCCTGAGATGGACCCGCGGGCCCAAAGGGGCCTCCAGAGCCCATGGAGCACCATGGSTTGGGTTGGAGCCATAGGGAGCTCCCATGGTGCCCATAGATCCATAGGGCACCCATGGCTTGGGTTGGAGCCATAGGGAGCTCCCATGGTGCCCATAGATCCATAGGGCACCCATGGGTTGGGTTGGACCCATAGGGAGCTCCCATGGTGTCTATGGACCCATGGGGACCTCCAAGGGTTGGGTTGGACCAAAAATGGACCCTGCACCCCATAGCGCCCCACAGCGCCCCACTGCGCCCCAGGGCTCACGGTGACGGTGGCCAGCAGCCCCTCGGGCACGTAGGCCACCACGATGGCCATGAAGAAGACCATAGCGCGCAGGAAGGGGTAGCCGATGAGCATGGCCACGGTGAAGAAGGTGCCGCCGAAGAGCAGGGCCAGGCCGGCGATGATGTCCACGAAGTGCTCGATCTCCACCGCRATGGGCGTCTTCTCGTTGCCCACGCCCGACGCCAGCGACGCGATGCGCCCAATGATGGTCCGGTCGCCCGTGTTGATCACCAGGCCCGTGGCTGTGCCTGGGTGGGGAGAAGGGGCCCAGGAGTCCGGGGAGGGGGGGGTCAGTTGGGGGGACCCCAATGACCAGGGAAGGTGGGACCCCCATAGCTGGTGTTGAGGGGCCCTGGTGTCTGAGGGGGTATCTGGTTGAATGGGACAAGATCTGGGGCAGGTGGAACCAGGTTGAGAGGGACAAGGGGGTCCCCAGGAGGGACCCCAACATGTGGGGCAGGTAGGGCCCCCATAGCTGGTGTTGGAGGGGCCCAGGCGTCCGGGAGGGGAGCCGGTTTGGGGGGGGGAAAAGGGGGACCTCCAATGTCTAGGGCAGGTGGGACCCCATAGCTGACGTTGAGGGGCCCCAGGTTGAGCAGGAGAAGGGGGACCCCCAACATGTGGGGCAGGAGGGGTCCCATTGAGGGGGACAAGAGGGACCCCAACATGTGGGGCGGATGGGACCCCCCCTGTGTGGCACCGAGGAGCCCCGGCGTCCGGGCGGCACCTTCGAGGCACATGGTGGAGAAGAAGGCCACGTTGCGGCTCTCCAGCGGCGACTCGTGGGTGCACTCGGGCGAGCGGCTCTGCGGCTCCGACTCCCCCGTCAGTGACGAGTTGTCCACCTGGGGGGGCCCAGGCGTCCGGGGGTGGGGGCCACAGCATGGGGCAGATGTTGGGGAACCCAAAATGGCCCCCGTCCCAAGAGTTCCTCAGGGCCACCCCCAAGGGGACACAGGTGTCCAAGGCCACCCCATGAGGACCCAATTGTCCACCTGGGGGGGCCCAGGCGTCCGGGGGGGCCCACAGTGCCCCGACCCCATAGGGACCCATGGGGGGAGTTGGGGGACCCAAGTGTCCAAGGCCACCCCACGATGACCCAGGTGACCAAGGCCACCCCAAGGGGCCCCGGCGTCCGGGCGGGCTCCCACCTTGCAGCCCTGGGCACTGAGGATGCGGATGTCGGCGGGRACGCGGTCGCCACCCTTGATCTCCACCACGTCGCCCACCACGATGCGGTCGGCGTCGATCTGCTCCTTGTGGCCCTCGCGGATCACCGTGGCTTGCTGCACCGCGGGGCCCAGGTGTCTCGGGGGGCCCGTGGAGCTGGCCCCGTTGGGCACCCCGAGACCCAGCCCCATAGAATAAACCAAGGCCCCAGGGGACCAGGAGAAGACCCAGCCCCATAGTGCAGCCCAAGGGACCAGGAGAAGACCCAGCCCCATAGACCACCCTGGCCACCCCGCCCTACACACCATGCCAGGGACCCTCCCC
>NW_020456068.1:4358-6425 GCF_003342845.1 Nothoprocta perdicaria | reverse complement strand
GGGGCACCAGGTTCTTGAAGCTGGCGATGATGTTGGTGCTCTTGAACTCCTGGTAGTAGCCGAAGCAGCCGGTGACGACGACCACGGCGATGAGGGCGATGGCCAAGTACAGCTGCAAGGGGCCCAGGCGTCCGCGACCCACATCTGGGCCCCCTTTGGGGTGTCCCCAAGGCCACCAAGCAGGCGGCCACCACCTGCCCCCCTCCCCCCCTGCCCCCCAGCCCCCCGAGCCCGCGGGGGGCCCAGGCATCCGGGACGCACGTCGTCGGCGCTCGTGAGGTCCCCCTGGCCGCTCTGGATGCCGAAGGCGATGAGGCAGATGGCGGCCGCCACCCACATGAGGCACTGGAGGCCGCCAGCCAGCTGCCGGGCGAACTTGAGGCACTCGGGGGTCCCGCGTGGAGGCCGCAGCTCGTTGGGGCCGTCCCGGAGCAGCCGCTCGGCTGCCGCCCCCGCGCTCAGGCCCTGCCCAGACACCAGAGAGGACCATGGAGGCCGAGGCCGCTCAAGGGAGGCTGAAGGGGGTGGTCAACGGGGGACAATGGGGGGAAATGGGGGACAATGGGGGTCAATAGGGGTAAACAGGGGACAATGGAGGTCAATGGAGGTCACGGGGGTCAATGTGGGTCAATGGGGGGTCAACGGGGATCAACAGAGGTCAATGGAGATCAATGAAGATCAACGGGGGCCAATGGAGGTCAATGGAGGTCAATAAAGATCAATGAAGGTCAATGGGGGTCAATGGGGGTCARCGGGGATCAACGGGGGTCAATGGGCCTCAATGGAGGTCAATGGAGCTCAATGGGGATGAATAGGGGCCAACAAGGGTCAATGAAGATCAACGAAGGTCAACAGGGGTCAACGGGGATCAACGGCGGCCAATGGAGGTCAATGGAGGTCAACGAGGGTCAAAGGGGGTCAACGGGGGTCGATGGGGGACAACGGGGGTCAACGAGGATCAACGGGGACCCACGTGGGTGAATGCGAGTCAATGGGGGAATCAATGGAAGTTGATGGGGGTCAATGAAGATCAACGGGACCAATGGGCATCAGTGAGGTCAACAGAGGTTAATGGGGGTCAATGGGGGGCAAGGGGGGGTCAATGGAGGTCAATGGGGGTCAATGGAGGTCAAGGGGAGTCAACAGGGGTCAATGGGGAATTAACGGGGCCCAACGGGGTTGAATGGGGTCTATGGGCGTCAATGAGGGTCAATGGGGGTCAATAGAGGTCAATGAGGGTCAATGGAGCTCAAGGGGAGTCAACGAGGGTCAGTGGATATCAACGGAGGTCAACGGGACCACTAGGCATCAATGGAGGCCAACAGAGGTCAATGGGGGTTGGTGGAGGTCAATGGGGGCCAACAGGGGCCAGGGGGGTCAATGGAGGTCAGTGAGGGTCAACAGGGCTCAAAGGGGGTCAATGGGCATCAATGGGGGTCAACAGAGGTCAAGGGGAGTCAATGCAGGTCAAGAGAGGCCAATTGGGGTCAATGGAAGTCAATGGGGATCAACAGTGGTCAAGGAGGGTCAATGGGGGCTAATGAGAGTAACCACAGGCCAACGGGGATCCATGGGGACCAGTGGAGGTCAATGGGGGGTCTATGGGGTCAATGTGGGTCAATGTGGGTCAATGTGGGTCAATAGGGGTCAACGGGACCAATAGACCTCAATGGGGGCCAATGGAGGTCAACGGAGGTTGATGGGGGTCAATGGAGGTCAATGGGGGTCAATGGGGATCAATGGAGGTCAATAGGGGACAATGGGGGCCAATAGAGGTCGATGGAGGCCAATGGGGCCAATTGGGGCCTATGGAGGTCAATAGACATCTACAGGGGCCAATGGGGGTCAACGGAGGTCAATGGAGGTCAATGGGACCAATGGGCATCAATGGAGGACAACGGAGGTCAATGGGGGTCAACGGGGGTCAATGGGGGTCAATAGGGGTCAATGGGAGCCAATGGGACTCACCGGAGGTCAACAGGGCCTCCGTAGGGACCAATGGAAGTCAAGGAGGGGCGACTGGGGTCACCAAGGCCCAGGGCGGCCACCAAGGCCAGGAGCGGGGGC
>NW_020456068.1:2053-3318 GCF_003342845.1 Nothoprocta perdicaria | reverse complement strand
TCATCTTCCTCCTTCATCTTCCTCCTCCTCCATCTTCCTCCTCCTCCATCTTCCTCCTCCCTCCTCCTCCTCTTCCATCTTCCTCCTYCATCTTCCTCCTCCTTCATCTCCCTCCTCCATCTTCCTCCTCCATCTCCTTCTTCTTTCATCATCTTCCTCCCCCTCCCCATCATCTTCCTCCCCATCCCCCCCGCTCTTCTTCCCCCCCTCCTCCTCCTCCCACCTCCTTCCCCATCTCCGGTCTCTCCGGTCTCTCCGTCTCCGTCGCCGCCCGCGGGGCCTCCCCTTATAAAGACCCGGCCAAGGTGACTGGCCCGGACGCCTGGGCCCCTCCTGCCCGGGGGGGAGGGGAGGGGAGCCAAGGGCACCCAGCTCTCCTTGGGAGGGGGAGGAGCCCGGACGCCTGGGCCCCTTTTGGGGGGTTCCCGGACGCCGGGGCCCCTTTGGTGGGGAGGGGACGCCTGGACGCCTGGGCCCCCTTGGGGGTCCCCAGACCCCCTGGGCCCCTCTGGGCCCCCTCCCCTCGGGCCGCCCTTGGCCCCTGTTTCCCCCCTCCCCCCTTATCAGGGTCAGTCTTATCAGGTGGGGGGGGCGGGGGGAGGCCCGGACGCCTGGGCCCTTTTCCTGTTAATTATTAATTATTAATTATCGGTGTCTTATCGGCCCCGTTCCCGCCGCCGCTGGCCCCGCGCAGAGCCCGGTCACCCCTGCCAGGGGCCCAGGTGTCCGAGGGGCCCCGGCGTCCGGGCGCCCATCAGGCCTTGCGAGGCTGAGCTTAACGAGCTGCGATTAACCATGGGGGGTTAATTACAATGGGGGGGACAGGACCCCCTCCCGCCACTGTCACGTCTGGGTCCCGGACGCCTGGGCCCTTCACCCCCCGCCCCGGGTCAAACTGGGGGCCAGTAAGAGACGGGAGGGGGTCGGCCC
Source organism: Nothoprocta perdicaria (assembly GCF_003342845.1). Classification (NCBI taxonomy): domain Eukaryota; kingdom Metazoa; phylum Chordata; class Aves; order Tinamiformes; family Tinamidae; genus Nothoprocta; species Nothoprocta perdicaria. The sequence goes on along the minus strand of NW_020456068.1, from coordinate 2,388 downwards.
GGACGCCTGGGCCCCTTCGGGGACACTCAGATCCTGGGCACCCCCCGATCCCACCCAGACGCCTGGGCCCCTCCTGGACGCCTATAGGGACTGCCCGGCCTATAGGGGCCTATAGGGGAGTCCCAGGTCTATAGGGGTCTATAGGGGAGCCTTAGATCTATAGGAGTCTATAGGGGAGCCCTGGGAAATAGGGGGCCTATAGGGGAACTTTGGATCTATAGGGAGCTATAGAGGAGCCCTGGGCCTATAGGGGAGCCCTGGGTCTATAGGGTCTATAGGGGATCCTGTCCCTATAGGGTATCTGTAGGTGACCCCCCCCCCCCGGGACCTATAGG
>NW_020456068.1:0-1123 GCF_003342845.1 Nothoprocta perdicaria | reverse complement strand
CCCCTCCCCCGGAGGATGTCGATGACCTGGGGGGGGAAAGAGACCCCCTATAGCGACCCCTATAGCGACCCCTATAGAGATCCCCTATAGAAACACCTATAGAGACCCCCTGCAGAGACCCCCTATAGGGACCCCTTATAGGGACCTCTATAGGGGCCCCCCATAGAGACCCCCCCCATAGAGACCCCCCTCCATGGGGACCCCTTCTAGAGACCCCCTTATAGGCACCCCCATAGAGATGCCCCTATAGAGACCTCTATAAAACCCCCCTATAGGTCCCCAACAGGACCCCCATAGACACCCCCAATAGATCCCACTAGAGCCACCCTACAGAACCCTCTATGAAGACCCCCTATAGGACCCCCCCATAGGAAACCCTATAGATCCCCCTAAAGAGCCCCCTACAGAACCCCCTATAGATCCTGCTCTAGCGCCCCCTAGAGCTGCTCTATATGTCTCTATATGTCTCTATACGTCTCTATACGTCCCTATAGGTCCCCATACCTGCGGTCGCGGGCCAGGGCCATGGTGGTCTTGTTGTGGGGGGGTTCAGAGCCCCCTATAGGGTTCTGTATGGATCTATGCTACGGAACCCCGCCATAGGACCCCCTGTACATCCCCATACCCCCCTATAGGTGCTCTATAGGTCCCTATAGGTCCCCATACCTGGCGGTCGCGGGCCAGGGCCATGGCGGTCTCATTGTGGGGGGGTTCAGAGCCCCCTCCCCTATAGAGCCTGCTCTAGCGCCCCCTATAGGTGCCTATACCCCCCATAGGTCCCTATACATCCCTATAGGTCCCTATAGGTCCCCATACCTGGCGGTCGCGGGCCAGCGCCATGGCGGTCTCGTTGTGGCCGTTCCGGAGGCCGCAGTCGGCTCCGCTCCGGAGCAGCAGCCGGAGCAGCGGGAGCAGCCCCCGGGCAGCGGCCGCGTGGAGAGGGGTGCAGCCGGCCGAGCACTGCGCGTTCACCCGCGCCCCGGCCTGGAATGAGCCCAAACAGACCCAAAAACGCCAGGAATGAGCCCGGAACGGCGCCTGGAGCCAGGCGGTACCAAACATGGTGGGAATGGACCCAAAAACATCGGGAATAACCCCAAAAACGGCCACATGCAGCAGGGTG
>NW_020456067.1:0-17267 GCF_003342845.1 Nothoprocta perdicaria | reverse complement strand
CTCCTGTGTACTAATAAAGGTTCTACCCAGGGCACTGCCTGAAGGCTGGGCTTCCTCCACAGCTGGTGTCARTAATATGCCCAGGAACCTGCACACTGGAAGGGCCAGCTGAGAAGCTTTCTCCATGGCTTCAGGACCAAAAAACTTGTCATCTTGTACTGATCTCTTCAGAGATCACAGGGTGGATTTGGGAATCACTTATCAGGGACCAGGCATGGTGTAGAGSTTGAGTGGTCCTGCATTTCCATTGCCAGAGCTGTGCCACGTGTTAAAGTACAGTGTCAGATTCCTTTCTTTCTGCAGGGAAGCTGGAGGCTCCAGGAGAGCAGTGAGTGGAGCCTCCCAAGGGGAGAGGTCCTCCAAGGTGGAGGCACCTAAAGGTGAAGCACTAAACTCAGGTATGTGGGGGCAAGCCAGAGCTCTGCAGTATCAGGAGAAGCAGGGAGGACACAGCAGGCAGAGAGAAGGGACACTCTTGGAAGTACCATCGGCAGGATCTAGAGGTGTACCTGGACACAATCAATGCCCTCAGAAATGTCCATAGCTCCCCACAGCACCTGACTCACCTGCAGGCTCCTGAGGGGAATTCGAGGCCACAAACCTCATTCAGCTGAGTCTGCTTCCCACCCTGAGCAGAACAGCAGCAGTGGAGACACCTCCTGCTCCCTGTGTACCCAACTGCCCATTTGCTCTGCGAAGCAGCACCATGAGCTCAGAGTCTTGTGTGCAGATCAGGGCAGGGAACTGTGGGAACATCCAGCAGAATCAGAGGAGGGCTTGTTGAGATGAGAAGGAAGTGGAACTGGGTGTGGAAGGATCTTGGAGAGAAAAATGCTGACAAGGAATCCAAGACAATATTCAGAGTGTGGGTCCACTACAGCGATCTCACGGTGCAGAGGCAGACTGCCCTGCTGGGATGGCCCGCCACATGGCCTGGGAAGCAGATGAAGAAGGACCAATGCTGCCCATCCTCCCAGCTCATAGTGGCATCAACSCTCCTGAAGGGGGGCACCAAATGTAAGGCTGAGATCCCTTGCAGGGGTCTGCATTGAAGGAAGCAGGGCCCAGGCGCCACATCACTTTGCTGCTGTCTCTCAGCACCTGTCCCCATCTCACGTCCTTGAGACAATCTCCCCCACTCTGCATGCTGCCCATTGCTCCAAAGGCCCCATTCAGAGCAGGCTCCATGCCCAGATGCATGACTGTGTGTGCAGCTGTGAGCCCTGGTAGGATGAGCCCTCTCCTGGATCCTCCGCAGGGCTGGAAGGGAGCATCCAGAGACGATGCTCAGACTGTCTTATCTGGCCGGTAGAACATCCTCCTCCCATGGGGACCTTGGAGTGGAGCAACTGTCTTTGGATACTCCTCCCAGTTTCAGCCACTCGCAGCAGCTATTCCCAGCACTGTCCATTGGCCATAGTCCTAGGAGGGCTCCTGTTTGAAGGTGCCCAGCTCCATGTGCCTACTGGGGACAGCAGCTCTATGGGGGGAATGACCGCCCTGCCTGGGCTCTGTGTGGGCCCCGAGCCCAGCAGAGCCCTCAGCACGGCCTTGTGCTGAGCCCCGGGGGACAGGAGCAGAAGTGCTCAGGGGCTGGGCACTGGTGGGAGGCCACTGGGAAGGCAGTGCTGGGGGGAAGGCTCCCTGAGGGCTCCCATGGGAACTCGGCTGAGCAGATGGTTCCTTGGCCCTGCTCACACCGTGTGCTGGGTGGTGCCAGCACAGGGGCCGTGGGCAGGGCAGCAGGGCTGGGCCTGGGCAGGAATGAGGTGCAGATGGGAGCCATGATGCTCCAGAAGCTCCCGTTTGTTGTGGAAGGGGACRCAGTGCTGCTAGTGGGGCTCGGGCATCTTTCAGGGTTGCAGCCAGTGGCACAACCTGCCGGGTCTCCCAGATCCAGCACAGAGAGTTGGTGCCAGGCTCTGCAGCTCCCAGTGTCTCCTCTCCCATGTCACCCTCAGGAGCACCCCTAGATGTGTCACCTCCTGCCTGAAGGCAGAAAGGAGCAGCTGGAGCTTCTTGTCTCAGCCATTCTGATCCAAGTTCTGCCCTGATGTCAGCCCACAGGCTCTGCCCTGGCTCATTTTATGTCTGCACACATTCTCTTCTGAGGCCAAATCAAGTCCTGCAGAGCAGAGCAGAGCAGAGCTCTTCTGGAGCTGACCACAATAGGGTGCCGAGGGGAGCCATGACACTGCAGAAGCTCTCAGTCTGGAGGGGTCCTGTACCTGAACCCACAGCAACGGAGCTAGCTGACAACTTGTCACACTTCATTTGGAAGGAGACTTGGCCAGGTGGATGAGGAAGGCATTAAATTGGTAGTTACTCATGGCAGAAGAAGAATCCAGCAAGAGAGAGGATGTGTGGCCTGGGATGGCAAGGAAAGGTGCAGGAGATGTGGACAAAGGAAACCCCAGAGAGACCCGTGAGGTGCAGGGAGCTCTGCCTAGGGATGGACAGATTGCCAGTGGGTAGTGCAAGGGTGAGGATGAAAGGGCAGAGCAAGAGCTTCACAAGGCAAGAGCCTTGTGTAGATCTCTGCTCTGGAGGCCTGAAGAAGCGCAGCCTCTGCAAGGCCTGGCAGCACAGAGCTGGGGGGAGGAAGCTTCGTTCCTGCTCCCCAGCCAGCAGCTCTCAAGCGGGCTCTGAAACTGGGACCAGAGCTTGGAGGTAAGGATGTGGGGTTGGGTGTCCCCATGGAGATGGCCAGGACATTGTGATGGAGTCCACATGGTCACTACCAAGGCATCAGGATGGGAGTCCCCGTGGCGACCCCTGAAGCTTTGTGATGGCAGTAACATCGTGTCCATAAAGCCATTGTGAGGTGCTGCTCCCCATGGTGCCAATGCCCCTTTTGGGAGCACAGATCCCAGGGTCCCCACTCTGAGGAGAGCAGCTCCATCAGGAGGGAGCAGCTCCCAGTGGTACCAGTGTCAGGTCCACATGAGAGAGGATCCTGAACATGGACAAGGAGCGGCAGGTGACACCTGCTCCCAGCCCTCAGATGGGCTCTCAGGCTGGCAGGAGAGCGGGAGCGAGGTAAGCAATGGAGCTGAAGGGAGAGRTGGGCATCAGAGATGGCACCAACATGGAGAGCATGAGGATGGTGAGGAAGGGGAGCTGGGCTGAGATAGTCAGGCAGGAACTCTTCTGGAGCGGGCTCATTTATTGCTGGCTCTGGGCATTATCTCAGACAAAACACACCAATCTGAGTGTTCCCAGGGACACCTAGACCCTCAGAGCTCTGTGTTGAGTATGGACAGGGCCCAAAATATCCTTAACCTCAACCCTTCTGTGACCTCGCAGACAAGTAAGGGCCGTGAGCCATGACGCTCGGGACATTTGGCTGTGATGTGCCTCATCCCGCTGTGAGCTCAGCTCTTGTGTGTGCTCGATGCCCATGTCATCTATGGGACGTAGCATGAGCAAATGGCAGAGCCACGGATAGAGCAGAGACATTTCCCTCATGCTCTGCCAAGCCCTCCCCTGCCTTCACTGCACTTCCTTTCCTTCCCATCTTGGATGCTGGCAGCCCAGCTCTGCACTCTGCCACCTCTTTCTTTCCCTTCTCCATCTTTCAGGATCCTGTCCCTTTTGCTAACTCCTCCATTTTGCTTAGAGATGGCCTTTCCTACCTTTCCAAACACACTTTTGTGTACTTTCACTCTTTCTCCCATATTTTCTACTACCACCTCCTGATTTGAGTAGGGTTTCCAAGTCGCAGCTAGTCTTGAAAGCAGCCACTCTGCTCCCCTTGGGTTGGAATGCTGCCTGAGGAGTGTTCTTGAGGTTGAGAGATCTCTCCCATCTTCTTGGGTGGGTGAGTATTGCACATTAGTCCTTTACAGGTAGCTAAGAGCCCCATGGGGCTCTTAGTTAGTAGAGAACTAAGAACTTAGTTAGTAGAGAACTTCCTATACTGACATGCAAAATCTGCTTGGTAAAGGTTGCAATGGAATAAATCCTAATCTTTGTGAAGTGCATTAATTGTTTTGAATGTGACCAGATCTAGAGTCGATAGAGTGTTTGTGAATGCAGGAAGGCATAAAGTCACTTTAATTAGATATGCAGTCCATGACCAGGGATGGGGAACACATCAAGGAGCAACATATGTTAGGTGGGCCAGGATCTCTGTAACTTCTGAGTACCTTAGCCAGTGGGGAAAAGGAGAGGGCATATCTCCCTTGGGCAATCAGGATAAAAGGAGGCTGCACCCTTCTGTAATTTGAGAGAGCCCACAGGGTTATGCCCTYGTGGACTCTCCCTTTATTCAGACAAACTTTTAGGACTCCTCTGTCTCCTTTTTGGACATTCGGTTCTTGATGGCGAGATTTTCCGYACAGTTTGGAGCGGGAAGCAGAGCCAGCCAAACAGGAGTCCCCACAACTCACACTACTGCCATGTCTGCTCCTGAATGCTCCTCAGAGTGACCCCAGGGTGCCTGCAATGCCAGGAGATGTTTTCTGGGTTGTACTATCTCTGGCCTCTGGTGTTTCCCTGTGAGTGCATGAATCCCTCTCCAGTCCTTTCCTGGAGCCTCCTAGGGCCCCACTGCCTCTCCTGGGACTGCAGAGCCCTCCTGTCTCCAGGCTTGCCTGCATTCAGTGCTTTGTCTTTGGGTCCCCTTACCATGGACTGCCCCTTGTTTGGTGAGGCTACACTCGCTGCCTGCCCCCACAYATCCCTGGAGATGCCCTGAGCCCTCCTGCAGCCTCATGTGCCCTGCCACAAGGATGGCCATCTGCCATCAGCACTGTCTACTCCCCGACAAACCCAAGCGTGCAATTCAGAGACCATTGAGCATCTCCCCTGGCAGTGCTCACAAGGACATGAACCCCACATCCAGACCTTGGTCCCTGAAAGATCACTGCAGGACTCAGAGGTCCTTCCTGGAGCCCACAGAGTGCACGGGCAGAGCAGGAGGCCCTCTCATGGTGCATCCCCTTGCACATGTTGGTAAATTGTTGACCCCAGCTGCAGAAGAAACACCAAACTGCAGGTATTTCACGGGGGAGATTATTTTTATGAGAGAAATGTTATTCTGGAGGCCGAGTCTGGCATAAAGGTGCCCAATGCCTTGTCCTGCTGGAGCTTAGGGGACATATGCACATGGAAACACAACCCCACCACCACTGGGGTAGGAGACCTCCTGGGCTCTTAACTCAGGTTAGAGCACAGAAAAACAACATGGGAAGGCAGAGAACAACTCTAAAAGAGAAATTCCTGCTGCTCTTGGTGGGCATGTCCCCAGGAAAGCTTCTGCACCCTGCTGAAAGCTACAGGGAGAAAATGCCCCGGCTTTCCTCTTTTCTGGGCAATCTACTTGCCTTCCCTTTCCCCCAAGCAGGAGGTGGATGGTGTTGTCACATGTTGTTCTGATCCCAGAGCTGCTGCCTGACTGCTCTGCCCTCCGCTGCACTTGTGGTTTTGGAGCCCTGGAGATGGAAGGACCAAGCCCACAGTGACAGTAGCTGCCACCCTCACAGGACAGGGGTGATGCTGTGCCCACAGGGTGCCGAGCTCTCCTAATGGGTGGCACCCATGGACTCAGCCCACCTTGACTTGTTGGAGATACAGTTTCTCCCTCTGAACCCTCTTGGGCACAGTTCTGTAAGAGACACTGCAAAGGGAGCTTCATTCTCCTCATTCTCTTAACGGCATCCAGCCCAGCCCCAGGAGGAAGCCCCCAGCTCAGGCGCCCCTTGTCTGGGTGTCCTGCAGCTCTGTCCGGCAGTGGTGCCTGTGTCTCAGCACCGTCACGGCTGTGGGGCACTTGTCCATTCTTCACAGCTCCTGGCCCTGTCCCCAGCCCCTGCTTTGCCTGGACATGGAGACCTTCCCCCTCAGTCTCCCTATTTCAGACCCAAACATGGAGTCCCTGTTCCAAGGTGGCTCTTCGGGGTCACACTGATGTCATTAGTTAACGAGCAGCCCTTCTCACTCCCATGCAGTCCCTGTGACACAGCTCCCTGTGTTTCAGGCATCCCCTGGGCCATCCCTCAGTACTCCATATCCTCTGGAGAAAAGCCAGAGGGCTGTAGAGGAGGTCCTACATGGGAATGTGCCCATAAGGTCCTCATGCGAGGACAGGCATGAGGTGGAGGGTTTTGGACAAGGGTCAATGATGAGAGGATACGCACCGGGCCAGAGATGAGGGGCTGTCACTCGGAGTGGGGACATAGGACCAGGACCAGGTGACGCAGATGAGGACAAGGCCTCAGGGCAGGGGCTGGGGGGCTGCCCATGGGGCTGGAGTTGGGGCCCAGTGCAAGGTGGCAGTGGGAAGGCCTTGCCATGGGCTGGGTCGCCGTGCGAGGGGTGGCCCCCATCCCTATGCCACTCTGATCAGTGCCATTGCAGCTGCTGCGGTGCCCGGATCTGTGCGCGGCGGCCGACGAGGTGGCGCTGAGCCTGTGCCGGGCACAGCTGGGCCATGAGCGGCAGGTCCCACGCTGGCTGGCCCTGCGTGGCCTGCTCGTCCTCTGCGAGGAACCCGCCACGGTGAGTGGGCACTCACTGATGGTGCCTGTGTCCGGAGCCCTTCAACCCCCGGCACTGTGAGGAACTGCCGTGTGTCTCCCTGCAGGTGAGGAAGATGCTGGAGCTGGTCCCCAACGTGGTGCAGCGGCTGCAGGACRTTGATGGGGAGATGGAGACCAAGACGCTGGCGCTGCTGCACAATGTGCTGCACCTCACTGACCCATGGCAGAGCRGCCACCTCCGCATTCAGCTGTCCCGGGACCTCCTGCCCCTCTTCCCAACGTGAGCACGACAGCAGGGAGCTGCTGGGGCCCCTTGGGGTTTCCCATCACCGTGCTGAGTCTGTGGAGGTGCCCCATCAAGACAGGGCCGTGGTGTGGAGGATGGCCATGAGGCTCTGTGGGGAGCTGCTGGGCTGCGTGGGCGGCAACCAGAGGGAGCAGCTGTGGCGGTGGGCGTTGATGCTCCTCTGCCTCCACCTCAGAGACCCGCACCCCGAGGCAGCACAGGAATAGGGCACCAGGGCACTGTGTGGCCATGTGGGAACCCCTTGGGCAGGGCTCGTGGGGGAACCCTGGCCTGGCCGCGGGGCCATCGCCTGTCTCCTCGCTCCTCCACAGACTGTGCGGGCTGCCCTCGAGGAGGCTGTGAAGCTCCTGCTCTGCAGGCAGCTGCATAAGATGGTTGAGATAGAGCAGAGCTCCTGCCTAGACCGCTGCCTGGTGAGGAGGCCCTGGCAGTGCCAGGCCCAGCCTGGACGTGCTGGTCCTGTGCCGGTGCAGCCAGCACCAATCCTGGTACCCAGCCCTGTCCCAGAAGTGCCAACTACTGTCCTGGGGTTGCCAGCCCCTGTCCTGGAGCTTGTCCCTCTCCTGGCAGTGCCAGACCCTGTCCCAGAGATTCCACCTCCTTTCCTGGGGGTGCCAGTCTCCATCCCATCTCTCCCTGTCCCTGTCCCACAAGTGACAGCACCTCCATTTGTGGTACTCACCCCAGCCCTCATGGTGCCTCCCACTGGCCTTTCTGTGCTCACACTTTTCCCAGCAGTGACAACACAGCTGTTCCACCCCCTGTCCCTGTTGTGCCTGGGCCTGTTGTGGCAGGGTACGTTGGCCCAGTGTTGCCTGCGCCTGTTCCCGAGACGGGGACGGGTGTCCCAGGAAGGGGACAGGCCTAGAGATGCCAACACTTGCACTGGGGGTTCCCTGTACCTGCHGAAGGACAGGACACTGGCCTACGAGTGCACGAGCTACAGTCACCCCTACCTCAAGGATCCCCCCATGCACATGGGCTGGTCACTTCATCAGGGAGAGCCCCCATTCGCCCTAGACCCTCTCCAGGGCCTGACTGTCCCTCTCCTTCCTCCCATCACAGATCTGCAGCTTGTGCATAGCTCCCAGTCCAGCAGGGGAATCCCAGAGCCCAAGTCACAAATGCTGAACTGAGAAAATCCCCTTTTGTTAGTGAGAAGACAGCTCTGGCACTGATAGACCTATTGATGGAAGACCTCAGGGTTAGACGAGGCTAACAGCTCTGGAGAAATCCCACATGCAACTCTTGGTCTCTAAAGGGAGCATTGTCCCATTATGAGGTTTTGGCCTTCTGAGGTGCAATTTCCTAGGCATGTTCTTGACACCAGCTTTAGAAGAAAACATCTACTGTGTCTTAAAGAATCTACTTTATTACAGAGGCCCATGAGGGCTCTGATCCTAATACAACATTCAATACAATTCAACATACCAGGTAAGAAGCAACAGTCTTGGTAAAAGTGGAATGAATACAAGTACACATGAAGCAACATGATAACAATTTATACTACTAATAAAACCCATAATTAAAATAACATGAAGGAACAAGGCTCAGTCCAATTAAGGGATACAGGTGTCATTTGTGGAGAGACATGGAAATGTTACCACGACTGCTGAAAAGTGTCCATGAAATCTGTTTCCTTAGGGTGATCTTCAGCTCCTTATTCCTCATGCTGTAGATGAAGGGGTTCAATGCTGGAGGCACCACCGAATACAGAACAGCCACCACCAGATCCAGTATTGGGGAGGAAATGGATGGGGGCTTCAGGTAGGCAAACATGCCAGTGATGATAAAGAGGGAGACCACGGCCAGGTGTGGGAGGCACAGGGAAAAGGCTTTGTGGCGGCCCTGCTCAGAGGGCATCCTCAGCACAGCTCTGAAGATCTGCACRTAGGACACCACAATGAAAATGAAACAACCAAAGGCTAAACAGACACTAAGACCAACAAGCACTAGTTCCCTGAGGTAGGAGTGTGAGCAGGAGAGCTTGAGGATSTGGGGGATCTCACAGAAGAACTGATCCACCTCATTGCCTTCACACAGTGGAATGGAAAATGTGTTCCCAGTGTGCAGGAGAGCAKWGAGRAAGSCACTGGCCCAGGCAGCTGCTGCCATTTGGACACAAGCTCTGCTGCCCAGGAGGCTCCCATAGTGCAGGGGTCTGCAGATGGCCACAAAGCGGTCATAGGCCATCACTGTGAGGAGACAAAGCTCTGCTGCTAAGAAGAACAACAACAGGAAGAGCTGGGCAGCACATCCCAAGTAGGAAATGGAGCTGGTGTCCCAGAGGGAGTTGGCCATGGATTTGGGGACAGTGGTGGAGATGGAGCCAAGGTCGAGGAGGGAGAGGTTGAGGAGGAAGAAGTACATGGGGGTGTGGAGGTGGTGGTCACAGGCTATGGCTGTGATGATGAGGCCATTGCCCAGGATGGCAGCCAGGTAGATGACCAGGGAGAGCGAGAAGTGCAAGAGCTGCAGCTCCCGCCTGTGAATGCCAGTAGGAGGAACTGGTTGAGAGAGCTGCTGTTGGACATTTGCTCTTGGTTCAGGGCACTGTCCAATGAGGAAAAAGCATCAAGTCAGAACAGGCTTCACTCAGCAAAACCCATTCCACTCCTCATGTTTCCCCCCACATCCTCTCTTTCCTTTACCTTGTTCAGTTCCCTTTCCTGACCTCTGCTTTGTTCTGGCTGAGTGTGCTCTGCATCTGTGCATGGGCTCCAGGGCAGTAGGTCCTTCTGTACTGCGGCGTGTTAATGGAGGTGTCCGGTGGCCTCGTGTATTTGGTGTTGAGACCTGGCTGTCGGCAGCATGACCTCAGTGAAGTGGATTTGGTCCAGTGACACAGTGGGAATATTCTCTACTTACTAGTGTGACAGAGAAAGAGAGGCAGCACTCATGACGGTTGTGCTTGAAAGGGAAGATCCTTGGGAGGAATTCGTCTAACCCATGCTTCCAGCTTACCCTCTTCAACAGGAGGTCTCAAGTGGACCCTGTCCTCACACAACCTTAATTTCTTCACTGTTGCTTGGGCAGCGCACTGGGGGAAGGATGTTACTGCCTGAACTGCAGCTGAATCCTTTGGCCTTGAGGGGTGGCAGAGGAGACACAGGGACACAGGGCTTGGCTTAGAGGAGGACGTTTCTGTTGCAGGGACTGACTGTGACTCCCACAGCAATTCCCTCTCTAGTTCCCTCCCACTCTCTGATCTTATCTCCACTGGGGGAGCTTTTTCTGCTGGAAGCTCTTCCTGTGTCCTAGGGCTTCTCCTTGTCAGTGCCGCACACCCCATCCCAGCCCCAGGCACTTGCTCTGCCCCACAGCAGCCTCTCAGCAGCAGGGCRCTGTCCAGGGGCCTCTCTGTGTCAGCAGATGGAAAGAAGGCCAGACAAACCCTGGTGAGGCCAGACAAGGTGATGCTAGTGCTGTCTGTAGTTGGATGAAGGGGGAAGGGACTTTCTGAGACTCCTCACAGATCTCTGTTTAAAGCACTAAGAGGGTCAGGCTCCTGCTCTAACCTGGAATCCCCTTTCCATACACCCCTAGCCCTTCACAAACTGCAGGAAACTGAAAACAGACTCCTGAAAGCTCCTGATCTTTAACATCAACAGTGCCTTGACTGTCCTCTTGCAAAGGCTCCTTCAGAAAATCTCCTAGAGTTTAGAGGAAGCTGAGAGCAGCCCTGACCCGTGTCTCACCCTCACAATGGGGAATGAACGTGCCCTGATTCTCTCCTTCCACCCAGAGCTTCTCCCTGCAGCACTGTAGGGATTTCCCTGGGCAGACCAAGTGCTGACCCTCGCAGGGGCAGAGTCACTGCCCTGGGCACACAGCACCCTGGGGCGCAGGGACACTGCTCTGAATTACAGCCCATCACACATGGGTGCACTTCACACCGCAGTACCATCCTTGACAGAAGGTAGTTGTGATGCCCTGTTCCTAGGAACGTGTGGCTGGGAATCCCTGCTCTGAAGCAACAATTCCCCTACTTCAAACAGGAGAGGCTGGGAGAGTCACCCCGACACATCCTATTCCTGTGGAGGAGCCAGGTTCAGCAGATTCCTGCAGGAACCACAGCAGTGTGGACCTGTAGCCAGACTTACCGTGTCAACAGCTCGGAAGGTTTCTCCCTGCACTGAGCTCTCAGCTGTCCTCCCCTTCCCAACTCCCATTGACTTAGGAGCAACTCATCCCAGCCAAGTGCGCGTGGGCAGTGCCCTGAATCTTGGTGCTCCTTTAGGAGGAGCTGCTCCTGGGCAGAGCTGTCTCTCCACAGCACCTGCCAGGTTGCCATGGGCTCCTGCAGTCCCAGGGGCCAGGCCCAGCTCAGGAGCAGGGACCCAGAGGAAGATGGGACATTTTCTGTCCCCTGGGCACTCTGGAGATGATCACAGGSCTCCAKGGTTGAAGGCTRCTGAAACCTACTCAAAGGTGTCCCCTGGCAAATACCCTTGGCAAATGTCCACTCACATCCACAAATCCATCACTGATRGTTCCTCTTTTAGCCATGGAGAGAGACTAAAATACTGCAGTTGTCCTCATCGGAGGACAGTGGACATGTCCTGCTCTGCAACACCGTGCTCCCATCTCTTAAGCACATGGAACACATGCACAGGGTCAAGAACGGTGTGAGTTCAACAGTGTGAGTTCATTTCCTCAGRCATCAGGACCTCATTGGGAGGACTACAGCAGCACATCTAATGCCAGCACACTGCACAGCCTCACAAGAGGATTCCCTTTGCCCAATGTCTGGGGGGCACAAAGCAGCTCTCTGCATGGGAGCTCCCATCCAAGCTTCCACTGTAGTCAGGGTGGGTGGGAGGAGGGAGTCAGCTGTACACATGCACTCACCCCTTTGCACTTCAGAAGGGGCTGTGATGCTCCAAGACTTGTGCCAGTGTCTGCTTTCTCTGACAGGACAACAAGGAGACCCAAGTCCATCCAGAGCATCATCCAGGTGGAGAATCTTCTGGGCCATCTGACATCTCACTGTCTATTATTCCCTACAGCTCCACTCGCTCAGACCTCTGCAGATCCAGACATTRCAAAGACCTTGCATAATTCACTGCAGGTACTTGGTTTCACACAATGACAACAGGCCTACTTGGCCATGCCACATGCATGGGGTGTCCAGCACAACCACCATGTTTCTAGCTCATTCAAGAGGGAAGCAAGAGCAAAATCAGGCCTTTCAGAAGTGCTTGCTGGCACCCTAGGACATCTCGCGTTTCACACCTGCTCCCCCAAATTAATTACCACCACGGCCTTCACGCAAAGACCCACTTGCAGGGGGAAAACAGCCCCTCTCAACAGTGTAGCCAAGCTGCTACTAATGCAATCACATTGGCATCTGGCCCTATTCATGTGAGCAGGAAGGGATCATATCCCTTGTAATATGCAGGGCCTTTCCTCATGATAGTCCTCAGTTCCTAATGTGTCACTCTGTCCTGATGGACAAGTTTATATTATTCCCCATACTAAGGGTCTGCCAGGAGATTTCCTTGGTAGGAGAAAGCAGCATGAGAAATGGAGTAGCCCCCCCAAATCTCCTGAAAACTGGCAATTTCAGACTGGACATWAGGATGAGGAAATATCACTTGAAGACTAATGCTGTGGCAACCTAGCAGGAGGCCAGGGTCAACCCTTGGCCTTGTGTCACAAGGAACAGCCTGTGAGGATGGAGAGACATCGGGGAAGGGAAGGAGATGCCACACAAGAGCCAAGTGAGGGGAGAGGCTGGGCGTTTACAGGCTGCATGGGCACAGCCGCAGGGAGCAGCCAGCACAGGACGGGCTCTGCTGGGGACAGCCAAGGGCACAGCCAAAGCGCACACACCACAAAGGACGTCGGCTTCCTCTTGCCTATGGCTGGTGAACTGGCCACGGACACCTCGCAGGAGACACTGGGGCCTCATTGTTCCCTTGCTCACACCCTGAAAGGGGCCATATCGTTGTCCTGCACTGAGCGTTGCACACCCCAGCCCACACACTGTCCCCAGGAGGAGCTGGGAAACGTGGGGAAAGGATCTCCCTTCCTAGAAGCTCCCTGGCCAAGCTGGGACATTTGGCCTCATAAAACACATCAAGGGTCAAGGCGGCACGAGAGCCACCTGCATGTGTCCTCTACCTACCTCTCAGCAGTGATTACAGTTTTCTTCTTTAATCAGCCCCTGCGGAATCTTTGTTGATAACAACTAGCAATGGGACCCATTAAGGCTCTACACAACTTTGAAGGTTGCTTCTAACTTTGAATTCTTGAACAATTTGCTCAGTCTCCTCTCATTTAATGAGTTCATGGGCTCATCACCAAATACACCATGGGGCTCGTTAAAAGGCAAAAAGCTCTGACCATCCCTGTCTCTCCCTGTAATTTTCATCAAGGCTTGCATGGCTAATTGCAGAGCTTTCAGGAGTGCAGCTGAAAGGTGGAGACATCAATAACATACAAGAATTACTGCCTTTAATGGCTCTTTTAATTATTATTAATGCTCAGCTTTCAAAGTAAGTGAATCCAATCCACATCAACCCAGAGTGAGTTGCATTGCACTCTGGACATTGCAGGAACAGCAGGTCCCAGAGCTCAGGCCCTGCATGGACACTCTTCCCCCCGCCTCCCCAGCCTGCCATTTCTCTCAGCAGCCACCTGGGGCTTCCACCACTCCTCTTAGAAGCTTCCCTGTTCCTCTGAAGGCAGCAACAGAGGGCACAGTTAATGTGCCCAACTCCCAACTGCTTTCCTTAGGAAACTAGTTGAAAGTAGACATGGGATATTTGTCTCAACTGTGAAAAAAAAACAAAAGTAAAGCATGAAATMTTTCCATAAAAAATATTGATGCTCTTTGACTTTGACTGTAGGCTAAGTCCATATTGTCAATGATGAGGTTCCAACGATGGTGTTTGATGAGATCTCAAAGGGAAGAGCTCTGGTGTGGATGCCAGAGCACATTGTCTAGAGGCAAACCACTGTGGCCAAAAGCCACCGAGCAAGAAAGCGCAGGCAGCGAGGAGCACGAGGCAGCCCTGGTGTCGATCCCTGGGTGGGCAGTGTGGAGCCCCGTGCCAGAGGCAGCTCTGACTCAGCGGGGGCAGAGCCGGCAGGACAGGAGGGAAGTCAAAACCCTCCCCCAGGGAGCACGAGTGACCAGGAGTGATGCACCGCAGTTCGCACAGCCAGGGCAGGGCAGGGGAGGCAGGGTGCCCCTCCCAGGAGAGCAAAAGAATTCTGTCCACAGTCTCTTCCACCAGCGGGAGACCAGGGGAAACCGTGGTCTCTACTTGGCAGAGAGCTTGCGCTAGGAAGACTGTGGCGACGCAGACTGAACCGCCACAGAAGCATGCGGCAGTGCAGGTCTCGAGCTGTGAGGATTGCCTGAGCCTCTCCTTGGTCCCAGGGAGTGGTGAAAACGCCGCCTGCCTCAGGTGTGAGCAGGTGGAGGACCTGCTTAGCCTGGTGGTGGAGCTGAAGGAGGAGGTGGAAAGGCTCAGGGCCATCAGGGAATGCAAAAGATAAATAGACTGGTGGAGCTGTGTTCTGCAGTCCTCCCAGGAAAGGCACCCAGAGAATCCCCTGGTTCAATCTGGAAAGCCAGCACCCTCTTGCCACAGGGCAGAGGGAAGAGAATTAACAGTATCCAAGGACGAACAACAATGGAAAAGGGTCCCTGTTTGGGGTGGCAGGACAACCCTTCCCCGGCCCACCTCCCCCCTGCCACTGACCACATCCAACAGGTATGAGGCCCTGGACCTTGGGGAGCAGTCAGATGAGGAGATGAACCAAGGCCCATCTAGGGGGCTATCTGCAGAGAGGCGGTCAGCTCCACGCCCTGAGGCTGCTACCCCTAAGGAGAAAAGAAGCACTTGGAAGAAGTGGCGGGTGATTGTCGTAGGTGACTCCCTGCTGCCGGGCATGGAGGCACTGAGCTGCAGACCTGACCCCTTATCTCCTGCTTGCCAGGGGCCCGAATAAGTGATGTTACGGAGGGGCTTCCTCGGATGGTCCAAAACTCTGATTATTATCCCTTGCTGTGGTTTCACATGGGTGCTAATGATGTCATGGGGAAACTGTCTGACATTAAGTGAGATTACAGAGCCCTAGGGGTGGCTGTAGAAGGTATGGGAGCCCAGGTCATATTCTCTTCCATCCTTCCAATGGGGGAATGGATTTAAGAAGGAGAAGACGGATATTGGAGGTCAACAACTGTCTGCACCACTGGTTTTGGCAACAGGGCTTTGGCTTCTACGACCACAGAACTCTGTTTGATGACCACCAGTAAGGAGGAGGGGGCCGGCCTCTTTTCAGTGGTGGACAGCGATGGGACTAGAGGAAACGGCCACAAACTGAGGCACCAAAAGTTCCACAGGAACTTAAGGAAACACTTCTTGACAGTGAGGGTGACAGAGCCCTGGAACAGGCTGCCCAGAGAGGTTGTGGAGTCTCCTTCTTTGGAGATCTTTAAAACCCGCTTGGATGCAGCCCTGTGCCATGTGCTCTAGGTGACCCTGCGTGAGCAGGGGGGCTGGACTAGATGACCTCTTAGGTCCCTTCCAACCTTGAGCATTCTATGATTCTAGTGGAAGGTGTCTGAGTTCTTTTGAGATGGTCAAGGACATTGCCCACCTGGCCTTCTCCTGCAGATCCATGAGGATTCGGGTCTCACATTTGCTCCATCAGAGCAAGCAAAGAGGGGCACCTTTGTGGTATCTGCTCTGTCTCTTCAAGCAGGTGTTTGGGTGTTATCTACTGACTCGCACCCTCCATCACCAGAGGTTACAAGGGGAGCTTAGAGAAGGAGCTTCCATGCACATGGCAGTGCTGTGCACACTTCAGTGCGGGTGAGCAGCATCCCACCTTCTGTGTGTTTGTGGAGTTCACGGGAGGGATGTAAAAGCCATCCCAGAGCAGGGACTTCTGAATGAGCATGAAATGCCCAGATTAACTCATCTGAATCCATGAGTCTCCTTCCTGCCCCTTTCTGGGTGTCCTGCCTAGTAGGAGCTTCATAACTAGGGCCTTCCAGAGTGAGACATTTCTAACTTGCAGAGATAGTCATCCTCTGATGAAATAGACTGCAATCTTTCTTGGAATGCATCTTTCTCTACTCTGTGGGATTCACAGCGATAAGACAAGGCTTTTAGATGTAGAAAAAGGTAGCTTGACATAAGTGATGCCTAGCTTAGCATGAGTAGCTGAACATTGATTTCCCAGAGAGAGGAAGCGACCACTGGGAAGAATACCCGCTGCAGTGTCTCACGGAGGAGGAACCAGAATCAGGCGTACTGCCTAGGAATGCAAGGACAAATGGTCGTGCAGCATGACTGTTATCAGTAGGGTCAAAACCACAAATGTATCTGTGCCAAATTAGGGGAGTACCTGTGCAGTGCACAAAATGATACAAAAGAGCGATGATTACAATACAGCTTTGGCATTAGCAGCATTCATATTGGATGCGTGTGCTTTGTCCATTTCTTCGCCAGGTGCCGCAAGAAGACACAGTGGGGAGGAGAATCCTAATACAGCATTTGACACAATTGAAGGTACCAGGGAAGAAAGAGCAGTGTTGGTAAGTGTGGAATGAGTGCAAGTACTAGTGTAAAAATGATACCAAAWTTTACAACTAATAAAAGSCATAATAAAAATACCATGAAGGAACAATGCTCAGTCCAGTTAAGGGATATAGAAGGAGTCATTTGTGGAGAGAGATGGAAATGTTATCACTGCCACAAAAAATCCATGAAATCTGTTTCCTCAAGGCAATCTTGAGCTCCTTATTCCTCATGCTGTAGATGAGGGGGTTCAGTGTTGGAGGCACCACTGAATACAGAACAGTCACTACGAGATTTAGAACTRRRGAGGAAATGGAGGGGGGCTTCAGGTAGGCAACCATGCCAGTGCTGATAAAGAGGGAGACCACGGCCAGGTGTGGGAGGCACATGGAAAAGGCTTTGTGCCGACCCTGCTCAGAGGGAATCCTCAGCACAACTCTGAAGATCTGCACGTAGGACACCACAATGAAAATGAAACAACCAAAAGTTATACAGGCAGAAACCACAGTAACCYAGTCTTCCCTGAGGTAGGAGTGTGAGCAAGAGAGCTTGAGAATCTGGGGGATCTCACTGAAGAACTGATCCACCTCCTTGTCTTTGCACAATGGTAGGGAAAATGTGTTCCCGGTGTGTAGGAGAGCATTGATGAAACCACTGGCCCAGGCAGCTGCTGCCATTTGCACACAAGCTCTGCTGCCCAGGAGGCTCCCATAGTGCAGGGGTCTGCAAATGGCCACAAAGCGGTCATAGGCCATGATTGTGAGGAGATAATATTCAGCCGAAATGAAAAAGGAATAACTTAAGACTTGTGCAGTACATCCCAAGTAGGAAATGGCTCTGTTGTTCCACAGGAAATTGTCCATGGATTTGGGTAGAGTGGTCGTGATGGAGCCAAGGTCAAGGACAGAGAGGTTGAGGAGGAAGAAGTACATGGGG
>NW_020456066.1:2790-18527 GCF_003342845.1 Nothoprocta perdicaria | reverse complement strand
CAATATTCTCCCAATACTCTCCCAATATTTCTCTCTCTATTCTCCCAATATTTCTCTCTATTCTCCCAATATTTCTCTCTCTATTCTCCCAATATTTGACTGTCTATTCTTCCTATGTTCCCCCTATATTCTCCCAAAATTCTCCCAATGTTCTCCCAACRTTCCCCAATATTGCACTGTCTATTCTCCCAATATAATTCTGTATATTTTTCACTATTCTCCCAATATGTCTCTGTCTGTTCTCCCAATATTGCTCTGTCTGTTCTCCCAATATTCTCTCCATATACTCCCAATATTCTCTGAATACTGCTCTGTCTTTTCTCCCAATATTTCTCTGTCTATACTCCCAATCTTTCTCTGTCTGTTCTCCCAATATTCTCCCTATTACTCTGTCTATTCTCCCAATAATCTTCCAATATTACTCTGTGTATTCCCCAATATTTCACTGTTTCTTCTCCCAATATTCCCCCTATATTCTCCCAAAATTCTCCCTATGTTCTCCCAATATTCTGCCAGTATTGCTCTGTATATTCTCCCAATATTCTCCCAGTATTGCTCAGTCTATTCTGACAATATTCCCCAAATAAGGGTCTGTCTATTCTCTCAATATTGCTCTGTGTATTCTCCCAATATTATCCCAATATTCTCACAATATTCTACCAATATTGCTCTCACTATTCTGCACATATTGCTCTGTCTATTCTCCCAATATTCTTCCCATATTGCTCTGTCTATTCTCCCTATATTGCTCTGTTTATTCTCACTTTTCTGCCAATATTGCTTTGTCTATTCCCCCAATATTCTCACTATCTTCTCCCAGTATTGCTATGTCTATTCTCCCAATATTCTCCCAGTATTACACTGTCTGTTCTCCCAATATATCTCTGTCTATTCTCCCAATATTCACCCTATATTCTCTCAAAATTCTCGCAATACCTCCCAATATTCTCCCAGTATTCTCCCAATATTGCTCTGTCTATTCTCCCAGTATTGCTCTGTCTATTCTCCCCATATTGTCCCAATATTCTCCCTATATGGCTCTATTCTCCCTATATTGCTCTGTCTATTCTCCCAAGATGGCTCTGTCTATTCTCACAATATTGCTCTCTCTATACCCTCAATATTTTCCCAGTATTGTTCTATTCTCTCTATACTGCTCTGTCTGTTCTCCCAAGATGTCTCTGTCTGTTCACCCAATATTGCTTTGTCTATTCTCCCAATATTCTCCAAATATTATACCAATATTGCTCTGTCCTCCCAATATTGTCTCAATATCTCTTTGTATATTCTTCCAATATTGCTCTGTCTATTCTCCGAATATTGTCCCAATATTCTCCCAATATCCTCCCAATGTCCTCCCAATATTGCTCTGTCTATTCTCCCAGTACTGCTCTGTCTATTCTCCCAATATTGCTCTGTCTATTCTGCCATTATTGCTCTGTCTATTCTCCTAATATTCTCCCTATATTGCTCTGTCTCTTCTCGCAGTATTGCTCTGTCTGTTCTTCCAATATTCTGAATAAGCTGAGCTATTTTGGGAGATTAGACAGAGCAATACTGGGAGAATATTGGAATAATAGACAGATCAATATAGGGAGAATAGACAGAACAATAGTAGGATAATATACAAATCAATATGGGGAGAATAAAGAGAGAAATATTGGGAGAATAGACAGAAAAAATTGGGAGAATATTTGGAGAACAGATAGGGCAATATTAGGAGAATAAACAGAGAAATATTGGGAGAATAATGGGAAAATAGAGCAATATGGAGAGAATAGACAGCATTATTGGGAGGATAGAGAAATATTGAGAGAATATAGGGATAACAGAGCAATTTTGGGACAATAGACTGAGCTATATTGGCAGATTATAGGGAGAATAGACAGAGCAATATTGGGGGAATAGAAAGAGAAATGTATAGAGAGTATTGGGAGGGTAGACAGAAATTTTGGGAGAATATTGGGAGAAAAGACAGAGATATTGGGAAAATAGAGAAATATTGGGAGAGTATTTGGAGGATAGATGGAGTAATTTTGGGAGAATAGACAGAGCAATATTAGGAGAATAGAGCTATATTGGGAGAATATTGGGAGAACAGACAGAGCAATATTGGGAAAATACAGCAATATTGGGAGAATAGGTAGAGCAATATTGGGGGAATATTTGGAAAATAGAGCTATATTGAGAAAATAGACGGAGAAATATTGGGAGAATATTGGGAGAATGGACATGGAAGTATTGGGAGAATAGAGAGAGAAATATTGGGGAATAGACAGAGATATACTGGGCGAATAAATAGAGATATACTTCGAGAATATATAGAGATATACTGGGAGAATAGACATAGATATACTGGGGGAATAGGCAGAGCAATATTGGGAGAATAATGGGAGAATAGACAGAGAAATATTGGACAAATAGACAGAGCAATACTGGAAGAATATTGGGAGAACAGACAGAGCAATATTGGGAGACTATTGGGAGAACAGACAGAACAATCTTGGGAGAATASACATAGCAATATTGGGAAAATATTGGGAGAATAGGCAGAGCAATATTGGGAGAATAAACAGAGCAATATTGGGAGAATATTGGTAGAATTTTGGGAAAGTTTAGGGAGGATTTTGGGATTATTGTGGGAGAATATAGGGAGACTATTGGGAGAATAGACAGAGTAATATTGGGAGAACAGACAGAGTAATATTGGGAGAATATTTGGAGAATAGACAGAGTAATATTGGGAGAATAGCCAAAGCAATATTGGGAGAATATTGGGAGAATAGTGGAAGCATATTGGGAAAATAGACAGAGCAATATAGTGAGAATAGATAGTGCCATATTGGGAGAATACACGGAGCAATATTGAGAGAATAGATAAAGAAATATTGGGAGAATACTGAAATATTCGGAGAATAGACAGAGCAATATTGGGAGAATATTTGGAGAATATTGGGAATATATTGTGAGAATAGACAGAGAAATACTGGGAGAATACTGGGAGATTAGACAGAGAAATATTGGGAGAATATTAGGAGAATAGGCAGAGCAATATTTGGAGAATATTGGGAAAATAGAGCAATATTGGGAGAATAGAGAGAGAAATATTGGAAGAATAGAAAGAGAAATATTGGGAGAATATTGGGAGAATAGGCAGAGAAATATTGGGAGAATACTGGGAGACTAGAGATAGAAATATTGGGCTCTGTCTGTTCTCCCAATATTCTCCCAATATTGCTCTGCCTATTCTCCCAATATTCTCCCAATGCCTATTCTCCCAATATGCTTGTCTACTCTCCCAATATTTCAGAGACGGCTCTTTCACCGTCACAGTGAACTTATTGCTCACATGCAGATAGCACTGCCTGTGTTTCAAATTTTAGCCTTTGCCCCTTGTCCTATCACTGGCTACCACTGAGAACAGTTTGGGCCCCTTCCTCCCTATGTTCTTCCCTCAGGGATTCATACATATTATCCTTCCATCAGCCCTCTCTTCTCCAGGCTAAACAGACCCAACTCACTCAGTCGTTCCTCATACCACCGTTACTCCACTTTCTTCATCATCTTTGTCGCTCTCCGCTGGACCCTCTGTAGAAGCTCCACATCCCCTTTCGACTGGGGAGCGCAGAACTCTTTTGGGTTGCAGTGAGGAAAACAGGGTGACACCAGAGGGAGCAGGAGAGGTGCCCCCGCCTGAAAATGCAAGTGCAATGTCGGGATGCCCGGGCATCCTTCAAAGGGCCCCGCAAAGGGCAGTGAGCGGYAGGGTGAGCTGCAGCGTCGCTCCGGGCAGGACATGGGAGCCTGGCGGCACTGCGAGACACATGTAAGCGGCAGTGTGTGATGTCACAGTGGCAGCTGCATGACATCACAGTGCAGCCTCTGTGACGTCACAGTGGCAGTCCAGCGACGTCGACGCAGCGTCCGTGGGTGCTGTTCCGCGCTGCTGCCCTGGCACAGCACCCGATCTGGCCCGGCCCCATATTCTCCCAATATTCTTCTGCCTCTTCTACCAAAATTTCTGTCTATTCTCCCAATATTCTTCCAATATTTCTCTGTCTGTTCTCCCAATATTGCTCTGTCTGTTCTCCCAATATTGCTCTGTCTGTTCTCCCAATATTCTCCCAATATTTCTCTGTCTACTCTCCTAATATTTCTCTGTCTATTCTCCCAATATTCTCCCAATATTTGTCTTTCTCTTCTCCCAATATGTCTCTTTCTCTTCTCCAAATATGTCTCTTTCTCTTCTCACATTATTATCCCAATATTTCTCTGTGTATTCTCCCAATATTTCTCTTTGCATTCTCTATGTATTCTCCCAAAATTTCTCTTTGTATTCTCCCAATATTTCTCTGAGTATTCTTCCCATATTTCTCTTAGTATTCTCCCCATATTCGCCCAGTATTTCTCTTTGCAGTCTCCCCATATTTCTCTTTACATTCTCCCCATATTTCTCTTTGCATTCTCCCCATATTCTCCCCATCTTTCTCTTCGTGTTCTCTCCATATTCTCCCGGTATTTCTCTTTGTATTCTCCCTGTATTTCTCTTTGAATTCCAGCAAAAATTCTCTTCGTTCTCCTGCAAAATTTCAATTTTCTTTCTTCCAATATTCTCCCAATATTTCTGTTTGTATTCTGCCAATATTTCTCTTTCTATTCTCCCAGTATACTTCCAATATTTCTCTTTCTTTTCTCCCCGTATTTCTCTTTGTATTCTCCCCATATTCTCCCAATATTTCTCTCTGTATTCTCCCAATATTCTCCCAATATTTCTCTCTCTATTCTCCCCGTGTTTCTCTCTCTATTCTCCCCGTGTTTCTCTCTCTATTCTCCCCGTGTTTCTCTCAATATTTCTGTTCCCCCAGTATTCTCCCAATATTTCTCCGTGTATTCTCCCAATATTTCTCTCTCTATTCTTCCCATATTCTCCCAATACTTTTCTTTCTCTTCTCCCAATATGTCTCTTTCTCTTCTCATAGTATTATCCCAATATTTCTCTTTGCATTCTCTTTGCTTTCACGCAATATTTCTCTTTGAATTGTCCCAATATTTCTCTGTGTATTCTCCCAATATTTCTCTGTGTATTGTCCCGGTATTTCTCTGTGTATTCTCCTGGTATTCTCCCAATATTTCCCTGTGTATTCTCCCAATACTTCCCTGTGTATTCTCCCAGTATTCCCCAATGTTTCTGTTTATATTTTCCCAATATTTCTTGCAATATTTCTCTTTATATTCTCCGAATATTCTCCCCATATTTCTCTCGGTATTCGCCCCCTATTTCTCTGTGTATTCTCCCCATATTTTCAGAATTTTTCTTTCTATTCTCCCAATATTTCTCTTTGTATTCTCCCGATATTTTTCTCTCTATTCTCCCAATACTTCTCTTTGAATTCTCCCAATAGTCTCCCAATATTTCTCTTTCTCTTTTCCCAATATTTGTCTTTCTCTTCTCCCATTATTATCCCGATATTTCTCTTTGCATTCTCCGGATTTTTCTCTTTGCATTCTCCCGATATTTCTCTTTGCATTCTCTTTGTATTCTCGCAATATTTCTGTTTGAATTCTCCCAATATTTCGCTTTGTATTCTCTTTGTATTCTCCCAATATTTCTCTATTTTCCGAATATCTCTCTGTGTATTGTCCCAGTATTTCTCTCTGTATTGTCCCAGTATTTTCCCAATATTTCCCTGTGTATTCTCCCAATATTCCCCCAATATTTATCTTTACGTTTTCCTAATATTTCTCCCAATATTTCACTTTGTATTTTCTCAGTATTCTCCCCATATTTCTTTGTATTCTCCCCATTTCTCTTTTTATTCTCCCAATATTCTCCCAATCTTTCTCTCTCTATTCTCCCAGTATTTTTCTGTGTATTGTCCCAATATTTCTCTTTGAATTCTCCCAATATTCTCTCAATGTTTCTCTTTCTATTCTCCCAATATTCTCCCAGTATTTCTCTTTCTCTTCTCCAAATATTTCTCTTGCTATTCCCCCAATATTCTCCCAGTATTTCTCTTTCTCTTCTCCCAATATGTCTCTTTCTCTTCTCCCAGTGTTATCCTAATATTTCTCTTTGCATTCGCCTGATATTTCTCTTTGCATTCTCCCGATATTTCTCTTTGCATTCTCTTTGTATTCTCGCAATATTTCTGTTTGTATTCTCACAATATTTTGCTTTGTATTCTCTTTTTATTCTCCCAATATTTCTCTATTTTATGAATATTTCTCTCTGTATTCTCCCAGTATTCCTCTCTGTATTCTCCCAGTATTCCTCTCTGTACTCTCCCGTATTCTCCCAATATTTTTTGTGTATTCTCCTAATATTTGCCCAATATTTACCTTTACATTTTCCCAATATTCTCCCGATATTTCTCTGTGTATCCTCCCCATATTTCTCTGTGTATCCTCCCCATATTCTCAGAATTTTTYTCTGTCTATTCTCCCAATATTTCTCTTTGTCTTCTCTTTTTGCCACTCCTTAAATTCATACCTCCACCCATTTGTCTCTTTTTCCCATCAGAGCTACCACTTCTCAGAGTGCCAATATATATATATATTTTTTTTTTTTTCCGGAAGTATTTTTCTCCTCCCCCAAAAAGGCTCTTTTTCTCCCCCAACAAATTTCCTTTTCACTCCTTAATGGTTCTTATGTTCTATCCACTTATTTTTCTTTTTCTTTCCCGATAAGATTTTGCTTGCTTACTCCTAAAGTTTTTTCTATCAGATTCTCCTTCTCTCTCACGCTCCAGATTCTCTCTGTATCTCTCAGACATTCTTTCCTTGTACTCTGACTTTTCATTTCCCATTCCCTCTGTCTTCTTTTTTCCAGCCTACAATTCTCTTTCTCRTCCTCCCAATACTTTTTTTTTCTCATCTGAATTTAATTACTTTTTTTTCATATGTGTCTGTGTTTCTAAGTCACCTTTTCTCTCCCTTTAGAATTATACTACCCCTTACTAATAATCCTTTCTCTCCCCCTACTCACTTTTTCCCCTTAGTTTTTTTCCTCTCCCATCCTTTACTTTCTTGCTTTGCTCATCGGTTTATTTTTTCTCCATTATTCTTAATTGTTTGTCTTTCCCTTACTCTTTATCTTTTTAACCTAATTAAAATTTTTCTTACCCCAGTCTTTCCTATTTCCCCCAACTGTTTTTCTTACCCAGTGGGTGTATTCTTCCTGCTCCCAGCAGTTGCATTTCTTTCCCATGACAACATATTTTTTTCTCTTTCTTTCACAAATTCTTCTTAAGTAACAATTTTTCATTAAAATGTCTAGTAGTTGCTAATAAAGAGCAAAAATAAGACATTTAATAACAGACCTTTTGTAGTTTTCCATACATGATAAGAAGTCCCCAGAGTCTCGGCAAGGGTCCGTTTTTCTTCCTGGCACCCTTATTTCTTCTGTAGCATCTATCTCACCTCGGTGAAAGAAAAGCCTTGCTTTGACCCAATCCTACCTATTTATGCCCAATTAGCGGGTCCCTCCCTCCCCACCACCACCCGATCGGCCGGCGGGCGGTGTCAGGCCCATAAAAACCCAGGACCCGCAGGGAGGGCTTCATTCCACTGCAGCCTCTTTTTGAAGAATGTTGGGGTGAGATGACTTAGGTAAACAGTTGTTCTTGGGGGTTTTAAGCTTTCTAGGAACAAGTATTGATGCTTTTGGAGAAGTTAAGTTTTTTATACAGTAAGGTTGCTGGAAGATGTAAGATGGAGCTGAAAGGTAATAGGAATTCTGTTTGTTTGTTCATTTGGTTTTTTTTGAAAAAGAAAACCTTAGCGTGGTCCATTCGAGGGTTCAGAGTCTCCATTTTTATGCCTCATCATCATTAGAATCTCTTTTTTATACATGGAATGGGCCAGCGATGAAGATAAATGGAGTCTCTAGGAGAAAATCAGAGGAGAATCCGATCTTTTTGACAACTCATCTCATCCCTCAATGGTGATACAGAGCCTCGTAAAGCTAAGTCAAAGGTTGAAGCTCGCAAGGATTTTTTTCTCATCTGAATTYGCTTTAAACCGAATCGCGGTGCCATCGAGCATTTCGTACTACCAGCCCCTACGCTCTCCATATTCTGTGCATGCGGCGACATCCCAGAGCGGCCCTTGATCCGCCTCTGGGTAATTCCCTGATTTATCTTTAAAACTTTTGGGGGTTTATGTGTTTAAGCATTGGGGGTATTTTTTGTTTAATTGGTTTTCCTTTAGTCTTGTTTTTCTCTGTGGGTGTTGACAGGTGTAGCCAAAGGATGTCGATTATTCTTTTTATCGTGTGTGCGGTGGGTCATTTGTTTCTTTTTATTTAGATGCAGAGCGCCATACCACATCTTGCGTTGGAGGCATCCTTGCTCTTTCAGTCCACTCCGAGTCATCACCCTCAATCATCCCCTGATACCAACTTCACCCCTGAACGTCGGTCCCGGGCATCACGTCCCTCCGGCTTGGTCTTTCGCCTCTTTGTGGCTTTTCTTTTTCGCTACTGAATTTGCTCTTCGGGAACCCATCTTGCGTTTTAGCTTCTCAGCTGCTGAACCGCCCAGGTCTGAACCACAGGCCTCAGGCACGGTTGACCTTGCAGCTGACTGAGACTGGTTTTTCAGAAGTACACAGAATGTGCTTGTAAGTGGCTACCTCTAGCCTCCACCTGGCCTCACCAAATTCTAACTTTTGTAGGCTCTCAGGCCAGGCGTTCGGATCTCAAAGGGACCTTTCCCTCCGAAGCCGGGACCCCGGCCAGGTCCTGGTCCCAGACGGGACGGGCACTCAGACATACAAGATGTTACCACTAACCAACGAAACAGCGGCCTTGCCATACGATTCGATATGAGCCGGACCCTCTTACGGTGACGTCGGAGACCTCGCTTACGGGCGGACATGCCGCGTAAGAGCTCCCAGTTGTCAGGAAGGCGCTCCCAATCCTCGCTGCAACAGGGATTCCCCGGCAACTGTGGATCTGGATGATAGTAATGTAACTATGCCTAGTTGGTCAAGCATCTTTTTTCTTAACTCTTCTTCTCGTTCTTGTGTAGTAACGGTTAGGTGCGTTACCTTCCTTAATTGTCTGTCATTAAAACCCAGTGGTTAGTAAGTCTATTTATTTCACTAGATGTATTGTTTCCTTTCTGTATTATTTGATCTTAACAGTTAACCTGACAGTTCATAAGGTTTTCATTGGTCTGTCCAATGCCGTTTGTTTGCACAGCCACGTGCGCGCAGTCAGAGTTGTCCGCGGGAGTCGTCCATAGAAACACAGGCTGCGTGACAGCGGCAGTCCAGAGCGGCCATTGTGCATGTTACCCCACATTGGAATAGTTTGGGGGGGGGGGGGGGCGGCCTCGTTGCAGGGTATCGCTGCCAGCGGGTGTTTTGTCATCCTTTTACGGTGTGCTCTCTGTTTGGCGTTAGCAAGTGGTGTCGGGGGTTGCCGAGAGCGGAAACCTCACCAATAGCGGATGCCCAAGCGGATGAGTGGGGGATGCCTGTGGCAGGGTGCATGTTTTGTTTCCGTTGTGCGGTGAGGTGTTGTCAGGCTGTCTTGTTGATTTGCTTTTTCCCATGCTCTTTCAGGTGCCCTGTGGATTTTTTGCCTTACCCAGTGAGGCTGTGAGGTGAGGCAGACCTAATTGTGTTTACTGGCGTGTCAGTTCTTGTACTACTCCTCCCTACCTCGCACAAGAGTAGCTGGGKTTTTTTTGTTTTTGTTTATTTCTTTGTAGGTGTCCCGGGTGCCCTCACAGTCCCAATACCGGAACATGCCTCCAGCACAGCATTGCAGCRGTCCCACTCCCGGAGTCAGATCGCGGCACGTCACGAGCGAGCGGAGCAACAGCGGTACTTTGCGGGAGGGTGTTCATCTGACTGAGGCAGGCGCCGACCTGTTACACGGGGTCACCGTTTCTGCTCTCATTTGACAGGTGACGGTTGTCAAGGGGGCATTTGCGATGAGATCAAAGGAGGTGCATTGGCCTCTCGAGGATAGCTCCAGAAGCGCCGCGATGAGACGGAGCACCGCTAAAGCTAAGTGGAGGGATAGGAGGTGTGGAGRGTGTGTCTGTGTGTGCGCTCACTACTGTGGTGCCACCTTGTCTAGTATGGCTGCCCCTCACAGGCGAGCCGAGCAAGAAGGGGGCGTCTCAGGCGTAGCGCAGCAGAAAGCGTGGATTTTCTAAGGCAGCTGGCCACAGCACGCGTCTCCACAGTGGGCATTCTAGCCGCGTTCTGTCATTCGGGTCCCGAGTTTGTTTGCGTCCCTAAGGTTTGGGAACACATTAGGCACAGAGACACAGGAGTTCTGTAGGTATCCTTCGTCTTTGTGACGGCCCGAGCTGTCATCCTAGTGTCAGCACATCCCATTTTGTGGTGCAAATGTGGTTTGGGCTGTTTTATTCCTCCATCTCTAGGTTCTCCCTGTAGGTGGCCCTGCATACCTGCGCCCATCGTCCATGCTTCGTAAGGCCACGTTTTCCTTTCRGTCTCGTTTTGCATCTCGTTTTCCTTTCATCTCATTTCCTAGTTGGTCTCGTTTTGCATCGTCCCTGCCAGGGCCCAACCCGCAGGCCCGAGTCCGGGTTGACTTCCTGCGGAGTATTCTACTGCTTTTACAGAAGTACAGTGAGCTGGATTGTAAATTACTTGTGCTAACCTGTGTGTAGGCTCATTAAACTGTAACATTTGTAGACTCTCAGGACAGTGTATTTGACCTCGAAGGGACCTTTCCCATCCGAAGCTGGGACTCCGGCCAGGTCATGGTCCCGGACGCTAAGGAAAGGAGGACCTACCAGATGTTGCCGCCAATAACCAAGAACATGGCAGTTTTGCCCATTTGGCTTTATAGAAGTAGRACCCTCTTACAATGACTTTGGAGACCTCGCTTACGGGTGGACGCACCGTGTAAGAGCTCCCACTTTCTGGGAAGGCTCTCCAAATCCTCGCCGTGACGGGGGCTCCCCGGTGATTGCGGATCTGGACGATAGTCTTCTATTCTCTTTCTTGTATAGTAATGGTTAGGGGCGTTACCTTGCTTGTTGCCTGTAGTTAAAACTCGGTGCCTAGCATGCTTATTGTTTTATTAGATGCACCATTTCCTTTCTTTCTTGTTTGATATGAACAGTAATGATGACCACTTTCTTCCTCGATGTCTGGTCATTTATACTGCCCCCCTCATCCATCGGCAAAAGCCCGGCACCCTTTCAGGGACACGTTCCCCGCTTTATTCCATCACTGGATCTTTTTTGAAAGGCCTTTTCCTCATGGCCCTCTCAGACTCGCCAGCCCCTTTTCAACACAGGCACCGTCGCTCGACTCAGATTCGCGCTTTTGGCGAGCGTCGTCGTCGTGACGTTGTAGAGCTTCTGTAGTCCTCGCTCTCTTTCGTGCAGTCCCAGGTCTTTTTTGCCTAAGGCTCTTTGTCTGTCCATCTGATGATGTTYCTGTGCGTGACCGTGCGAGCGGGAGCCATCTCGCCTGAGGAAGTAGGCTGTCGTAGTGCGCCTGGTGTGGCGGCGATGTCCCGGAGCGGTGAGTCTATGTGTAATCTCCCTGATGGTATAACTGGCGGGGGGCTTGTATTTTTGCGGGGCATTGTTCCAGGGGAACGTGATTTTTTTTTTTTGTCATCCCCTCACGGTGCCTCTCTCTGGTGTTAGCAGATTGTGTGGGGGTCCCTGAGAGGAGAACTCCTGCGGACAGGAGAGGCCCGAGAGCAGGTGATTCAGATGCCTGGGGGAAGGGGGTGGGTGGGTATTTTTTGTTGCACGGCGGGGCGTTGCCAGGCCGACTCTTGTTGTTTTGCCTTTTCCCCTGCTCTTTCAGGTGCCATGCGGAGTTTTTGCGTTTCCAGATGAAGGATTTGAGGTGAGGCAGGCTTCAACGGGTATACCGGTGTATCTGTAGTTATCTGGCTACTTGTCCCTGTCTAGCACAAGTCAGTTGGTGCTGTTTTTTTCTTTGTAGATGTCCTGAATGTTATCACAGTCCTGATACCAGAGTGAGGGTCTGACAGGGCACAGGTGAGCAGAAGGAGAGTGATAAATGCGAGGGAGAATTGTTTTTTGTGTGTGAGGTAGGTGCTGGCTCTTCTAAGGATGTCTACCCACGCTCTGCCTCGGCAGGTGACGGAGGCGAACGAGGCGCCCGAAATGAGATGGAAGAAGCCGCGYCCGCCCCTCAAGGAGGGCCCCCGAAGCGCCACGGCGTCCCGGAGCTCTGTCCAAGTTAAGTGAGGAGATGGGGCACGTTGGGTTGTCGGATGTATGCGGGTTGCCAGCCTGTCCAGTGCGGATGCTTCTTGTGGATGAGCAGTGCGTGAGGGTGGCACCTTGGGTGGTGTGCACCAGAAAGCAGGGGAGGGCTAGTGCAAACGGCTCCAGTCCCTGTCTCTGTGGCGAATGTTGCTCCATTGTTAGGGTCTTGAGGTCACCCTTGCTTTTAGGGTTTGGGAATGCATCCGGTACTTTGTCACAGGAGCAGCGTAGGCATCCTTTGTCTTCCCACCTCCTCGACCGCGTTGTCTTCATCGTGCCAGCGGATCCTCTCTTGCGGCGCGAATGTGACTCGGGCGTTCCGTCCCTCCGTCTCCAGGGCATCACCATTGGTGGCCCTTCATGCTTGTGACCAACATCAAGGCCTTACAGGACCACATTTTCTTCTCGGTAGCTGGTCTTGTGTAGCCCTTCTCCGGTGATCTGCCAGGGCCTGAACCATAGGCCCAAGTCAAGGTTGACTTTACAGCTGTATATGGCTCTGCTTCTGTAGAAGTACCCAGAACTCGCCTGGATGTTGCTTCTGCTAACCACCTGCACATAGCCTCATTCAGATGTAGCTTCTGTAGGCTTTCAGGCAGCCAGCTTTGACCTCCAAGGGAGCTTCCTCATTTGAGGTTGAGGCCCTGGCCAGGTCCTGGTTCCAGATGCGAAGGAAAGCGGGACCTACCAGATGTTACCGCCAACCAAGAAAATGGCAGGTTCTGCCGATTCAGCTTTACAAATGCCGGACCCCTCTTACGGTGACTTTGGAGACCTCACTTAYGGGTGAATGCACCATGTAAGAGCTCCCGGTTGCCAGGAAGGTTCTCCAAATCCTCACCGCAATGGGAACTCCCCGGTGACTGTGGATCTGGGCGATAGTAAGGTTTTCGGGGAGTAGGACTTGCATCATTTGCTCAATTGCTATTCTCTTTCTCGTATATTAATTGTTAGGGGCATTACCTTTGCTTTTTGCCTGTAGTTAAAACTCGGTGCCTAGTATACTTATTGTTTCATTTGATGCACCGTTTCATTTCTTTCTTATTTGATATTAACAGTAAGCATGGCCATTGTCTTCCTCCGTGTCTTGTTCTTTCTGACCGTGCCCCCCCCCACCCAATCCATTTACAGAAGCCTGGCACCCTTACAGGGTGATCCTTCCTGCTTTGTTCCATCACCAGATCTTTTTCAAGACCTCTTTCTCATAGTTCTTTCCGGCTTTGCCGGCCCCTTTCTGACACAGGAACCGTCACTCGCCTTCGATCCACCCTTTTGCCGAGCATCGTCGTGATGTTGCCGGGCTTCTCTAGTCCTCGCTCTTTTCCRTGCGGTCCCAGATCTTTTTTTGCATGATTCTTTTCCCCTGTCTGTATGATGACATTTGTGTGCATGTCTGCGAGCACAGCGGGAGCTGTCTCGCCTGAGGGAGTCAGCCATCGTAGCCCGTGCGGTGCAACGGCCATGACCCAGAGCGGCCATTGGCAAGTCTACGCGTAATCCTCCTGATGGTATAATTTGGCAGGGGGATTGGTATTGTAGTGGGGTATTGTTGCAAGCGTGTGTGACTTTTGTCCTCCCCTCACGGTGCACTCTCTTTGGTGTTAGCAGATTGTGTGGGGGTCCCCGAGAGGAGAACTCCTGCGAACAGGAGAGGCCCGAGAGCAGGTGAAGCAGATGCCTGGGGGAAGGGGGGATGTATTTTGTTCATGGGCTGTCGGGTGTTGCCAGTCTGCCTCTCGTTGATTTGCTTTTTCTCCTGCTTTTTCAGGTGCCGTGTTGACTTTTTGGGTTTCCAGATGAAGGATTTGAGGTGAGGCAAACTTAACTGGGTATGCTGGGTTGTCAGTAGTTCTTGGGCTACTTCTCCCTGCCTAGCACAAGAGTCCCTTGGTGGGTTTTTTTTTCTTTGTAGATGTCCTGAATGTTATCACAGTCCTGATACCAGAGTGAGGATCTGGCAGAGTGCAGGTGAGCAGAAGGAGAGTGATAAATGTGAGGGAGAGTTGTTTGTGAGTGAGGTAGGTGCTGGCTCTTCTAAGGATGTCTACCTGCGCTGTGCCTCAGCAGGTGACGGAGGTGAACGAGACACCCAAAATGAGATGGAAGAAGATGCGTACACCTCCTGAGGATGTCTCCTGAAGCGCCGCGGTATCCCGAAGCACCACCCCAGTTAACTGGGGAGATGGGACACGTCGGGTTGTCAATTGTGTGTGGGGTGCCAGCCTGTCCACTATGGATGCCTCTTATGGATGAGTGGTGCATGAGGACGGCATCTCGGGCGGTGCGCACCAGAAAGCACGGAATGGTTAGCGCAAGCGGCTCCAGTCCATGTCTCTGCGGCACATGTTGCTGCTGCACTCCATTGTTCGGATCTTGAGGTCGCTCTTGCTCTTAGGGTTTGGGAACGCATCCAGCACTATGTGACAGGAGCCATGTAGACATCCTTTGTCTTCCCACCTCCTCCCACTTCCTGGGCCACGTTGTCTTCATCGTGCCAGCAGATCCTCTCTTGTGGCGTGCACATGACTCGGGCGTTCCGTCCCTCCATCTCCAGAGTGTCACCATTGGTGGCCCTTCATGCTTGTGACCAACATCAAGGCCTTATAGGGCCACACTTTCCTCTCGGTAGCTGGTCTTGTGTAGCCCTTCTCYGGTGATCTGCCAGGGCCTGAACCACAGGCCCAAGTCAAGATTGACTTTACAGCTGTATATGGCTCTGCTTTTGTAAAAGTACCCAGAACTCACCTGCCTGTTGTTTCTGCTAATCACCTGCACACAGGCTCATTGAACTGCAGCTTTTGTAGGCTTTCAGGCAGCCAGTTTTGGCCTCCAAGGGAGCTTTCCCATCTGAGGTTGGGGCTCCAGCCAGGTCCCAGTCCCGGACGCGAAGGAAAGTGGGACCACCAGATGTTACCGCCAACCAAGAAAATGGCAGGTTTTGCCGATTCGGCTTTACAAACGCCAGACCCCTCTTACGGCGACTTTGGAGACCTCACGGGCGGACGCACTGCGTAAGAGCTCCCAGTTGCTGGGAAGGTTCTCTAAATCCTCGCCACAATGGGGACTCCCCGGTGATTGCGGATCTGGACGATAGTCAGGTGTTTAGGCAGTAGGTCTTGCATCTTTTGCTTGATCGCTCTTCTCTTTCTTGTATAGTAATGGTTTAGGGGCGTTACCTTGCTTTAGGGTTAGGGTTAGAGGGTTAGGGTTTAGGGTTTGGGTTAGGGGTTAGGGTTAGGGTTGGAGAAACAGCCATTTAGGGTTGGGGTTTAGGGTTGGGGTTTAGGGGTTAGAGGGTTAGGGGTTAGGGTTTGGGTTAGCCGTTAGGGGTTTAGGGTTAGGGGTTTAGGGTTAGGGGTTTAGGGTTAGGGGTTTAGGGGTTAAAAACAGCGATTTAGGGTTAGGGGTTAGGGTTAGAAACAGCCATTTTGGGGTTAGGGGTTGGGGTTGGGGGTTGGGTTTAGGGGTTGGGGTTAGAAACAGCCATTTTGGGTT
>NW_020456066.1:0-2673 GCF_003342845.1 Nothoprocta perdicaria | reverse complement strand
CTTTCTCCTCTGCTCTTCTACTTTCTCCTCTGCTCTTCTACTTTCTCCTCTGCTCTTCTACTTTCTCCTCTGCTCTTCTACTTTCTCCTCTTTCAAGGATACTAGCTGGGAGTAAAAAACTAAATAATAATAATAATTTTAATTTTTATTATTATTTACTTTCTTACTCCCAGCTAGTATCCTTCTTTTGCTCTAGGGCTCGCTGCATATGCAAATGAGCTGTGCAAACCCCCCAAAAACTTATTATTTTTTCTTCTTTTTAGATAAAGGTATACAATAAATAAGGACAGCACAGACATGCTACACATCCCACAGGACAAAGCCCAAGAAGCCATACCAGGAGGACCAAGCCACACCCAACAAAGCACAAAGCAGTAAACCACAAACCAACCAGAAGAAACAGAACAGAATACCAAACCAGACCCCACCAAAGGGAAGAGCACACAACCAGACATATCCACACACAACACCAAACAAGACAGACACCACAGACACCACACACATCACTCAAACACCACAGATTAAAAACAAAACACACCACCCACAACAAACAAAAAGGGCAAACCCACAAGCCACACAATGCAATCCACACACACAGGCCAGCAGACAAACAAAAGAAAAAACCAAAAACCACCACTAACCACACAAAAAGGCCAGCCCCAAACCAACCCTCCACCACACAGCAAATAAAACAAAAAACCAATACCCAACCAGAACACAAAATCACCATGAGAGCAACTGAGCCCACAAAATCAGCACACCTGAACAAAACCATCTCAAGAGCAAGGATAAACAAAACCAAACACAGAGAGGAAAAACAATCCAATCACATTAATCCAGACAAATAACAACATTAAACAAGCACAGGTAAACAAGAAAACACATACACAAAACAAAAGGAGAATAAACAGAAAAGCCACAACAAGTAAAGACAGGAAAAAAACATAGGAGCAACACTAGACCAATTCA
Organism: Nothoprocta perdicaria; assembly: GCF_003342845.1. NCBI lineage: Eukaryota > Metazoa > Chordata > Aves > Tinamiformes > Tinamidae > Nothoprocta > Nothoprocta perdicaria. The sequence continues at coordinate 1,704 of NW_020456066.1, read as the reverse complement.
TCACAGAACAAGCCATAAATAAAAACCACAACCATAACCAAGACACTAGACACATCAAAAGCTAGACAGTACCCCCAAAAAAGCACCCAAAAGAAACCATAAACCAAACAACAAGAAAAACCACAAAGGACAACTGGCATACCCTACAAGTAAAGACACCAAACACCACAATAAGAGGAAAAATGAACAAACCCATATTGAAAAGAAAGCACTAAATACCAGCCAACAGGAAAAACAGACAGGTTCTAACAACAAAAAGATTACACAAACACAAACACTCAGCCATAACAAATTCCAAGAGAAAGCCACAAACAACACAGACAGCACAAAACAGGCCCCAGCAAGTAAAGGAAAAAGACACAAGACACACATCCACAACCAAACCAAAAACAGCAACTAAAGGCAATTTTCATCACAGTAAACACACAATACAAAGGGCAACACAAACAGAAGAATGCAAAGAACCTGCCAGCACAGAATACAAAACACAGCCATCTGTCAGGCTTTCCAAAAAAAAAGATACAACCACAACATCAACAAAACAAACCAAAAAACAAATCAAAACCTAACAACAGCAGCAACACACAAAAAGACAAAAGCACAAATCCAAGACAAGACAACAGTAATCTATATGCAGCACCACCACATGTAAAAGACACTTATGACATAAAAAGAAGAACCCTCCAAAAAAAAAACCTACAAGGAAACACAGGAAAAAGAGACCAACAGACCACCCCATAACAAAACCCTACAATACAACAATGTATGCAAAATAAAAAGCTTCAACACAAACACAAGACTATAAAAACCCAGAAAAATAGGAAATGACCAAACAAGCACAAAAAAAAATAAATGAACCACCAAAAAAAAACAAAAAAAACACATAGTAAGACCAAATGGAAAACAAAGGACCAAAAAAAATATACTGAGAAAACAAGAAAAAGAAAGACACTACATTTATCATACACAACTTCCACACACCAAAAATAGAAATTACAACAGCAGGAAACACATGAAAAGTACCAGGAAACATTGTGCCACACAACTGAACATCACAACACAGACACTAAGACTTAGTCTTAGTTTTATGCTGAAGAGTGACAGCAGCAATTGACAACACTGCATAAGCACACAAAAACACAAAAGTGGACAGGGTTACAAGGTTATAAGGTAACAGGGTTACACAATTACAGGGTTCAGGTTTAGGGTTGTGGCTCCAGACTTGAGGGGCAGATGCAGGTACAAGTGCAGATAAGGGCCAGGGCCAGGGGCCAGGGGCCAGGGGCCAGGGGCCAGGGGCCAGGGGCCAGGGTTAGGGCCAGGGCCAGGGCCAGGGCCAGGGTTAGGGCCAGGGCCAGGGCCAGGGTTAGGGCCAGGGCCAGGGCCAGGGCCAGGGTTAGGGTTAGGGCCAGGGCCAGGGTTAGGGCCAGGGCCAGGGCCAGGGCCAGGGCCAGGGCCAGGGTTAGGGTTAGGGTTAGGGTTAGGGTTAGGGGGTTAGGGTTAGAGGGTTAGGGTTAGGGTTAGGGTTAGAGGGTTAGGGTTAGGGTTAGGGTTAGGGTTAGGGTTAGGGTTAGGGTGAGGGTTAGGGTTAGGGTTGGGGTTAGGGTTAGGGTTAGGGTGAGGGTTAGGGTTAGGGTTAGGGTTAGGGTTAGGGTTAGGGTTAGGGTTAGGGTTAGGGTTAGGGTTAGGGTTAGGGTTAGGGTT
>NW_020456065.1:3369110-3385973 GCF_003342845.1 Nothoprocta perdicaria | reverse complement strand
GGCTGCATCCTCCCTGCCCTATTCCCACTGCATCCAGGTGTTCCAGGCTGCATCCTCCCCGCCCGATTCCCGCTGCATCCAGGTATTCCAGGCTGCATCCTCCCTGCCCGATTCCTGCTGCTTCCAAGTATCCCAGGCTGCATCCTCCCTGCCCGATTCCCGCTGCTTCCAGTTATTCCGAGTGCATCTGAGTCCTACGCCTGTAAGGGCCCCACCGCTCAGTGGGTTGCTCCCGTTGGGAGCCGGCACCAAGGGCGAGTGGTTGCGGCCACCCACAGCTGGGGGCACCGCTACCTGGGCAGCTGCAGGACACGGGATACATGGAGGCACAGGATTCGTGGAGGCACAGGATTCGTGGAGGCAGGGGATTGACGCCCGGGTACAGGCTGCTCCTCAGGCAGCAGGGCTGACCTCATGCCCACCCTCCTCCACACACAGCGGCCCCCAGGCTTGACCGAGGTCTTTGCGGTTCTCTCGGTCCCGCCTGGGCAGCTTGACCGGCAGGACAACGCCTCGCTGCTCTCAGCTACAAACATCACCTGGGCACAGTGATTATTTACAAGCCAACCGGAATATGGTTTTGTGACTGTGGCAACAATTTGTCAATGGAAACAAATGATTCCAGCAATGACGGKTTGGGAGAGGAAGAACAGAGGGGAAGTCACAACAAAAACTACTGAGACTAACACGGAGCCTGTGCGCAACCAGGGCAATTTTACTTACGCTCTCGGATGACTACAGCATAATCACAAAACAAGATCTCAGTTATAAGAAAAGCCACAAACAATACAGAATTTCATTAGCACTTCACAGTATTGCACACATTCTGCTTGTTTTATCCCCCCTTTCGAAGGACTGCGGAGCCATCAGGGCTACTCTAATACAGAAAAATGGGCGCGGAACAAAAAAGAAGTGGGGAGATTTTGTGTTAAATGGGATTTTCTTGTCTCTTCCTGTAGTTTTTATCACTGAGATGGCAAAACATTATCATTAGCAGCTTATACCAAAAGTTAATATTTGCCCCTCATTTTCTGTTTTCTCTAAACCACAAAGGTTGGAGTCTGTTATGTGCTCCCCTTATCTTGCTCTGTTACTTTAGCATCTAAGAGTGCACTGCGCACATTAATCTTTCATGGCAGAGCTCACTGAAGTCCTGCCAAAATTCAATAATTATGTTCCATCCAATGCAGCCATTTATTTATCTCGTTGCTGGAATTTGGAACATATAGAACAAAGTGCCCAGTTTGTATGAATGAAATGCCTGTTAAAAAATAAAAATAAAAACAAAACAAAACAACACAGACCTGACTCATTTCTGAAGTCTTAAAACTTGCAGTAAAGTCTATCAAGGAAAAAAAAATCCTCATTGCAAATCCTCATGTTATCTTACTAAACTGAAAGTGTTCTATAATATGCTGCATTAAACTTCTTCATAAAAGTGAAAATACTTTCTAAATGTTTGCAAAGCTTAAGTATATTAAATTAAATTAAAGTTAAATGTACTTAAGTACATTTATATTACCTTACTAAAGCATTCAATAGTAATGTCTAATGGTCATTAAAAATGACAACTACAAAGCAAAACTCCAAAATGTGAACAAACTGGTTTACTGCACTGAGATGGGAAAGTGGGAGTTCAACAGCTCTGTGGAGTAAAATCTGACATACAAAAATTATGGCTAAGTAAAACTTTATAACTGTTCTCTTTCACGACAGTCTCACAAACAGACYGAAAAGTTAAAGCCCTCCAAGTAGGAAGATTAGAGGCACGTTATTTCTGCAGGCTGTTAAAAATAAAAATAGCCAACTAGAGAATATTCAGTGTGTTTCACCTCGGCTAGTCTCAGGAAAAGTAACTAACCAGACCATTTATCAACTTAGTTGCGAGGAACAAAAAACTATCCATCAGTTTGGGATTTAACGAGAGAATGTAATAACAACACATTTTAAGCTTCATATTCAAATATTTACGGCCATGTAACACTTGCTGATCTTTAAGAAATGTGATACCTTCATTTGTATATTCATAAAGGGAGTTTAAGAATTCTCGCACTAATTTGCAAGCTTTGCAACAAAAAGTCAAATTTCTAACATTTTTAGTTTCTAAGCAAGAGGCCCTAGTACCTCATATACTGAATTTTACACTCCAGGCATGCTATCTGGCAAAATGTGACTTCAGCTTTAGAAACCGCTTACCAAGTTTTTAGATAACTTGCTGTGATTTATAACGCAACCCTTCACCAACCAAAACAGAAATAAAAATCTCTTTAAGTACTGCACTAGTATRTATTACAGCAAAATCATCGAGGTAAAACTAGGAATACCACAGTAAAACATTTTAAAACTAGATTTTGGCAGCAACAAGATTTTTATTTTCAAAATTAATTGTACCTACTTTAGTAACTCGGGAGAAATTATTTCTATACACCAGAAAAATAATTCATAACCATTTATTAAAATTCTACTGCAACACTTTCTTTTGCACCCAGCATTGTCATTTCCCTCAATCCTGTACATTAAAACAGGACTCAGCTGCAATATATTTTCCCCAGGAAAACTTTCAAAGATTTCCAGAAATGCCCTCAACCTTATCAGCGTTGGTTTACTTTTCCAACRCTCCCCATCTATTTTTTTTCAACAGTCCGTTCTTGCCTGCTTTGCTTTATTGCACGTACTCGCTGTCGCAAAGGTGGCTAGCAGGMGGCTCGCGAGCGCTGCAGCGCCGTGCCCTGCAGCGGGCCGGCGAGCACGGGCTCCCCCGCAGCCCTCGGGGGGCACAAACAGCGACGCTTCGCTCCAACTGCGGCGCCTTTCCCTGCGCCCCTCTCGCTGGACCTGGCACTGTGCAGACCCAAGGCAACAGGCACCGCGCGCGCACGCACCCGCGCCGCCCTCGCCGAACGCGCGCCGTCTCGCAGGGGAAAGCGGTGCCTGTCAAGGCCCTTTTAACTGCAGCAGCTACTGCAAAGGGGACGAGGCTGGTGGGGACGGGGGCAGCGGAAGGTGAGAAAAGGCTGTTTCACATYGATAGCGCTTCTGAAGCATGATATTACTTAAAAGCCAGCAAAATGCCCCTGAAGAAACAAGCTTCTGTAACCCAAAGTGCTGGTGTGCATCATAAAACCGCCTAAGAAAGCCACTCTGCCCGTACACGGYGCCGCGGGGAGCAGCCGGGGTGCAGCCTGCGCCCAAGGGAACCGCAGCTCCTTCCTTCCCAGTCGTGGGGCTGCTTTGTTAAGCACCGCTTAAATCCCCAAAACGTCCGGGAGCGCAGTAATAACGCACGCACTTACAGAGCCACCTCTGCTCACGGGCTATCAGAGAGAACAACCATCCATTTGGTGCCCGGAGGAGCTCCGCGGGTTGGGAAACTCGGAGCTCCGGCGCCGGGAACGCGCACGGCTCCTCGCGAGCGCGGAGCCTCGCTCCCTTTCCCCCTTGCAACAACAAAGCGCGAGCCAGCTCGGGCTCCCGCTTCCACACGCCAGACCCAGAACTGGATTCCAAGGAAGCGGGACAAATCCACAGGCATCCCGCAAGGTTTTGGGTCGCGCCTCTCTCCCCAGAGTTGATCTAGGCATCTATTTTTAAACAGTTCTAGCAAAAGTGCTTCCCTCACACAGCCGGAACAAAGAAACTTCTAGAAAACGCTGTTACTTACTGTGCACTGAGCATAATTTACTGAGATTTAAAGTTTAGAAGTTCATCTGCTTTTTATCCGCAAGTGTTTTAAGCGGCCCTTAACACTGTATCCCGCCTAMACGCGACAATTAGGGCTGCTTTGGCATGTTGAAAAATATAAAGGTACCCACTCCGCTCATTCAGCCCGAGCTCCCCGTAGCCCTGCTTTTTGGTGGAAATTTAGAATGATAATAGCAACAATTTGGTACACGAGGGAAAAACAGACCCCCCTCACCGGGCTCCTTCGCCTCCCCCCGTCCCGAGCGTTTGAGTCCCGCTGTATAGAGTCATTTTGACATGCCTACACAACTGGTTGTGGCAGCTTTCAGACATGATTCCTAATCACAAAAAAATGCTTCAGGTTCTCGTAGAGGGAGCTTGCCGTTGGGAAGTTGATTTTGGCCACGCGCCAAAATCATGTGCAAAAGGGGCCCTCATTACCGATTCATGGCAGCCTTCAGCGCCGACAAAAAATGTGACCCAACAGGCTAAAGCAACAACTAAAATTAAAAAGTATGAGACAAAGACGACTTACTTAATATTCCTTCCATCGCCACATTAAACTTTTCCGTAATTAAACCCTTSTTAGCTCAAAGCGGGCTTCAACTACTTTTAAACGATTGCGCAGGCAGTCTGTAAAAGTTGAAAGCTTTTCCCTGTAAACTCTCCCCATCCAGTTCGCTTTTAAAAGCATTTTTGCCCGATAACAGAACTTTCTGCTGTACTCGCCCCTGCGAGAAATCCCTCTTAAAAAAGCAGCAGCGTGCCCGTGCATACTGAAACGCTAAAACCAAGCAGATCATTACGGCATTTTGTGAGCGTTAGAGCCGCGGAGGAGCGCGGAGGGGGGAGGAGAGAAAGAGCTCGGCGCCCGCGAGCTGCGTTTTCTCAACTTTCTCGAAAAGATTCTCAAAACGCTCACGCAAACACCAAGCGATCGCAATTAGCCAAGCCCGCGCACGCCGATCTCACACACAGCCTTACCTAGATGTCGTCTGGCTTTTCTGCGATCACAAAGTTTCCTGCCTAGGCACACAGATATTCTTTCACGAACCGTAAAGGGCCCCTTTATGAATCCGGCACTGCAGCAGCAGCCTGCGTGCTGCACCACGTCGCGCGAGCGCGGGATGCAGCTGCCTTCAGCAGAGGAACAGGCTTCATGCACAATTAGGGGCAGATTGTATAAGGGTGGATTTATCTTAAGGAGCGAAAAGGCATTTTTGAAAAAGCAAGGAGGGTGCGGTCAGATGTTAGGCTATCCCTGAGAAAAGGGGCCTAGGCTGCACTAGTACCTAAATACTAGCAGAAGCTCACTGGGAAAGGAGCCAATGGAATGACTTTGTTTGACCCAGCTGCCAATCTCTCCTGAAGCAGTGCGCCAGACTAAACACTGACACTATTTTAACTCAAATCAGGCTACAGCAGCTGTTTGCTTTCCGGCTCTCAGCTACGCACCACGGCCGCGATGACTCTGCACAGCGCCGGCGAGAGAGCCCGGGCGCTGCGCTTGGCTCAAATCCCCCTTCGGATCCGTGCCGGAGGGGCACTTTTTGCCTCTCTCTGTGCATATGCTCCTTATTTCTATGATTTTTATTTTTTGCTTTTTTTTTTTTTTTTTTTCTCCTAAGCACCCCCTTCCCCGGGGTGAATAACAAGGAGATTTGAGTCTTGCAGAAAATTTGGCACTGCGAGGCAGGTGAAGGAGAGAAGTTTCGGTCTTCGGCTAACAAGAGCCAGGATGTACCGTGAAGGCTGCACATGTGGGCCCCGTTCAGACCCCACCTAAAATCACTTCTTTTTCCTGTTCCTAGAAAAACTGCTCCAAAATTACCCAGCATAAAATGAATCAGCACACATTCTCCCTCTCACTAGCCCTGAACTGTAAAATCAGTGCACATGTGTGTATGCATACTTTTATATATACACATAYATAAGAATGTAGGCATTAAATGTGTGCATTTAATTACAAAATTATAAACCAGTTAAATTATAACCAGCGCAAATTGCACTGTAAGCAATGAACTTATTGCAGTTTAAGACTGTGGGTGGAACTTGATAGCAATTTACATATGAAAGTACTTGAGAGTGATTAAAACATGTAAGCATCTATTACTAATAGGCGTATCGCGTACAGTGTGGCACGTCTTTTCTAATTCAAAAAAAGTCAACCAAGATTTGCAGCAACAGAAATGAAGCACACAAACATGTTAAAATCCAGTGTGAACACATGTTGAAATCCAGCGGAGGCAACTGATGTGCTAGACGTGCAGCACAGTCCAAAACTGCACCTACAGTTTTGCAGCATTTGCCCCTTGACTCTGCCATTGCCATGATACTTTATTTTAAGTCAAAATGTTGTTTCTTCTCACCCCACCATGGAGGCTTTCCAGCTTCTCCCCCAAACTGCATTTCATGATCATTTCCCCYTTCTGCAAAAGGGGGAAATGAAAAAAAATCCCCACCTAAAAGCACAGGGAGGGAAGCCAACCCTTTCCCTGATTTGATATCAATGCAAATGACTTTACTTGGTATGGAGCAGGAGAAGGGGAAGGTCTAGCTCCGGATACCCGAGTGCCTTCCGTGCTGGGTCTCCGACGAGAAAGAAAGCACAAAACCAAACCAACGCACCCACCCTGATGGCAAAGCTCAGCCTGTTGGTGTCCGGTGAGGTGGTGCACGCCAGCCCATTTCCATGAGCCCTTCTGCAGGCCGTGCCAACCAAGAACCAGTGGAAGTCACTGGTACTGCATCTCTGGGAGAGATCTCTGCGAGCCCAGACATCACTGCCTGCCCGTCTCATTGGTCCTGAAATATATTAATAYTTGAACTGCTACACAGTTAAAGATGATCCTGGAAAATATGATGATCCTGTTGCGACCTCACATTGGAGCTCAAATGGAAGAGAGCTGCATTATTTGTAGAATACTCGGAAAGAGCCAGCAGCTGCAGTTACATTAAAGGAAAAGGCACAAGAAGGCGCCTGCCTCTACCTCAGGCATCTGAAATCTCGAAAGGGCAGGCGAGGGAGACTGTTCACACAGCCCCCGTGTGTGACTACAGAGCCCGGCGAACGTTTACCGTGGAGGGAGGCCCCTCACTCGAGGAGGCGGCGACTGCCRAGCAAGGGGAGCTGGGCGCCATGGGCCTTCCCTCCTCGCGCTGCCCTCACGAGACGGGCAACGGCTGGGGCACGGCACTGACAGCACTGATGGCACCCCGGCTGGCAAGGAAAGAGTACAGGGCAGGTCGAAACATGGGCTGCGGCGACGCTCTGTCCGCAGCCGAGGCGGAAGAGGAGCGGGCAAGGCCTGTGGCGACACCATTTCAGAGTGATGGGGCATGAGGGACATGGCCCTCAGGGACGCCRCCGAGGAGCTTATCCATGGAGAGCTGCGTAAGATCAGGACGTGATAAACCATGGTGGGCAGGCACTTACACCCCGACACAAAAATACAAGGCTATATACACTTATGGTATATACACACAACACAAGGTTTTTAATCCAAAGGCATTATGATTAGCAGAGAGCTCTCACACCCCCTTCCCCTTCTTCTTGGAAAGCGAGCAAGAATTAATACAAGCTCTCCCGCTCCGGTTCCTGAGGTGGGTCCTCAAAGCATCACTCTGATCTGTGAGTCAAACACTCTTGTTGTAACTGCCCCCAGGAGGCTGCAGGAGAGGGATGCGGTATCTGGCATTTCTTGCCCTTCTAATCAAACTTCTGTCACCCTTGGGCAATGCATGAAGAAACACAGGGAGGCATTGGAATCAGTAACTAGCAGAGCTTGGCTGACAAATACAAATCTCTCTCATTCTAAAATAAAAACTGTTTAAAATTCTCATTATCTTACAAATGGAGCATTAGTACAGCTAAGCATATTTATACTTTCAGTTGTAGGTAATCTTTGGTCACTCATAAAAGGGTTCTCTGACAGAAATAACACATTAATCCTTTTATTACCTTGATTTTTAGGCTGGGAGGCTGAATGCAATTACCCTGTGTATATCTACACCGTCTAAAATCTGTTGAGCTCATTGGCCAATATTGATCAGATTTAAGATCAGAGGTTTCAGGTATATTTTCAAGAAACTCCGTGACGTTGAGATCACATCAAATACAGGTCAAAAGAATACAGGAGAGTTATTTTTTCACCATTCCCACAAGCAAATACGCAAAAAAATCTACAGAAGAAAGAGACCTTCTAACTGCCCTGTCATATTAGAAACTTCCATCAAGCCACATGTTGTTTTATATATCAAAGTCCAATTAGCCTCAAGAGATGAATACATGGTAAAGCAGGCTTTGGTGGTCATGAACTCTCTCTGTTTTGCTGGGGAACTGATACACAGCATATCGGATATATCCTTCAAAGGCTTTTTTTTCTTCTTCTCTTTTGCTTTTTGTTTTTGGATGTTCAAGTAGAATGACTTCTTTCTGCCCTCATTTCTTCTACTTTTAATACCATTATTTTAGGCCCTCACTTTATGGCCAAATGTTTCCTCATTTCAAGTCAATTGCAAAACTCTAATTTGATTTTGAAGACATCAGAATCTCACTCTGTCCAACCCCAAGTCACAAGCAAATTGCCAGAGGGGCCCAGCACATGATGCATTAGAGCACTGTGCAGATAGACAGGTGATTTATTGCATAGTTTCAGCTTCCACTTCTGTATCAGACACGTCTGGAACAGTTGAAGGGCCAAACCTGTAAGTCATCCTCTGTGTCCTTCTGGCATCTGAGGCTCCCTGTTCCTGCACCTGTTGGGTCTCTGCTCACCTGCTGAGCCTTCCTGTTCCTGAACCTCCTGCTAGTCTGCTGGAGGGGAGATGAAAACATAAATTCAGCATAGAAAACTACCTGCTTTTAAACATTTCAGATGCTTCAGGTGAGTGTGTTGAATTTCCAAAACCCACAGCCTGACTGACTTCAAACTTCTTGATTTCTCTGCCTGCTCCTTTCTTAGCGTTTAATACATTCCAGAACACTCGTTCATTAATATGTTTATTTAATATGTTTATTGTAAGCAGGAAGACAAAGGCAAAACAAAAATTCTGTGAATACAYGCATACTTTCTATAAAAAAGTGAGAAATTTAAATAAATTCAAGAGACAATCACCTATTCATGTCAAAATGGAACCCAGCTGTTAACTGCTGAGAAGAAACTGGCCTCAGAAACTTGACAGCATCAATATCTTTCACGAAGAATTTGCATAATCCTCTGAGTCAGCCAGCGGCTTCCATGCCACTACCAGCACCAGTGGTATGGAAAAGCATTAGGCTTTTCTATGGTTTTTGCTTGGGAAAATCTGCTATTGCTGTAGTCCACAGAGATCTTTCARAGAACAGGAGAGAACAGTGATTTTTGCAGCTATGGACTTCGTTTATTTCAGCCTCTAAAATTAGTCTTACACAATCTCATCATCTCCAGATGCTCCATAAATCCACTAAAATGTTTATATTGTCCCATGCAAAGGGGTGAGCGCCCGCTGTGGATTGTTGCTCCAAGGCAGCCATAACTTACTCTGTCTTTTCTGTAGCAAGTTGCAGCGCTTTTGTGAAGTACGATCTATAGACATTTGCCCTTCCCATCACACCTCCCACATTTCCACAAGCCACAACATACTKGTGCTTCAAGACATCTTCTGGAACAAATCAGTTCGGGTTTTGAATGAGAATGYGGCATGACATGAGACAGATATAGCCAGGCTTTCCTAAGAATAAAACTGAGCGCTTTTAGAGCAGGGACCAAGCAAACATCAAGTTTGCRTATTATGCTCATTACTTGTATGCCAAGGAAATAGCTACCATATGTATTAAAACATGAGTATTGAGCATAATTAGATTAGATATAATGCAACCGGGCCCCCAAAGACCACCATCCAACCTTCCTCATTCCATCTGGTGGGACCAATCACCGTGTTATTAAACTGAGTAGTGCTGACAATCCTTCAAGGAAGAGGGCCCCATGGTGCTTGCAAACAAAAAGGCAGCTCGTGCCTCACATATCATCTCCCTGTTTGGTCAGTCAAGGGCAGCCCTGGCTGGCTCCCTTCCTTGGGCTCCTACCCAAACTGCGCCCTCGCCTTCCCCCATCACCGCACTCCCTCCCCTGCCTCTCACCACCAAAGAGGGGAGGCAGAGGATCCRCTTTTTCTCCAGGGGTAAACACCTCCTGTTGAGCTACTTTCTGTTATTGCTTCTAACTACAGGTAGGATGAGGAAAGAAAGAAAGAAATGAGGAGAAGAAAATGATGAAGCATGATGAAGAACGCTGGTAAGGTCCCCCTCCACATAGCTAACAACATTAACACCTGTTTCACACTTAGCACTAAATAAAAAATGAGATACACTTAAAATAAATACTATTTATAGGTTTTTTTTTACATACTATGCTTCTGAGATGCTAGTAGCCTAATAATGAATGTGACCTAGTGGTTAAAGGTGACTAGAAATCAGAAATCTTAGTGCCTGTTTGTGGTCCTGATTCTAGCTCAGTGGGAGATCTGGAGCCTATTTTTTAACCTCTCTGCTCCAGATCTCAGCTATTCGTGAGCTGAGGCAGGACATGCTAAGTCAAACCTTTCAACCACCGCCTCCTAGGTCCACTGAATGTGGAGCTGACAAGGTTCCTATTAGTTTTAAGTGATTTTTTTGGTCAATATTAATATTATTAATTCTTGCTAAATGTTTAGAGCTCCATTGCTGTAGCAATGGAGCAAAAATCAAAGAACTTCATCATAAATTAATCTAAATTGAAGTACAAATTCTGATTGACTGTAAAGTTCACCTACAGTAATAGGTGAATAAATATATAAATATAAATAAGTCTACATTGAATGCCCAAAATAAATTTGTGGCAGGTTTAAGTGCTGTTTTTATGTAAAGTGGAGAGACAGAGCATCCAATTCAGTTTTCCAGTGCTTGCCTCACAAAGTCAGTCCTAAGCACTAATGTCTAGAGTTTTAAGCTACCTGCCTCACTGCAAAGCTTAAATAACCAATCACTCTGCCAATGTRTATGCCTTTAAGTCAGCGCTCTGTTGACTCTTTAAATATTTTCACTTTTTAACATAAACTTTTCAGACAAAAATCTCTCTTGGAGAACAAGGGCCCTACACAAGCGGCAGGGACAGCAGCTCCCGCTTTCTGTTTTCCCAGCCTCACCTGTTCCAGTCCAGCTGACACAGCACAGATGGGAGCGCTGCCCTGCTCTGAGGGGAGGGCCTGTTCATCAGCCTTGTCAGGACTGACTTAGCGCTGAAACGGCCTCACTGAGGAACCACGGGGGCACTCGCTGTTCATGTGAAGCAGCAGGACCTCCCAGCAGAACCAGGGGACTCAAGTCCTCCTGGAGGTTCTGGAAGGGAGAAAGGGGGKTTTGCCTTTGGGATTTGCCTTTGGGATTGGAGATGCCGAAATCCTGCTCGCTGGGCTYGCTCTGGGGGCAAGCGCTTCCGCGCGGCCAAAGCCAGGCCTGGCACTACCGGGCGGCCTCTTCCTGCCTCCCACACACGGCACCAAAGCGGCTGCGCTTCCCACCTGTAGCAGCAGAAGGTCTGGAATTGAAGCCTTTTATTTGCATCTGTAAAGTGCCTGTAGACAAAACATGCCACATAAGTGAACCAAAGTAAACAGCATGAGCTCGGTGTGCTCCTCGCAAAACTGGCCCGCCGCGGTTTCCTTCCCTCACACCCAATGCAAGACCAAACAGCCCAGCCTTTTACATCCTCTATTCTTTGCCAGTCAAGTAGCTACCTAAACAAAGAGGCAGTGGAGGATAAACTTTAGTTATTACCTGTTGTTACTGCAAGTATATGGCGGCCCAAGAGCTACAGTCTGTTGCCTGTGTTGCACGGTTTTGCTTAGGGGTCTGTCATAAAGCGGAGCGAACCTCACAAAGACACACATTAGGTAAAACTAAAATATTTGAACTTTTTGTAATGAGCACAACAAATGCTCTGCTAGCAACATACTTCATCAGAGATCCACTGTTATACACTGTATTTTTGTGTTCTAAGCTTTCATGGCTGCCAACAGCAGTGAAGTTAAAGTGGAAGATTCTGCAGATAGAGTAAATTATATAGGTTGTGTTCAGTACTTTTCTGTTATTCATACAAATATGTTAATCTGTCACACAATATACAGACTACCTGCTGTCTCTGTGATAAAATATCTCCTTAGGTCTAAAGCAATCTTTTATTCCAGCCCAGCTGCATTTTATTAGTTATTTTAGACTGCACTTTACTGTCACTGGAGAAGTTTCAAGTTTAATCTGAGGCACCCTCTGGGACACAGATGAAAAAGTAGCAGCTATGAACAGTAATTTTCAGTTACTGTCACATCATCACAAGTTGGTTTACATTTACACTATATGAAGTGCATTTACCATTCCAACCTGAAACGCAGAAAACTGGAATTCACTTGTGGAGAAAGCCTTGCACAAGAGCAAAGCAGAAACTTTCTTCAGGCTATGAGTATTGCCTGTCACATCTGCTTGATGTTTCCATTAGTATTAGAGATTTTTATGCAAGTACTAATGGAGAACACACGCTTATTAGCTTACAGTCTCAGAAGTAATTGAGCATCGTGAACAAGCAAGCATATAAATTTTGCTCTTTCCTCTATATACGTTTTTAATAGAGAATCTTGGCACGCAACGCTCCATAAAACATTGCAGAGTTTAAAGACAGCACCATGTCTGAGGAATGGGATCATCAAACTTCAGCATATGCCGAAGCCTCCTCCAGCACATTGCTCTTTAAACTGGAGTAAACAGAAGAGAGGATAGACACCAGACCTGGATTACCTGGAATTCACCTGCACTCCACTTCACGTAGAGAATAAAGGGACCTCCAGGTGGATGTGGTTTCTCAGTATTCTTGACATATTCAATAAGTGCTAGTTCAAGCCCACAACTAGTCTAGCACAAAGGTTTGGACAGCAAGCTGCCCCATCCTCCTTGCTATTTTAAAAGCCTAAGTATCCATTGCTCTCCCAATTGAGAGGCAGGCAGGAGCAGAGCCAGAAGGAAGGGCAGGGAAGCAGAAGGAAACAAAACTGCTTTTTGGACTTCATGCAGAATATTCAGAGTTTTGTATCTCTTTTTGGAAAGGATGTTTACACAGTTTTTTGGGAAGAAGTTTTTGGGTCTTCATAGTTTGAACATGAAGAAGCTGAAAGGAAGTGGAAGAATAATTTATCTTATATCATTTGATATAAAGGGCTGTGCCAACCTGCCATCAAACACTGACACAGTGCTAGTGCACCAGTGCAGTTAGAGAAGAAACTGGAATGGTGGAGAGGAATGAAAGTGATGGAGCACAGGCGAGTAAGAACTCTGGTTACATTAACAGTGACCTGAGAAAATAAGAAAACCAGAACGTGATGGGTTAGAAGGCTTAAAAAGAAAGGGATTGGGACTGTCTTCCCTTATATATTCAGCCTGTAACCATGAGACAGGGCACACAGAACCTGAAGCACTTGGCTGCTTTCAGTTCATCATCAGAACTCATGATGGGCATTCAACGTGGTACTGAGCCCCCGGAAGAAACTCATGTGGAAAATCACAGCAAGGCTCTTCTAGCAAAAGGCACCTGCCAAGTAACAGCAGCAGCAGGGTAGGTCACTGGAGATGCACAGGTGGTGTTATATTTGGAACCTTTTCTGGTGTATTATACCTGGAGAGGTGGTGACCACACAGCTCTTTTTGGTGTCCTTACAAACCAAAGGACTTCAAATATAGAAATACGCCTTTGAGTGCAGAATCTGTTCCCTCTGAGTTACGCTGCACTAGCACAAATTCCACACAATGTTTTACGTGCAAAAAAATCATCAACTGTGTCTTAGAAGAATTGAGAATAAGCTACTGAATACACAGAACTCATCACGGGCTTAATGATTTGAACATTAGCAAAAAGAAAAGACTGAAATGGAAAACGTTTATTTTTATTTAGAATCTACGTTAATTTGAAATATGTCCCTTTAATCAGGTCTATCTCAGAGATGCTGAAGATCTCTGTGATGTGGAATTGTGGGACATAAGAGAAATTAGCACCTTGCAGAAAACTTTCTATCTGTTAGAAAACTGCATGTGATACTCATTTAGAGTAAACTTCCATGAAAATGAGGATATTTTATACCAGCTGGGGATCAGCTCTTACACATCTTCCTTACAGCATGTTCAATCCTATAAAATAGTATTGTACGAATATAACACTAGTGAGTGCATGTACTAGTGTTGCATTCATAGTTCTATCAGGAGAGTAAAAAACAAATAAACAGTGAACAAACAAACCACAGTGCCCTTTTCATGAAATACTTCCAAATAAATTTATAATACTTCATTCTAACGCTTCTAATTTTAATTCAAATTAAAATCTGGGAGAAAAACACTGCTAGCACACACGTGTGTAAATTCTTTACCGCACTGGCCCATGTTAAGACTCGTACCATAATTTCAGGCAGGGGAGAGAAATGGCCAGTACGTTGTCTAGCATCCCAGACGGAGAGTCCAAGATTCAGAGTATTATATAAAAGCAGGGAGGCAATAAAAATAATACACGGTGGAATTTTGATACTAGTGCTGAAAGCAAAACACTGCAAAAAATTAAAGATGTTGCTTAGCCATGCCTCAATTAGTTACAGTCATGCTTTTAAAACACATGTGATAAGAAAGCTCCAAAGAAAGAGTTAAGCAACAAGGCTATTTATGCTGCTGTCTCAGTAGTCTCTATAGGACTAAAGAGCCTGCAATTTTCAAGGTGATTTGCAATTTCCATTAATTTGTTGAAGGTTTTGTAGCTCAATAACGAGACACTTTCATCAGTTATTAGAGAATCAGAGCTGTTTGCAGCTTTAATTCAAACACAGTAAATACAAATGCAAATGTGCACATGATTTTCTATTATCATTTCCAGAGGGTGAAAGAAGGCAAATGATCTCCAGGAAAATGGGGATGCTCATCGTCATTTGTCTAAAATTGGTTAACAGCCCCGTGCTGCTGGGAGCGAACTGGGAGCTTCTGCTCCATGCCAATATTTGGGTTGTGAGGAACGTCAAATGGCCGCTTGGCACCGGGGTGTTGGCTTTCCCTACGGAGAACTGCTGAGGTACGCACGGCGCTCTAGGAGAAGCTTTCTGCTCGCTTTTACAAAGCATAATTCCTGGGCAGTCCTAAAGAGAGGGTTTTACTTCTTCATCTGGTTCTTGATTAGGCATAGAGGGAAATTTTGTTGAAATTGAGGATCCACACTCATTTAGGCCATTCAAAAGAACCTTGCCGGAGCCTGGAGTCTACGTGAGCACTGCAGGGCTGCCAAAGCAGCTGAGCATTGCGGGGTTCTGGTAAAGGGAGCAAAAGTGAGGAATGAGAAAGGGAAACTTGCTTACCCACGTAGGGGCTGCCCGTGTGAGYGAAGGCTGAGAGGAGTCCACAGGGTGACGAGAGTGGCACAGACTCCTCAGCGCTGTAGAAGCCAATTTAAAAGTCAGTGCAGCTAAAATTTGCTGTCAGTGAAATCCCAGCCTGTCAAAGCATCTTCCAAAGCATCTCTGAGCACAGACATATTATCACAGAGCTGATCCAAGGAGCAGCAAACTGAATGGCTTTCTGTCAGTTAACAAGATTATCGCCGCCTTCAAAACTGGCCTGCTAATTAAAGTTGAGCCAAACATTTAAATAAAAGTTGGACAACACAGGGATTTTACTCAACAGCCACTTGATGGCAGCGTCAGGTATAAAAAGATTAGGTTCTGAGGTTCAAACTTAAAAAAATCCATAATTATGAAAAGCCAACACAAATGACACCTTGATTACTGGAGAATATTACCCGCTTAATAGAACCTTCTGTAATGATATTTTGAAGGTCAGCAGCTCAATCAATAAGTAAACTCATAACAATTATGAATTTTAAACTTCAAAAATGTTGCCATAAAGGTTATTCCTTCAAAATCAATATATGAAACATTTTTTAATATCTATTACGAATTTGACAGCCATTCATCCTAGCATGTACGCTGCCAATGGTAATTCCTGGTTAATTTCTTTGGAAAAAAACAACGCGAAGCTCCCCAAGGATTCACTAAAAGCAACAGTTCAGAGGCTGGTTTAATAAAACTACACGACAGCGGTGCTCCCGGCAGGAGAGCTCCGCTGTGGCGCATAAACATGGGGGTGGTTTCGCACTTCCTGCCGCTGGGATCACCCTCGTTCCTCAGTCTCCAGGCATGGCCGAACACACCCAGGAGGGAGCGAGGCTCGCGGGAGGGAGCGAGGCTCGCGGGAGGGCAGGGCCAAGCTCAAGGCGGCCTCGCGGCTCCGCTCGCGCCCAGGGCACCTCGGCGCCCAGCTCTGCAGGCGCACGGCCCGATCATGGCCGCTCAGCAACCGAGAGGGCCGAGGCACCGCGTTTAACCTAAGGACTGGCTGGGACCTGCTGCTGCATCCCGGGATCTTTAAATGCGACCAAGCGTGACCAAATTGGGCGGTTTCTCACCAGTTTGCTGAACTGCTCACAACCAACATGTCACGAGGCTCCGTGAGCACTGGGCAAGACCACGCTGCAAACACACAGTTGCAGGGAAACAGCAGCCACTGTGTGTGTGTGTGTGTGTGTGTGTGTGTGTGTGTATGTGTGTGTGTGTATATGTAAGATGGATAAAGATAACTTTGCTACTGCAGATGTTTAACACCAGGACAACTCCTTAAGGCTACGATCTGTCTTTGCCTGATTCCTGAGTAGAACTTCCATTACCACCAATGGTTGTTCAACCAGGCTGAGTAGAAGAGTAGGAAAACCTTCACATTGTAAAGTGAAGAAAAAAGATCAAACAAAAATCAACGTTCATAAATATCTTCTTGAGTTACAAAAACACCAAATAACATCCAAAATTAATACTAAATTATTTCTCACAAAGCTGTCTTAAAATTTGGGAAGAGGGAAAAATAACCCCAAACACAAAAGCATTCCAGGCACTAAAATGTCAAGATTGCCTTTCTGCCCAAAGGAGACTTTTGAGCTCAAGTTTTTAAAATAAAATGTCTTCAAATAAGGAAGCTCATAACCTTTTATATATTTGCATGTGTATATATATGTGTGTGTATGTATGTGTATATGTATTACATACATATGTATATACATCACATACATATTTCAGAATATTTCAGAATATTTCAGAATATTT
>NW_020456065.1:3338439-3368685 GCF_003342845.1 Nothoprocta perdicaria | reverse complement strand
GAAGGAAGGAAGGAAGGAAGGAAGGAAGGAAGGAAGGAAGGAAGGAAGGAAGGAAGGAAGGAAGGAAGGAAGGAAGGAAGGAAGGAAGGAAGGAAAGGAAGGAAGGAAGGAAGGAATCTTAAGTCAAGAACTGGAAAAATGTAACATACAATTCATCTCTTCTCCATTACCAAAGAGTTCTTGGACATTCTTCCAAAAGTATCCTGAAAACACACTTTCCAGATCTCATGTAACCCCTATGTATTTAAGTGTGAATTTCTAGAATTTTATTGATGATATAAGCTCACTCAGCATTTACGGTTTAAAAATAAATGTAATGGTTTTATTTTATACCTAACAATAAACAGTTTGCTTATAAGTGGGCTTGGGAGGAGAAAAATGAGGAAGGGAATAGGACAAAAAGGATCAACTGCTGATTGAATTTCCAAATGGAGCATTACTGTCTTCTTCCCTATACTTAGTAGTGCATTTTGTTAGTGTTTAYTTTTGTATTTTAGAAATTCCAAAACCAAGGAATATGATGGTCTGGAAGTAAGTTATTTCAAGAAACAGAGATTTAAAGAGTAAGAATTATATACAACGGAAATGCTAGCTTTGTATCAAAAAATAATTATTGTCTTCCTAAAGGGGAAGAAAAAAAGTGGCTTTGACTGCAATCTCCGTGCTTTAGACATCTCCATATGAACTCTAGACTTTTTTGATAAATACTAGAGAGCGCAAAACAATTCAAACCCAGGAAGTATTTAGCAGGGGGATTTGTCCTTTGATTTTAAGGAGCACACAACTCCATCTTTGCTCTTACAGAACTCCCCCTTCACAGCTATAGACCCAACTTGTTCAGTAATTCACCTTTTTGAAAAAAAAAAATATATAAACTTCTTTACTAGGAATGATTTTCCTAGTAACCAGATTTATAAACCCCTATAAACAGGGATGGAGAGATTATTCCTACCCAGAAGGTATCATCCTTCAGCACGGCTGCAGCCACACTGGAAGCTGCCCTGGAATGACAAGTACTGAAGCACCGGGAGGACCTGCTGAAGACCCCGGTGAAGCAGACCAAGCGGSAGGCAAAGGGATGGCAGCAGTCACAGAGTCAGCATCAAGACCAGTAAAACCACCTAATCACAAGCACCGGTGAGGAAACGGAGAGGAGGAAAAGCAAGTCTTATCTGTCTGGCTATTTCTTTTGCTTGTGTCACTGATTCCTGGTGAGTCACCAAGCTAAAGAGCAGCCACTTCAGAACTGTCTTCCTTAACAGCTCCRAGAGCCATCAGACACTGCGGCAAAGGGTGGTTCAACTTTCGCAAGCAAGCAGCCAGCCCTACACATCTTGGGGGAGGCTCCGCAGCAGGTGAGTTATAGGGTATTCCCGGGAGGAGCTGGGAGGCTGCGCAGGGGCAGGAATGGGGATCCTGATGAAGGGAACCCCATGAAAGGAAGGCAGCACGTGCGGGCACAGCGGGAAACCAGATGGGAAAACAGCTGGGAAACACAGCCCGGAGCGAGACTCACTACAGCGCTGAAGGAGCTTGGGAGTGAGGAGCATGGGAGCCACCTTGTCTGCTTCCACAAGAACCTCTTTTGTGACAATAACAAAATTCAGTGTCCTGGAAGGGTCTGGGCACATCTTATTTTAACCCAGCCGGCTATCATTAATCATACTCCATTCATTTACACTGACGCTGCAATGACCTTAAGAAATATGTCAGCTGAATAAAGGTAAAGTTCAGGAAGGGAGAATGCAGGGAGGAAGGGGACAGGCTGTTTTCACTGGTGGCCAGCGACAGGACGAGGGGTAATGGCCATGGGCTGGAGCACAGGCAGTTCCGTCTCCAGGTGAGGAGGAACTTCTTTACTGTGAGGGTGACAGAGCACTGGAACAGGCTGCCCAGGGGGGTTGTGGAGTCTCCTTCTCTGGAGATCTTCCAAACCCGCCTGGATGCCGCCCTGTGCCCCGTGCTCTGGGTGTCCCTGCTGGAGCAGGGGGTTGGACTGGATGATCTCTAGGGGTCCCTTCCAACCTTAAATATTCTGTGGTTGTTCTTTCCCCAGGTCTTTGTAAGCATGGGAAGGAAACGTGCGGTGTGGTGGGTGTCAGGGACTGAGCAGTTCACGTGTGGTAACGTCCGGCTGCNCCACCCTGTGCCACATGCTCTAGGTGTGCCTGCTTGAGCAGGAAGGTTGGACTAGATGATCTCTAGAGGTCCCTTCCAACCTTAAATATTCTGTGGTTCTGTGATTCTGTAAGATGCTTGCACACACTCTTCTAGCTTTCAGGCTTCACTGTGGGTCTTCTCTTGGCTTGCTACGCAGCTTAGATTTCATACTTAACCAAATTGCTTACATTCCCACATACAATCAATTTCTCTGTTTCCTAGACAGAACTGATGAGCAACAATAGCTAATGTTGCAAGTCCTTCGGATATGTCTTCTTACTATTGTTTCTATTTGCTTGTCTTTTTTCTTTATCTGTTCCTTCCTCTCCTCTTCATCACTGTGAATTCTCTAGGAATTAAGCTGGACGTTTTTATGCAAGAGAAAAAAAAAAGTATAAAAGTACTGCACTTGTGATTTCATAAAAATATACACAAATCTCATTTTGTTCATCTAAATTTTGGAAATTTTGCATGGAAATTTTGCTCATCTACTTAATGCATATGCACAGTACTAGAAAAATTACTTCTATTGTTATTGAAACAGATGAGGAAAAGGATAAAATACAACAAAGTTTTCATTTTTGTGCATTATAGGTGAACTAGATCTTTAAGAGATGCACAGAAGAATATTTAAAGTTAGCAAGACTACTCCACCCAACTTTTTAATATTAAAAATGGATCTAATTTCCAGATTCAGCTACCAATTATAGTATTTTTTCCCTCCTCCTAACTTGCCGCTGAAGAAACACACGTGTTAAATGACATTAAATGCATTCACTGAAATACATGCTTAGCAGCCACTTTCTTGGCTTCTGCTTACTAAGGAGCTCCCTGGATGCAGCTTCCCAACGGGAAGCTGCTGCTCCTGCTCCAGGCTGCTCTTCTGCAGGGTTCTTTCCCCAGGTCTTTGTAAGCATGGGAAGGAAACGTGCGGTGTGGTGGGTGTCAGGGACTGAGCAGTTCACGTGTGGTAACGTCCGGCTGCTCCCTGTGACCTGATACAACGCGTGCGGAAAACGCATTTGGTGCTCACCAGCAACAACAACAAATTAAAGGATAGGCACATTTCACTGTGAATATGGAGCTTGTCCMATGTGTCGTCTTTCCTGCAAGTCTATTTAACTCATTTCTTCTACTGAAGATCTCAATTTATAAGGATTTTTAAGTGAAGTGATCCTCTCTAAGGAGAAAATAAAGTATTTCCCAGGGACTAAAAATGATACCAGACTCTTTTGTTTGTTCGTTTGATTGTTTTTAATCTTYCTCTTATGAATATACATAGACTTACTCTTTCAGGAATGAACTAAACGGAGGGCACTTGCTGGCATCATTGCTTCAGTTACCAGCAACACGTGCAGGAGATGCTCTGCTGCCATGGGAAAGAAAGGCAGCAGGGCTGGCCCTGCAGTAGGAGGGGGAAAGGGAGCCCGTGCCAGAATATGGGACGACTTTGCTTTGTTTTGAATTACTTAGAGCTCCGGACTTACAAACTGGCTTCCCAACACTTTTAAGTAAGGTTTTGATGCAGCAAGATGCTTTGGCGCTTTCCTTGAAGTATGTGAGAAGTCCAATCACTCAAAAGCCATTGGAAAAATATTTGAGCAGTATCTGAAAATATCCTGCTAAGAAATTAATGCTCTTGCATTTTTTAGGTTGCTGTGCTTGATATGCCTTCACTTTGCATGAGCAATATTACACCAAGCTTTTACAAAATGTCGAATATTTTTATAGAGCAAAACTCTAAGCATAATAATAGGGATGAAAATGAAAGGGTAACCTAGAACTATCCATAAGGAACAGGAGTGAGATCGTGTCTTTCTATCTGTTGAGCTTACTTCTGTTTTTAATCATACACCGACTGTATATGTGATATTCAAACTAGTCCTTATGTTAAACTGCATCTCACTATTTTTCAGCACTCCAACACAATCCTACCTGGTTCCATACCAAACAAATATATATATTTTTATTCACTTTATAAATAGACAGACTGTTTCATTCAGTGGGTTAGTCAATTTTTCAGACAAATTTTTCATATTAAAGGTGGTCATACATGAAGAAACACTGGACCACTATTAGCCTGCTGTCAGCAGCAGGCTAATAGTTATCACAACTAAATGATATCACAGATTAATAATAATTATTTTTATTATAAATATAATAATAATAGTTATCACAACTCAGAATGACACCAACATTTCTGCTTCTAAATGAAGCTAGTCAAAGCAGAAACCCTACAGGCACCTGGGATGGACGGGGAAGTTTGGCCATGACATCCACCAAGTGTGTGTTTCAGCGGTGACAAATTAAAGCTTTCAAGCAGCTGTGATGTTTCCACGTGGGGGGAAGCTGATAAAAATCACGGGAGGTGAAAAGGAGAGCTCTTTCACAACGTGGGGCCGGAGACAGAGATGGGCAGAAACCGAGTTTTGATAAGAAAGCGGAGAAAACCACCAGAGAATAGCCGTCCTCAATGGGGAGGAAAACAAAAACATCCCTGTTGTTAATGAGGAGGACTGGATCACACAAAAATTTATTTCTAGAAGGTTACTGTGTAGGTCTAAAAAGCCTGAAAAATTTTCTGGGTTCTGATGTGGAAGCTGAACTACACATTCGCTGACCGGAGGAAAACTTCTGTTGGGAAATTTTGGAAAAGCAAAAGGAAAGGGACCTGATACAAAGAAATCCCATCCCTGGAGATCTCCAGGACCAAAACTGGTAACATGGCATGTTCCGTTTTCATCCGTATCAGCTTCCATGTTGGAGAAAGCCATGGGAAGGTGTGCTTCTCAACGGAAAGCACAGTCCAGAGAAGAAAAAGAAGAAAAGGGTTTAGGACATCTCATTTTCCAAACAATATTTTCTACAACAGCCAGACTCCCAAACTAAGGGCTAATCCAAACCCATGCACACTCAAAAAATAATATAAGAGAACCTCTGCTACCTCTGCGCTACTCTATCTCAGGGTAGACACGCTCATACAATGAAAGATTCCCATGGYGGAGCCTATTAGGAGAGGTTATCTCAAGAAGCAAAGCTCCTGCAACTGAGGTGGAAGCACATTGGAAAAGAAGGACAAGCTCTGGTGCTCCTCGTGCTTTATGAGTGTTGAAGAGCAGCTCCCTGGAACACCTGGCAAGCTCCTGACCATAAAGAATGACGGAAAACCAAAGGATGCCCTCTGAGGACTGTGCCTGTGAGYGCCCTGCAGCCGCCCCTGGGCATCCCAGCAGTGGGGGCAGGATGAAGCCGGTCTGAGGGAAACCTTCCTCCCCCAAATCCACACAGTGGGTCCCCAGCTGCTCCTCAGCACCAGCTGTTTGGCTCGTCAGGTCCGCTCCTAGCTCCCCACTGCTTGCTAATGCAGACGTTGCCAAACTGTATTTATTTGGAGACTGAAGCAAGGCTACATATGGAGAATTTCACCTTTGACAAGCACTAACTTCATTTACATTAACACCTGTCTAGACTGTTTTCCTAAGTATAAACACAAAAATCTCCTTAGTGTATTTGGGCCCTTCTTACTTAATTAACCATATGTGACGTAAAGTGATACAACCCAGTTAAAGGTATGTCATTGTTGACAGGATCAGTTACAGGCAGGCATAAGTATTCACTGCTTACACCATCTGTGCTGTACTCCGAAGTGCAGAACCTCGTCAGGGAGAGTGTACACAGAGTAACTGTATTCACTTTCATTAAAAACCACCAAGCTGTTTTGTCAGCTCTAGGCATTTGCTGTTAAAAAGTTGCAATAATGTAATGCACATTCACCTTCTCCTCCCACCACGTGGCTAGAGCCATGTATTTGAAGGGGTTTGAACAATTTTTGAGAACATTTTGCATCGTGAGTGATTTTATTCTTATATAGTGGCTACTGTACCAGAGTCTTGYAAAACTCCAGGTAGATGCCAGCCTGGAAGTCACTGTGGATGTGGTAAAGAAGTAAGGCTTGTTGGTTCTGGTCAAGGTACTTTGCAAAGCTTGTTCTTCATTGCTCTTCCTAATCTCAGTATTACAGGATCTGATCATATAAAATTTGAGGAGAAAAACACAACAGCAATGAGYGCCTTGGAAAGCTCCAGGTGCCACGTGCGTA
Source organism: Nothoprocta perdicaria (assembly GCF_003342845.1). Classification (NCBI taxonomy): domain Eukaryota; kingdom Metazoa; phylum Chordata; class Aves; order Tinamiformes; family Tinamidae; genus Nothoprocta; species Nothoprocta perdicaria. The sequence continues at coordinate 3,362,426 of NW_020456065.1, read as the reverse complement.
TGCCTGCAGACAAGTAGACACACAAGGATGTGTATAGTGGGAATACCACAAGCAGCTTCATCCCTTTCATGTTGGCTTCAGTGGTAACGCAGAGCTAGACTAAACAGATACTCCTTCTTAAAAGTACATGAACAATTTAATGAATGAGTTCTATGCATAAAGAAACTATAAGGAGATATGTTCATATCTCTATAGCTCGAATGGGTATTATTTATGCTCCTGTCGTTATTAAYGGACTCCTGCCATTACTGCCATTATTTTTATTTTAAATCATAATTACAGGACAGGTAAAATAGTCACTGGATGGCAGAGGAACTGCTTTCAAAGGAGTGTTCTGGAGCGTGGAAAAGAGCTATACAGCTCTGTACATTTAGTACCATAGAGCAAAATTTCTAAGCACAGGCTGAATTGCCATCTACATTTTTGCYCAGAATTGAGGGGCCCCAGCGATGCGATATGCTTCCAACCCGGCTCCCTCCAAAGATCACACATTCAGGGAAAATTGAGAACCATTTTTCTGACATTAAACGATGACAGTTGAAGACTCTCATCTCCAATCCAGGCCACATGGGAAAGCAGACTGCGGGCATCCAAGCACATTTTCTTCCTGCAGAAGAGACTGGGGGCCGCACTGGAGTCGACCCACAAGTTCAACAGCAAGAAGGGACAAATCAGATGCATTTTTATCCCTCTTGTTTGCATACTGTCCTTCTATATCTGTGCTTAATTTGGAAGAGACTGAGAGGCACACCCATGTGGGAAGAGCAGTAAAAGCCCCTGTTGGCAGCTGAGGACTTTTTGCTGTGTTTACTTTAAAGACAGTCTATACACTTGGTCCCCGRTGCTGTTTCACATCTCAGAGCTACGAAGCACTCAGAGGACACCGACTATTTCATGAAATGATCTAAGAGAAGTTCAATTACCACGGGGAGCTTAAATATGTTAATTGGGAAATGGGGACCGCTAAAACAATGAAACACAGATTTGTGGCTAGCGTGCCTGTGTCCCTGGTGTTGAAAAGAGCTGAAAGAAAATCTTGCTTCAGGGTGCTGGGAAATATGTATAAAGAGGAAAGATTTACTCGAAATCTAGGGCACTCTCCTTAGAATATTTCTTACAGTGGTATAGAACACACTTGCAAATGGAAGGCAGCCTTTCTAAGGCAGCTTTTAATTAAAAAAATAAATAAATAATAAAAAAGTTTTTAAGTAGAAAACTCCTTCACTCCACCCATTGGACTACATAGGAAATGTTTTACCGAAACTCTAATTCAAAAATGAAAGTACCTACTAGTTTGGTTTTTTTTTTTTTTTTTTTTTTTTGAAACTGTACTGGGAAAAAAAAAGAGTAATCAAAAAAAGTGAATTCAATTACAAATAATTATCAAACCCACGTAATTTTCAATAATATATCGTTAAAGTCTACTACAAAACAAAAACTCCCAAGTTCCTACAAAGATTCAGAAAAGCCTGAAACACTCTTTTCCTTTTGGTCTCCTTATTCATAACCTCAAAATCTGATTTACTTTTCTCTTGTAACAAAGAGTAATTTTAGCCTGTCCTATTAGCCTGTAGAAATCTCACTTCCACATTAATTTCTGATAGATTCGCCTTTGAAGGGGTGAAAAGGTTTAAATCTCACCTAGAGGACAAGGTTAAAGTAAACTAAGCAGCACGGTTTGCTCTAGTACAAACCTGAACAAGAGTTAAAAGATGTTATGAAGCTGTCAGAGTTGGCAGCTTTAAAACCCAGTATAGAACCAAACAGCTCGCTTGATTTTTGAAGCCAAAAATTTATGTAACAATAAAATTGGTTGTTCTGGAAAAACATTCGCTATATCCTTTTATATTTGTCTCCAAAAAGACATGTTTTCTTATATTAGATGCAACAGTTGCATATGTCTGGAAGCAGAGGGCTGTCTGTTGCACAGTACTCATGTATATTACATARTATTATATTTTGTTATAGGCAGTCTATGAGGAAATACCTACATTTACCACGAGCAGCGTTATACGAGGGGTCAGCAATGTGCCTTTCACTAGAAAGTACTTCTTAGGGGTTTGCACCTGCTCTTGCTCTGCACCCAAGTGTCTGGAAGGAAGGTTTGCAGGTCAGGTATCTGGCTGAACCCCTGCATGCCAGAGATGTCTGTGCAGCCCTTGGGGAGGAGGAGGAGGAGGAGGAGAAAAGCCTGAGATAAAGGCCTCATAAGCTAACAGTATCTGCCCCACAGCAGGTCCCATGGCCACCCTCCCCTTCCCTCCCCTCATTAAACCCGGACTAACTGGATTGCGGCRCGTCAGCGCAAGCAATTCTGCCTGCTCAGCCTAGAAGGCAAACTACAGCAACAAGGAGAACTAGAATCACACAGTCCCCTTGCAGGCAGTAGCACCTTTTCCTGGGCTATAAGGAGCTATTAGGGGTTCTGTGTATCCTTCCGTAAAATCCACACATGGCACAGAAGACATTTTAACAACCATTAYGTGCAACAAGTTAAGTGTTTCAAGTGAAACAAATGTCATAATTATCACCATTATCCGTAATGATCACACTTCAGGTGGAATTGCCCCAGGAATCTTTACAATAATTATGCCTTAATATTTTAGAGAGGCCCAAGCTGAATTTTAAGTGGATTCAGGTGTTCACCTAACAGATAAACAGTGTGTTTTGTGCAGATAATAAAGGTGGGGTACAGAAAACCTAAAGCTGCTATCTATTCCCTAAAACAATAAAAGGTTGTCTATGTTTTACAACTTTCCATTGGAAAGTTAGGCAGTTCTGCTTGTTTCATCATGTATAACATTACACTTTCTTCTCTTGCAGAAATACTAACTTAAGGCRAATATTGTCTGGAACACAAAAATATCAAGATCTGGATTTGGGACAYTTCCTTCAGATTCTGTGTGTACACATCTGAATTTACCCTTTACTCAAAAAAAACTAACAAACAAAAAAAAACCTCAGCCTGGCCCAGGCTGCCCAGGGAGGCTGTGGAGTCTCCTTCTCTGGAGATCTTCCAAACCCGCCTGGATGCCGCCCTGTGCCCCSTGCTCTGGGTGTCCCTGCTGGAGCAGGGGGCTGGACTAGATCTCCAGAGGTCCCTTCCAACCTCAACCACCMTGGGATTCTGTGATTCTGTGCTCCCAGTCGATGCAGCTGGGGAATCGTGTCGCTGCACGGTGGCACAGCAAGTTTCAAGGGTTCTGCACACAACTGACATCTTAACATCGCCTCCCGAGGTCTGCAACGTCTCTTCAGCTCCGTCTTTCCACTACTGCGCTTGGTGAGCCAACCTGCCTGTAATAACTGAGCTCAGAGATTGGACCAGGAGCTCAGCTCCTGATTTAAACACAGTCACATAAACCAAACGGATGCGAGAAAAGCATTTTCTTGGCCCTAGCTTCTTCAGTTACTTTCTGCACAGTCACATGAGGATACATACATGAACTGACTCCAACCATTTCTACAATACTAACAATCTATTTAAAAAAGCAGTGATGATGTAGATGAGTGTTATTTGCTTTGCTACAGTGGAATTTCATGCTTGGTTAGTTGCTAAGAATGGATGGGATACCAAAAAGCTACAATGAAATAGGAATTACAAGAACACAAGGCTGTTACAAGAACAGGAGATTCCTATTCTTGCATATATTTTATCTGTGTTTAATGGAAATGGCACAGAGTCACAGTTCAGTATTGGTGTATCAGCCTCAGCTTCAAAGTTTTCAAATATAGTTAAATGAAACCAAATGCAGTTAGATGAATGTGAATCGATTTCTAGAAAAAAAAAAAAAAGAAAAAAGAAAAAAAGGAAATAAAAAGTCTGAATTCTTGTGCTTTTTGTGGTTATCTGGAATGCACTTGCAATAACTGAAGCCAAGAGAGCTCAGATCTGGAAACTGAGTTTTGCTGAAAATGGAGAAGCGGCTCTTCTCTAACATTTGCACTGACATCTTCTAGGAAAACAGTGATCTGTTGTACCTCATTTGAAAGGGCTGAATAAATGTCAGTGTTCAGCAGCTTCCCCACTCTAACCAGGCCTGGCTATCTACATGGAAGCCCAAAATGAGGATTGCTACTCACCTGCCCTGCTCCTTCTTCCAGCTCCACACAGAACGGATCCATGTCCTACTGCCTCTATCACTCCCCAACAGCTCCGAACAAAGGTAGTGCAGCATGAAAAGGAAAAGCACCAGGAGCTCCAAAATCCTTCTCAGGTCTTTTCTCATTAGCAGATATTCAGGATCTCTACTGGAAGAGCATCTACTCTTCAAGGAGATAGTTCTGCTCAAACTGTCTTGCCAACTCTTCCGAACATTAAGGAGGTGAGTTTTTCATCAGCGTAAATACTTCTTAGCTTATGAAACAAGTATTGATTCATCCATTTTTATTAGCTCTCTCCCAAAGCCCACCTGGCTTCCAAGCAGATCAATCCAAACTGAACGAGATGTCAGTCACAGCAGTGAGAAAGCCAACATACCCAACACTTCATCTCTGCGGAACACACATGCAGACGGGCAGTTGACCGCTCCCTCACTCACGCCGCCCCAGTCCTTAACCGTTTGGAAATCACATTCTGTAGGTTTTTTCTTCTCTCYTCAGACTGCTTTCACACCACCTCTCTGTTATCTCTCCATGAATATCCGGCCATCAACTTAAGCTACGCATGGCTAAAACAAATTTTTCGGACTTTATCTCACAAAAGTCCTTTCCATACAATGTTCTTCAACCTTTGCAAAAGCTCTGGCTTTTACAGCGAATGTCTGGCCTACATTAACATTTGCCCTAGGTCTTCATAGACGGGATACTCTTTCTTTTTTATATACTAATACATATGGCCATATATATTCATACCAACCTCCTCAACGAAAAGCATGCCCTATCATATCCATTCTTGATTTTGTCAAGCATTCTTCCTTGGCTTCGACACCCCTTATCCGATATGCCCAAATCCATCTAAATTCTTTGCTGGAAAGATACTATTTCTAGCCCGTCAGTTTGTTCATTCTATCCTTCTTTATAGCTCCCTGGCTCTGGTCTTCCTCTARGAACAAACTCTCACTGATGTTAATCCACAGAGTGGTTCATGCTGACAGTCCCTAGGAACACACACATCCCTAGGAATGAGCACTGGTGTGTTACTTCTTGTTTTTCCTATCATGCTCGGGAGGAAAACCTGCAAAAGTGGCTCTAGCTACGTGATGTTTTGGTCTGCTATCAGTTTCTCAAACTCACATATTGCACAGGTCACCAAAATGGCAAACTCTTCTTCGACATCTCTCTTAAAGCTTTTATTTACCGTAACTACAAAACCAATGAGAACAGGTGACCTAAACGGGTGCTACGACTCCTTATCCCACTAACCCCTGATCAGCTACAGCTCCCCCTCCATCTACATTTAATTCAATGTACTTCCAGATCAGTCAGTTGAGGTGTCTTCCATAAAACACCTCTTCCGCAAAATCTGGCACATYCCCGAAGTATTTTGGGCTTTCTGCACTATGACCTTTTGATAAGCCAAAAGAATTAATGACAATAGCAAACTATGTGTTTTGGCATCATCGGTTAAACCATAAATTAACAACTGTTTTATTACTTTAGTTATAAAATACCTCACTTTTTCCCCAACGTTCAACTACGTTAATGGTTGCTCATTTTTCCTCACGACATATTTTGTGTGTCAGTACCAGATTTTTTTCCATAAAGCTGGCATGCTGTGGCGATGGCACTGATCACTCTTGAATAAGACAATGATATCTCTGGCTTATGCCAGTGGATGAGGTGTAACATGTAATTAAAAGTGATGATGCATTTATTTGCAGAGATTTAATAGCGCTATTGATGTTATAGCATAATTGTGTTGACTTTGAAAACATTGTTTTAAAATTAAATTAATAATGCCTTTTTCTATATTGTTCCACTGACATCCACTGTGATAAAACTGTGCAGAGTGAAACCAAGTCACCAATTTTTAAAGATGATTCAGAAATCTAAACACAAAACCTTTGAGTGAGGAAGAAGCTTTCTGGAAGATCTGAAAGCTCTAAACACATTCTTTTTTACCACCATATTTCCATCTCAAATCCTATTCTGTCACGATTTATGTGAAAGGATACTCAAAATGAACCCTGATTAAAGAAGGTGATCAAAGCCGTAGATTTCAAACAATATGGGAAGAATATCTTCTATATAAAAAGTGTTGTAAAAAGTATATCCAATGATGAGTTCTTATACAGTATCTATCAGAAGAAAAACTGCTGTGCATTGAAACAAACATCTTAATATATTTATTTTCTTTAAAAAAATACATATTGTCAGCTGTTTGTATGCATATATTTATATTCTAACTTCTGAGGCTCAACTTTATAACCTCAACATAGCATCAAAATATGTTATTTGCTTTGTACATACATTAATATATATTTAATAGACATATGTTTTGCTCTGAAAAGCCATTAAGAATAAAAAGAATCCTGAAGAATAAGTTGTATTTGGTGTTGTGCTGTGCAAACCAGGCTTTATATGATCATATATATKTCATAATCTGAGACCATGAACATCATAATCTGAGCAGGTCCCACTCTGTTTAGAATGGACGTTTGCCATTATCTAAGCACCTTCTCACCACAGCTTTYGGGTCTTATTCCTCAGTGTTTTATCCTGTATTGAAAGCACTCATAAGAGCACCTAGAATTTAACATGGAATCCTTACTTTTTTTCTGGAAGGGCTGTTTCTGTGGCACCTCCTTTGCTGTCCAAACGCCCCCCGAAACTTTATTACTTTACCTTAAAGAACACAAACATGTATATAGAGAAGGCCCTGTGGGGGCCCTTAGCATTAGCTCGATTCTGCAGGCACGGAATTGCCACGGGYGCAGCGGGCACCGTCTCTGGGATCTCGGGCAGCCCCACATGCTGGTGTGGGGCGAATCCCCCGCTTTGGGGCAGGGTGACCCAAACACAGAGATGTGCTGCACGCCATGGGCGCAAGGCAGCGCCGGTGCGGAGTGGCCCGGGCCCTCCAGGCGCCCCGAGGCGGATGCCTCCGCAGGGGAAGCCAGCACACTGGACACACTCCGAACTCGGGTCCAGAAAATGACTCCACGTGCTCCAGCGCGGGGGCAGGTGATCACAAAGCCCCTTAGAGAACAACCCTGCTGAGGGGAAGMGGAGGACTGGGCATCTAAAACGTCCAGCAAGGGAATTCTTTTAGCTAAAACCTGCCGCCATTTAATAAGCAGCTAAGTAAAATAGAAGGAAGTTAGGAGCCTGGAAAAGGGTAAGACCTGCCATAACAGAGCCTGCACTAAAGATGCTACAAGCACTCCTGCATCTTCTACTCCACAATTTTAATGCAGTGAATTAATGAAATATTGATGTGAAGCATAAAGAAGATTCTAGATTAATTTTACCAGGCTTTTAGTTTTGTATTTTAAAGCCATACATTTTATGTAGACATAAAAAACAGACATATGTAGACATAAAAAACAGAGGGATTTTTTATTAGGTTGCATTGCCGTAACCTTTATCCTTTGCATTAATCTTATCCCCTGTAACCTTATCTCCTAACCGCAGCAGCATCCGTTGTCTGCTGCCCAAGCTAACGGGAACCCGGATTCCCCGGAAAGTGGCAGGGCTGGGAGGGTGGTGAGGGGCAGGAGGGAAGGGAAGGAGGGCTCTGGAGAGGTTTAGGAGAGAACACCGAGGGCACTGGCCAGAGACAAGGGCGGCTCCATAGAGACCGCAGAGACATACTGCAAAATACCTGCTGGACTTGAACTAGCTCCATGCAGTCAGTGGCCTTTGAACAGGCTTTCTGTGCTCCTCGTTCTGCAAAAGAGACACAGGGACAGGGCACAGGGACACCCAAGTGCTCTGCACGTGCAGCCTGGTTCCCTGTGCGTGCAGCCTGCTGGGCTCCCTCGGGCTTCGCTGCTCAGGGGTCCCTGCAGCTCAAAGGCAGCTCATCTGCTCGTGGGCTTAAACTGGTTTCAGAACTCCTGTAGCCACACCGAAACATGGGCCCAAATTAGCTCTGTATCTGTGGCACAGTTAATCCAAAACCTGCATTGCAACATAATGCCGAGTTAAGTCCAGCTCAGCTCCTGGTTCCTCACTGCAAAGGATGTTCGTATTGTAACTGATCATGCTGTGCTACATGAAGACCCAGTTCTCTGCGGTTATTGAGACTAAAGCTCCTCAAAATGTAGCCAAACCACACCTGCACCAAACAAGAGGCCTTTCTAAGTGCTGCTTAAGGCCATCTAACCAGCTCTTCTAAATAACTTGAGTTTTGAGGTTCCCTCAGTAAACAGGAATAAGAACAGCATGAAGTTCATAAAAGTTTGTTTTACTTGAGGATATTTGTTCCAGAGCAGCCAAAATTGCTAAGTGTCTCCTCAGCTGAATTATTTCTCCACCCTAGAGAGAGGGTGTTCCCTCTAAACCAGAGATGATGGCACAACAATTCCAGAAAGTATTGTTTGCATTTCAGTGATCCTCAGATTACTAACACACAGGATTTTAACATACAGCATTTGTTGCATGAAAAATATAAAATTATGTTGCTTCAGAAAGCAAATGCAGCGCTCTTAAGGGTATTTATTCTTCTGTTGGATGCATGATCTTTTTACGGCCCTTATCACCATACTAAGCACCCTCAGTAGTCTGTTAAGAGGTGGAAGCAATTGTCATGTTGACTTCATTTCCTCTTTTCCTAAGGGGGGAATTGAGTGCAAAATACAATGTTTTGGTAGGGTTTACTTTATTTTATTCTTTTAATAAATTTGTACACTGACTTCTGTGTCCGTGTCAGGCAAAGCTAAGTAACTGAAGTCTGTCTTGCCCTTGCAGGTGTATAGCCGGTCACCTGCAACACCCACCCGCAACACCCACCCGCAACACCCACCCGCAACACCCACCCGCAACACCCAGAGCTTTTCCTGGAAGGGCTGAGCACCCGGGCTGTGCCAGGGTGACAAGAAGTTCTACTGTGCGTGAGCTGATAGTAATTTCACCACTTTCAAGATGAGAACCAGGATCCTGAACTTAAATCTCTGTTCTCACAGAATGAAATACTGTTCTCTGGGAATACCATGCCATTAAGGGCTAAGGGAGTAAGGAACTGCGGAATACTGGAGGTTGAAGKGACCTATGGAGGTCATCTAGCCCAACCTGCTGCTCCAAGCAGATCTAACAAGAACAGGTATCTTGGAAGCTTGTCCAGTCATGTCTGGAAAATGTCCAAGCGCAGAAATTCAAATATCCRATGCAAACATCACAGAGGAAGCCCTACATCTTCTGCACTGTTCTGGTTTCCTGAATAACACAAAGACTTCGACCCAATTATTTCTGCAACTTCTCATTCAGTATGTTGTATGTCTTCTCACAAGTCCATAATCAATTTTAATATAAAGAGCTCAAATTAGAGAGACTGTAATGCATTCCACATTTTAATGTATAATTCTTATGACATAATAACATTAAAATCTCTTCCATCTTAACAGATGGACTGCAAGATGCCATTTTTGTTTCAAATGAAACATCACTCTAACCTCTAGAATTACATCATCATTCACTACAAAAGCTTCCCTTTTTCAGTTATCTCTAGTAGAGAGAGAAATCACCTACTAACTATCAGACAGTTGATCCCACAAGGTTATATTAATACAATTATATTATTTATAAATATCATATATAATATATATAGTAATGTGTATAATATAGTTTATTATATATATTAATGTGTATTTATAAGCAAATAAAAAACAAGATGGAGAAATCTTTCTTCTCAGGACTCCCATGACTTCAAAGATCGGTTAAATGTTAGTGAAAAGAAAAAGCAAACCGTTTTGTAATCAAATGGGTCTCTTCTGTTACACAGCACAAAGTACACTTTATGCTGGGAACTGGAGGCTAGGAGGAGGAACCAGAGATCGTTTTCCTTCTAAGAGCTGTTTCATTTTCCTGGCCTGTGTGGAGCAGCCTGCCCTGCCTGGTTCTGTGGGCAGCAGCCGTGGCCTTGAGCACGAAGCCCTTCCCTAATACGTGGCCATGCACCACCCAATGCTCTCGCTCAGACGGTCGTAACTCCCCAGGAAGAGTCCTACTGTGAGAAAAGTGCCCTCCTCCCTGAAAAACCATTAAGCAAGTACATCGCCAAGCCATGAGAAACGACTTCCTCTAAAACCGATGAAGAAATGAGAAACCTGCCAGTGCCATGCRGTCTTGAAAGCAGAACGGCAGGATTACAAGGTCAGTGATGTTCCTTTTSAAAGATGTTATCTGGGCAGGATTCCGACTCCTAGAGAGCTCAGAGAAAGGAAAAAGACAAAACACAAACAAAAAATACAACAGGCAGCAAAAACCAACCAAGTGAAAAAGAATTCTAAAGAAAATAAATAAGAACGATGAGCGATGAGAAGTATCCTTTTCCGCAACCATGCTTAACCCTTCAGTAACCTCTAGGAGCTACACAGAAACGCGGTGTCATTAGATTGGTTTTGCTTAGATCCCAGGATGACGATTTCCAAAAATTGTTTGGCCCCTCACGTGTTGTTGTGGTAAAGAATGTAGATAGCTACGAGAGAGAAAAGAGTGTGGCTTCCACACAGACCAGATCTGATCAAGCACTTTGAGATGTAGGAACCAAGTACCACATAAGCTGCTGCATGGAGGACAGCGATATGGGAAGCAGCCCCACATCTTTCTGTCCAAGTGATTTCCTTCAGCTCAAGCTAGCCAGGCTAGAGGAGTGTTACGCACAACTAGACACCATTCAGCACAGGCCTGACAGGGACATCCCTAACAGAGCAACTCGTAGCCGGAGAACCAAGCRGTTGCTCTACACGACTCCCTCAGGAAGCCACCAAAGCAGGGTTTGCACGCAAGAAAAATGTCCCTGCTGCCAAAAACAGGACTGTGGGAAGAACGTCATCAGAGCAATACTCCTGTCGTTAGAGGGCTAGAGCATTCAGTCGGGTTCCTCTAAAGAGGAATCGGAGGAATCTGTGGCACAGATACCACCTGCTCGTCCAGCTGAGCACAGGGCAAAGCTGTCGGAAGGGCCTCCGTTAGGGGCCTCAGTGCCTTGAAACTAGCAGGACTCCCCGTGCGGTGGCCTCGGTTCCCTCCCTGCTGTGCCTCGTGTTCCCATTCACCGCGTGCCACGGAGGGCCCGGACACGGCCCAGGCCAAGCTGGGCCARGGCCACGTGCACAGGCCCAGCCTTACACGAGCCAGCGCCAGCCCCTGCACTGAAGCGACTGCTCCCCACAGGCCGGCCTGCTCCTATCACCACTTTGCCTGCCAGCGACCGCGCTGCAGCACCGAACGTAGGCGCGTCAGCTCCTTGAGCAGACAACCCTTCTCATTCTGTACGTCTAGGACACCCCACAGCCTCCTCTGGGACATTCCTATTCCTGCTGGGTGGTGCCTTCAAGATTCAGTCAGGAGTTAACAAAGTGCATGCCCAGATCCAAGGGGGAGGCAAACTCGTTGCGCTCCCCACGAAAAGCAGGCCTAAGCAGGGCTAGCCCAGATGCTTCTGTGGCTGCAATTAGGAGTCATCTCCGTTATAAAAAAAAATGCTAGCCAAAAAACTGTATGAAATGGWAAATCCCCAGCCTTGGAAAGTACAAAGGAATCTTTAGYGGAAAGATGTTCACTTATTATTATATCTAGTGATCGAGGCCCAAAGTATGGCTGCACTGGCAGGATCATAGAACACATCTTGCACCTCTCCATCCTTTACCTTTTTTTTTTTTCTTCCTTTCTTTAAACAGTTTCATGCCCTTAACAAATACAAATACCTGTTTCAGAAGGCCATGCTGCATCACTGAACATTTTCAAATGCTTCTTTTAAAATCAGCCCCAAAGGCTAAGACAATACACACATATTTAATATAATACCCCCTGGTTTCTYGAGGTTTGCTTTTTCTTTCCTGGAGAAAGTAAAACCTCATACAATCCCCTCCAGTTGTAGTAATATAATACTCCTTTCCCCACCAGATGGCAGTAACTTCAACTTAATATAAACCAGACTGGTTGCCACATGTTCAGCAAACAATGGCATTCTTTATAGTTGGGTTTTCGCAAGAGGAAAATGCTGTTTTTTTAACATTTAGAGCTATTCCAGATCCCTGCTATTTATTCACAAATTGCAGGAAAAAAATTCTACTAACAGCTTTTCTACTCAGCTTTGATCAATGTATCCTACAAGTTTTTCTTTTTTTTTTTTCCTTTTTTTTTTCTCTTTTTAAAACATGTATCATTCCAGGTTGTAAAATTTTCAGTATAGTGTAATTTTGTCAAATTTGGGAAATGCAGGGGTTATCTCAAGTCACTGCCCTTTTCCAACAACAAAATCTAATCTCAAATGACTTCCTGGCTCTCAAGAGTAAAATAAACTTTTACAGTATATACTAATAGTTAAAATGACTAAAGGACTTTGCGGGGTGTGAGGGGGAAGAGGGAGGAACTGTAAAGTGTAATTATTTGATGAAAATTTGTACTCAATCTGGATATCACATCTAGAGCAAAAATACCACAGATGACACATATTATGTTCCATACAGGCTATATTCTTTTCAGCATCCGAGGTAGCAATTGTTTCCACTGGTAAGGGAGTTCTGTCAGCACAGTCCAGACCCGGTGAAAATAATGTAATCCAGTGGATGGGAACTGCTCTGTAGGATATCCGTTTTTAGGAGTGACTCTTCCACAGGTTCTAGCCAAAATATGATTTTTCAACGATTATTTCCTTAAGTTCTCCTTAATTTTTTTACAAGAAAATGTCACATATAATAAAAAGAGGACTTTATTCCTACTCTGCTAATATTAGTATTCAGAATAATTAACTGAATTTATATTCAGCTCCATGCTGACTGCAAAGAAAATATCAAAAATGCTCATTCTTATTAATAAAACACTCATCTTCCAATCAATTTATGACTGAATACACAGTCTGTTTGGACAGCTGGTTTCTACTACCCTACAAGCACAGATTCAGATCCTTTTGTCTTCTACTATTTCTTTGGTTTCCAGCCTTAGAAAGAAAAAGTAGAGCAAAATTTTCCTCACAAACAGTAAAGTACAGAGATGGAAAAAAAAAGTCTCAAAAATAAAGTGAGAGTAAATGAACTGGTTTTTATGGACAAGCAGAGAAGGAGAGGAAAAAAATAAGATAGAGAAAGAAAACCTGGTATTAGGTAAATCAAAAATGAGTTGTCCAATAGATATGGAAACAAAAAAGGCAGCAAGATCTAACAAAAGATTCACAATAAAAAGAAGACTTAAGTAGGAGGGAAGAAAGAAGTCCAGGAAAKTAGGGTTATGTTAACAACTTTACTTGAAATCTGCTGTTGAATGACTGCTCTTCAAGAACACATTGATATGATTGCTTTCTAAATCTCAGCACCAAACAGCTCGCCGCATGTATCCTTCACATTCTACTGGCTTGTCACTAACATTCTCAAATATTTCACTTTTCACCACCAAACCCTTTCATTAAACCATAAATGTTGGTCCAGGTTCCATGGATAAGTACTAAATGCCCCTGATCCCAAATCAGCATCATTTGAATTGAAGACGGTCTCTACACATAAAACATACACATATAACAGTATAATTTAAAAGACGATTTCATAAGCTTTTCTTCACAGCTTCATATTCTTTTGTGACCACATATTCATGTCAGCTGGAAATACGGTAACTGTAGAGGCCAATGTAAAGCTAAGTTACTCCTAACATGCAAAGGAAGAGGGAAGGTAAAGGTACAAAAGAACGGCTAGGTGGAGAGCACAAACCTCTGTGAATACCCATACTCTCAAAAATCATTCTCAGATCCAAATGATCTAAGCTGAATGAGTCATTATTGAACGAGATGGAAGAATCATGGGGAGCTACTGTTTAGCATAAGGTCCCAGCATGAAAAGGTGAGCAGGGTGCCAAAGACCAGTGAAAACACAGTCAGAGACAACTGGGTTTTGCTTCAGCAGCAACATCAGTAACAGGGACACCTGAAACTTTTAGAACATCTTAAATAATTTTTAAAAGATATTGGGGAAAGGATGGGTACAAGAAGGGCAACAAGAAATTAAGTCTGTAGAAAATGTGTTCAAATGGAAGTTTTAAGASATTTCAAATCTATTTTAACTGACTTGAAAGAATTCGTAGTGGAGATAATCGGGGGAAAAAAAGTACAATTTACAGGTGCCAGCAAAAAGTAAAGGCTAGAAGCTGAAGCCAGACAAGTTTAAATTAGGTAAAGGCACATTTTTAAGCAATTAAATACCCTTACCATGAAGTAAAATTGTGAATTAAGTAAAAGATACATGCTTTCCTGCTGAGCTCCAACATAAAATAGAGGGGAGTGGCTATATAAAATGCCGAAACCTTATGATTTGTAACAGGTTAAACTACCCAGTCCAATGGTACGTTCTGATGTTAAACTCTGTGACTAGCTAGAAAAGGTGTGAAACAGTCAAACATTTCYCTAAGGAAGAGAGATTTGAAGCACATCAAGACAATCCCAGCCTTCAAAGAAACCAGACTGTTGCCATTTAGAAGGTCTCAGAAACTCCAGGTGACATTTTAATCGAGAAGAMGACGGCGGCAAACTTCCCTGCCATGTTCTCCATGAAGATCATGACAACCTTCCCTGCCGTTTTCCCCAGGAAGATGGCGGCAAACTTCCCCGCCATGTTCCCCATGAACATGGCGGCAAACTTCCCTGCCATGTTCGCCATGAAGACGGCGGAAAGTTTCCCCGCCATGTTCGCCATGAAGACGGCGGAAAGTTTCCCCACCATGTTCCCCATGAAGACGGCGGAAAGTTTCCCCACCATGTTCCCCATGAAGACGGCGGCAAGCTTCCCTGCCGTTTTCCCCATGAAGACGGCGACAGGCTTCCCACCGCACACCCTGGCGCCTCACGGGGCAGCGGGACGGGGCTGCCGCGATGCCCCCGCGCAGCTGTGGCCTGCGCAGGCACCGGGCACCCGGCCACGACACGACACAGCCACGACCCGGCCACGGCCGTGAGGGCCACGACAGCGCCCACAGAGCGTGTGCAAGCGCAACTACCCCGTGACAGCCATTTCTGACAAAGATCTCTGGACTTACCCGTAACTCACGGAATGGTGAAAACGACCCCTCTGCAAACCGAAAGGCAGCGGTGCACCTGGAAGAAATATAGGCAGTCAAAACAGTGGTAAAGGACTAATGCAGTAAACCAGCCAAGTTTCTGAATTTCACTCCATTATTTGAAATTAACCCCAAGTCAGACAAATGCTTAAAGATATATTCCCCGGTATAAAAAGCATCCTTCTGCAAAAGCAAAACCATTTGGTTTCGAATTGTGATCAATATTAACAAGCCAACACCTCGAAGGGCATTACCATATATCAGTAGATTAAACAACATAAATCCAGTACCAGAGCACAAGTGGCCTGACCTCTCACTCATTAGAYGCAGCCCATCTAAACAATTCACCAGCCCCGTGGCCCACCCTCCGACCCTGGTTCTCTGAAGGCCACCAGAAAGCAAGGCCACACATAAGGTAAATGGTTTTACTCCCCCTGCATCTTCTTTCTTGCACCCCTTACATTGCCTTGTCATGTTATCAAGTTTGCGGCGATCGCTTGCTGGATCATGTTCAACCATGTGTTGAGCAGTGTGTGCAAACAGAGTCAAATGCTTCTACAAGCTTTTGCAGCATGAAGAGACGCCAAGACCCAAAGCACACACTGATTTTGGTAGATGGACAGCTTATTTACCACATCCTCACTCAGTAATGGTGCTAGCACAAGCTGATTCAGCTAGAACAACAACAACAAGGTGTACGGTTGGAAAAGGACCTCTGCAGATCACCTAGTCCAGCCTCCTGCTCCAGAGAGGACTTCGAGGTCAGATGAGGCTGCCCCAGGGCCTTTTCCAGCCCCATTCCGAATGTCCCCACAAAAAGGAAACCCACAGGCTTTCTCAGTGACCTCTCACAGTGCTTGACCACCCCCATCAACTTCCTACTATGTAACTGGAATTTGTTCTGTTGCAACTTGAGACCATTGCCCTTTCTCCTCTACTAAGCATCTCCAGAAAGAGCCCAGCTCCAACCTTTCCACAATCCCAACAGAGGCAGGGAAATCAGGACTTTACAGTTGGCTCTCCCTGCTTCTCCAGGCATACAGAGTCCAGGCCCCTTGGGCATCTCCATGGCTGCTGTCCACTAACCACCTGCGTGGCCCTTCCCTCACTGCTCTCCCGGGCAGCTAACACTGGACACAGTATTGCAGGGCCAAGTAGAAGGAACGCTGAAATACAGSTAGAGTAAACACAGGAGAACACAGGAATGTAGAAATGTTAGGAATAGTTTTGAAAAGCATATACATAACTAAGCTTTATTTATAAAAGTGCTAAACTCTGTTAACCTAAACTGGCAACCAATTTCTTTTACTTAGACTGCATTCTAACACCTACAACTTCTTTTTTTTTCTGTTCGTAGATCAAATGAATTTATATTTCTCACTCAAAAAAACTCAAAAAAACAATTGTTTTTTCTCATTGATACTAACATCTGAACAGACTACCCACAGCCAACACAAATCTCTGTTTAGAAGTAGAATTTACTCTGAAAAAAATCACATTTTTAATAGAACAAATACAATACTGGATGAAAATACCTACGGCCAAAACAGTCCTCTGTTTAGGTAATGCCATAAGCAATCCTCTGATCTCTTAACAGGTCTCATACTGTGCCTTCCTTTCCTTGCTATGAAGTTTTCCAGCAAATGGGGTAAGTTAGTAAAATTGTTACCTCCAGCAAAAGAACAAGATTTTTAAACAGGATTGTTTTAGTTTCTGGAAGCTCCTATTAGTATTAAATACAAGGGTAACACCACCACAACATATCCACACTGATCGCATAGGCACATCTACCACATAATTCCTCTTGCTTCCATAAGTGCACACATGTCCCCTCCTCCCAGGACCATTCCCAGGTGGAATATCAAGTTCAGCTCCTGCCATCAGAGGCAACTGTGCTGCACGTTCCCTTTCAGAAAGGTATCGTCTTCTGCCTTGAAAACAATTAAAGGATGCAGAAAAACCAGAGCCAACCACCTTGTCAGGAGGCTTTCCCAGAACGCTACTGCCTTGGTGGCTGGAAGCCTTTCTCTAACTTTCAGTCTGATTTCCCCCCAGCTGCTCCTGTCCCAGCACTGTTCTTCAGCTTAAATAACTGCTCTCATCCCCCAGTGTCTGCAGTGCTCCCTTCCCCACAATGTAAGAATCCATGTCTTTTCTCTTGGCCTTTATTTTATAAAAGAGAAGCCAAGCTTTAGTGTCCTCGCAATTCTCTCTCTCTCCTCCCTGCTCATCTTAGTAGCCTTTCTCCATGTCTCTTCCAACTAAGCTGATGCTTTCTAGATGCTAGACAGTATTCCTAGCAAGGTCGTTGCAGGGCCTCATAAAAAGGCATTCATAATTTTCTTTCACTGACTGAACAGTCTAACTTGATGCATTTTAAAATGACATAACCCTGCTTTTATGAACACTGGTGTCTCAATCATTTCAGATGAAATTCACTTTACGTAGCTTCAAGCAGTGCCTTTGAGCTAGTCACCGTACGCTGTTTAGGATGGAGAAACTGGATCAGCTACACAGCTTATTTTGTGGTCTATCAACATAATCAGTTTGTTCATCTTCTTTTTAAATCACAAGATAACAGCTAACAGCAGAACTAATCAGACCAATTGACATAATTTTGTTTTGTACTTTACCTTCCATCCAGTCTCTATTCCTCCRTACCTCAAAGTTTTTGATTTCCCTGATCTTTTCTGAATTAACAGTCCTTTTGAACTGCATCCTGAAAATGCACCTTTAAAACCCCCAGGAATTAAGAGATAGCAAAATTTTCCCTCAAAAATCAAGCGCCTGTGTAATGACCTGACCAGATCACATTTTGACAATCAATACTCTAGACTAGAACATTGGAAATAGCAATGGTATTTTACAAAATTCAGCTGTGTTAACGTTCAGAAGTGAAAACCAGGTACCAACTGTTGATCAAATTCCCTTCTCATAAATACAAGGATATAGAAATTGCAAGGCAAGTAGGACAGTAGGAAAAAAAAATGGAGATCAGAAACTGCATCTTGCTTTTTAGTGATCTGTCTATATAAAATCTCCTTAACTGCTACAAATATGCATTCCTGTCAGCATCATCTCCTATGGAACAACTACAAAACTTTGCTTTATGAAGAAAAAGTTGAAATCAGGAAGAAATCAATGTTCTCCTCCATGCCTTAGCCAAATCGATGCTGTTACAGTATCACATGATCTCCCAGTGGATTAATTCTTAAAAAGTGACAGCTGCTGAATCATATACAAGAAATTCGTCAGAATATTATAGGTATAGAGAGATAGATATAAATGTAACTAATATAGAAGTGTTGCTTTGCTTTGTGAGGTAAGTATTGGTATGGATAGACTGCTTTATCCCCCAAGCTTTGCAATACCTAACAGGCTAGACAAAACAGCTCAGGAATTCTCRTTTTGGTCATCATTTGCTCAACATAAAAATGTTCTTCACATTTCAGTAATTTTATCTATGTACAAGCATTTTAACAACACTTCATGTGATGCCAGCATTTGGAAAAAACTGGCTGCTTGGAGATAGAACATGGGATATCTAAGGAAACTTTTCATCCAAACTATCAACCCAAGCTAAATAGGAAGACTATTACAGACTATTTGGAAGATCTTTGAAGACAGAGTCATGCACAAGTAGAACTGAGTTATTTAGCACAGCAGAAGCCAGTCTGTGTAATCTCCATCCTACTTGGTAACCTACTTGGTGCTTGGAACCCCAGACTCGGGTAGGTCTCAGAAATGAAAYCACCAAAACCTTTGGTTTCCTGCACCACACCACTAAAAGCATTACCTGCCAGATAATTCAGGCTGAAATTCAAATTCAGAGACAGAAGGACTATAAATGAATACTGCAGGACAGAGGCAGCGATGTCACCTGTGAAATCCCTATTCAAAAATCTGGGGAAGCTGACRGAGAACCAGGGAATGCAGACGGGCATCCATGCGCCCTTCTTCCTAAAACACGTCCTCTTGCTGCTGGCAGAGCAAAACCACCATGATAGATGGACTACTAGTCTGCCTCTCAAAAAAGCACTTCTTATGCTCTTGAATTATCTTGTTCTATGGATAAAAGAAAGGAAGATTTCAGTATCACCTTGACAAAACTCAGATTTCAATATACATAGGTACTCATCCTATTTCATGAATCACCATAAAGTGAGGTAAGAGACCTCTGTTTAAAATGCGCACTCAAATACTGCAGCCCAAAAATGAGCTCAGTTAAAAGTCAGAAGTACTGAGTGAAGGAATACTGTTAGAGTTGTTGTCTAGCACTCACTGAAACCCAAAAACCCACTCACAGCAARATCAAAGGTGTGTTAGTTCACACAAATATGAAAGATTCCCTTCACAATCTAATTTCACATTTTTTAATGCTAAACGACCAGTCATTGTGTCCCTTACAAACCAAAAATAACCTAACTTTCCATTTTCTAGAAAAAAAAAAAAATCTATTTTCTTAGGCCAAAGCTCTTACAAACATGTCCTTGATGGTGGCATTTGTTAAGGATATGCTGACCTTTTCAAAGCTTTTATTTTCTTTTTCAAATGACTGTTTCAGTTTTGCATTCTACTGTGTATTCCTTCACACGGTACTCAATGCAAACCCTGCAGGCTTCCCCTAGTTTGCAAGGTTCGTTATTCGTGAGCGCTGAAGTATGACAGGGTTTTCTTGGAATTCTTTCTTGCCAGTAATGTAAAACTCCCTGAGCTCTTCAGATACAAACTTGGGAGGAATTTCTACCTCCATAACTAAAACAACATGCAATAATTTTATTAGTCGTAACTGTAAAAAAAAAAACTCCACCATTTACTCTGGGAACTCCCTTCCATGAATATCTCTTTGAAAGAAATCAACGAAGTCATCACTTTCCAGGCAGCGTGATGTTGTAACACCAAACCACCCATAGCTGAAAAGCACTGTGGTCCCTCCCTCCTAAGTCCGGTTTAATTTCTGATAGGGTTGTTCTGCAGTGTAGAAGCAGCAACCAACGGTGAGTAGATGCCACATCTTACATGGAAAGGATCACTGTGATGCTCTCCTGGAAACATGAGGTGGGGAAAAAAAAAACAGAACCATTTTAGAAACATTTCCTTCTCTGCATTGGGGTGATGCATCTTATGGTTGTTTCACGTGATCTCATCAAACAATCAAAAAACAGCTCTAAGCAGGAATCATTTCTGCCATGGGATCATACCAGGAAAATTATGATCCATATTTAGTTAGGGTCTATAGATCAATGATGTCCTTCTTGCTTGTCCTTGTGCTATCTGTCTTAAAAGAAATATGGTTATTTTGGCTCAACATTATTTCGGGTATGCTAYGCTAAAACTTTCTATGTGGTAGTGATTAGAGACAAGAAGAGTATTCAAGAACAAGATGGATTCATTTATTTTGTATATCAATCTGTAGTTCATGCAGTTAAGCATTCTCAATTTTAAAGTAAAGCTAATCTGCACACAGTATCTAAAGCAGATCATCCTAACTGTTACTAGTTTAGTTAAACTCTTAAGGACCTTGTTTTTGAGTGGAAAAGGCTAGAAACTGAAACATACTACTAAAAATCAATCAACATAGTTTTAGTCTTCGATGACTCTCTGCTAAATTGGGTTCTCCAACTCCTTGCTCTCCACTGACATCTCCACAGGCAGGCTTGAATATTCTCTGTCATTAAGGAAACCATGATCCTGGAGAAGCAAACCAAAGGATTTTTGGTGAGATCTGAAGTTGGTTTCACATTTAGGAACCTTGAATAAAGAAGTGAGGTTTTGATTTGAATTTCAGGTCACTACAGTTCCTCTGGTATCACTAAACAGGCTAAAACTGCAAATTCTGGGTTTTTTTTTTTCCTTTTTTTTCCTTTACCCAGTAGAATATTAGGATATGCATCATGATAAATTTCTGTCCTTGAAAAAGTGACTTACAGCATTGCTGATTATCATAAAAAAGTGCCACTGTACAARTGGTTTAAAGATGGTACCAGACTGTGGGACCATCATCTTCACTGAGCAAGAAGAGAAGAACCTCTTTAGGGTTTCTTCTCTGCATTAAGCTGTGATATAACTAATATTTTTTTTCTGAAAGAGTCTTACATGAGTGACTAAAATTAAGAGCTTTGATGAAATAAATGTGTTATAAAACCTTTTTTTCCACTGTTCAGGTGTTCATAGGGCAGATGTTCCACACAGGTTAACGTGTATCAACAGATCTCCATAGTTCTTTGTCCTTCTGAAGGGAGTGTAGGTGGGAGTATGGAAATAAGAAAGGAAGAACGTCTTGGTGAAACATCTTSTGGTAGCACTGGTACTTTTCTTAACTACACCGATATATTCAGCCTAAAATTCCTCCAAAGTAAGATGATGACACAGTGTACGTTGTCTACCAGGTACCACGTTAAATCTTTGCCCACCTCTTGTGTGGGAACAAAGGAGTTAGTTCTGCAGACCACGGGGGAAGGTGGCATCAATTAAACTGAATATGGAGGGAATTGAACGAGATAATCCTTGCCATGCCCCCCACAACACCAGGGAGGCACCCGCAGTACCAAATAACAAAACCCCAAACAGCACAGAACTCCTTTCCTCTGTTCTCAGATCGAGCGTTGCAGTCCYCTTGTTCAGAGAGTCTAATTTGGCTTCTACTGCAAAGCACAGTGTACAAGATGGTGTAACTTCCTGAGGCCTTCAGATCTTTGCTATTTGAGAAGGGAAATGATGAGTTTAGATGACTCCTCATCCAGGGGAATGGCCCAAAGGGCAAAAGCCAAGGGAATTACCAGTGTAATGGTCATCACTAGCCTCAACAGAGTAAACCACCTCCACCTGCAGCCTCAACCTTACCTTTAATAAAATCTTGGCTTAAATAAAGTTCACGAAGTGCAAGGTTAGCACGTAACTCAAGCAACAGCCCGAGATAACTCAATGATTTTTTGACGCTCAGCGTCAGCACCACCAAGAGAACCAGAGGAGAGCAACATGCCAACACACAGGCAAAACTCGCCCCGCAACACCCAAAATAAACTTACAGCTTCCACAGTCGTACTTTCACCGCCAATAGAGATGCACTTTTCTGTTCAACACCAAGACTGCATGGCTTTCATTGCAGTGCTCTATCTTCCACTCTTTACAGCAGAAAGCTAATTATTCCAAGAAATGATCATGAATATAATTAAGATCAGATCCTCCCTTTGGTACGCTGTGCAGACTAGGGCTGTGAATCTTGGGATGACTTTTTTTTTTTTTTAATCAATTACATTACAATGAACAAGAGGGAGGCCTTAAAAAAATCTTTCTGGGAGCAAAATTCTTTTTTTTTTTTTAATTGAAACTCATGAGATTATTTGCATGAGGACAAGTCATTGCTGCAAYTGCATTGTTGAATTTCAAAACGCAATTCAATACCAAATAAAACAGGACTGTTTGCTGCACTGTTTACACCACACATGTAAGATTAAGCTCTCGATCTTTCAATTTATTGTTGAAGATAACACACATAAAAACTAAGAGACTCTCATGTAGCCTAAACAAAGCTTAAGGCATGACAATAGCGCACATGGCATTAATTTCTGCACTGCAGGCACTACGTGCACGTGTTTGTCACCAGCACCACGTAGCCCTGGTCCAGCAGGAATACCAGAGTGTCACGTTGTGTGCAAGAGCCATCACAAAAGACGGTCAAATTTTTCTAATGCTAATGGGAGTAGCTAATGGACCTGCTGGAGAAAAGGTACAATTTGCAATTATGTCTAAGACGTTCTGAAAATTGAATTAATATACAGGATATAAATTACTCAATGAMTCCAGATCCTAAGTATTTTAAGGTAACGTGCATTCTGCTTTTGCTATTAGTATTTGTTTACATTGTGTATGGATATTGTCCTATGCATCATCAATATTTTCTGATTCATTTTGGTTTTGGAGCCCGAAGGCTTTATTTCAAAAAGCCCAGCCCTCTTTACAGAAGTTCTGTTTGCTTCACATCTACAGTTATTATTTCAAACGAGCAGTCCCCGCAGTAAGGTCAAATGAAACCGCTCTACAGCTTATTACAACTTCAGAGGACACCCTGAGMCAGTGCCCTGCCTCATCACTCGCAAGGACTAATTACTTTTATAACAGAGCAACACAGATTCTGCGAAGTACCAGAGAACACTTTAGTTATTAAACGAGAGCAGAAACAATTATGGAAGCGAGGGAAATAATTATTAGCGTTACCGAAAGCTGAAACTCTGCTCAGCAGGTCTCCYGATTCCTCAGTCCCTTCACTTTTAACGGGAACACACGGAATAAGGCCAGCCTCGTGCACGCAGCAAGTGCCCCGACGCTGTCACTGGCAGGAGCACTGCACAGCACATGAGGCACAAACCAGAAGCCCGGAGCAGACCTAAAACAATACTTTAACTGTGGAATTCTAACGACCAAAATGATTCACCAAAACTCCCGAACCACCACAGTTCAGGTCCCACAGAAACGCTTTAGCGAGGGCGGTTAATGAAGGAGGTACACACGCGTTGGACCAAGTCCGCCACGCACTTTAATGTTCGGGAGGAAATCCAACGCACCGCAGTGCAGGCAGTAACAAAGCCGAAAGAAGCGGAGCTCAAACACAGGGAATTCCCAAGGCTGACGGTTACACCCGCGTTCGGACGCTCCCATCCCGTTCCCGCCACCCACAGCCCGCGCGCTGCGCTCCCCGCCCGGCGAGGGGCGACTCCCTCACACCGGGCCGGTCCTGCCCGCGCTTCCCTCTTGTCTCGTCCTGCCGGGAGCGAGCAGCCCCCGAGGGAACGCTGCTGGGGAGAAAAACGAAAAATACCCGGCAGAACAGTGCGACACATACA